>NW_026577879.1:5116184-5432368 GCF_029407905.1 Bubalus kerabau
TGGTTGACCAGGCACTGAATGACCAGCAGAGCAGGAAATGATCAAGCGGCTGACAGGCGCTGATCAACCGGCTGAGGTTCACTGATCACGTGGCTGAGTAGGATCTGCTAATGCAGCAAAGTGGTCGCTGATCAAGCAGTTGACAGGTACTGATATAGTGGCTGACAGGTGCTGATAAAGTGGCTGACAGGTACTGATGAAGCGGTTGAGTAGACACTGATCACACAGCTGATTAGGAGATGATAAATTGGCTGACAGGCCTGATCCAGCGGCTAACAGGTGCTTATCAACTTGCTGAGAAGTGTTAATTTAGCAGCTGATAGTCGCTGATCAAGCTGCTGAAAAGTGCTGATCAAGCGGCTCAGAGGTGCTGATCAACTGGCTGACAGGTACTTCTCAAGCAGCTGACAGGCACTGATCGGGCAGCTTTGTAGGCGCTGATTGAGTGGCTCAGTAGGGGCAGACCAACTGGCTGAGAGATGCAATTCGCGCGGCTGAGTAGGCACTCTTCAACCTACTGACAGGTGCTGATCAAGTGGATGACCGACTCTGATAAAGAGGCTGACAGACTTTGATCACGCGGCTCTGTAGGGTCTGATTCGCGGCTGAGTAGGCTCTGATCGCGCAGCTGAGAAGGCAATGATCAAGCAGCTGACAGGCACTGATGAAGCAGTTGGCAGGAGCTGTTTAAGAAGTTTACAGGTGCTGGTCAAGCAGCTGACAGGTGCTGATCAACTGGCTGACAGGTTCTGATCAAGAGGCTGAGTAGGCGCTGATCGTGCAGCTGATCAGGCGATGATCAAGCGGCTAACAGGCGCTGACCCAGTGGCTTACAGGTGCTGATCAACTGGCTGAGAGGTGCTGGTCATCTGGCTGAGAGGTGCTTATCAACTGGCTGACAGTTGCTAATGAAGTGGCTGACAGCCACTGATCAACTGGCTGACAGTTGCTAATGAAACGGATGACAGGTGTTGATCAACATGCTGACAGGTGCTAATCAAGCAGCTGATAGGTGCTGATAAAGCTGCTGACAGGTGCTGATCAAGCGGTTGACAGGTTCTGATACAGCGGCTAACAGGTGCTGATAATGTGGCTGACAGTTAATGATCAAGCTGCTTATAGGGGCTGCCCTAGCGCCTTACAGTTCCTGATAAAGTGGCTGACAGGTGCAAATGAAGTGGCTGACAGATGCTGATCAACTGGCTGACAGGTACTTATCAAGTGGCTGATAGGCCCTGATCAAGTTGCTGACAGATGCTTCTCAAGTGGCTGACAGGCGCTTATCGCGTGGATGCGTATGCGTTTATCAATCAGCTGAGTGGGCACTGGTCAAGGGGCTGACAGGCACTGATCTAGTGGTTGTCCAGGCGCTGAATGACCATCAGAGCAGGAAATGATCAAGCCGCTGACAGGCGCTGATCAGCCGCCTGAGGGTCACTGATCCTGTGGCTGAGTAGGCTCTGATTACGCAGCTAAGCGGGCACTGATCAAGCTGTTGAGAGTTGCTGATATATTGGCTGACAGGTGCTGATAAAGCGGCTGACAGGTGCTGATAAAGTCGTTGACAGATGTTGATCTAGAGGCTGATAATCGCTGATCAAGCGGCTGACAGTACCTCTCAATCATCTGTCAGGCACATATCGCACGGCTGAGTAGGCGCTGGTCGTGGGGCTGAGTAGGCACAGATCAAGAGGCTGAGGCAATGATCACGCGGCTGAGTAAATGACCATCGCGTGGCTGATTAGGTGCTGATCAAGAGGCTGACACGCATTTATCAAGCTGCTGACAGGTGCTGATCAAGTGGCTGACAGGTACTTGTCAAGCGGCTGACAAGCACTGATCGGGCGGCTGTGTAGGCACTGACTGCGGGGCTCAGTAGGCACAGATCAACTGGCTGCAAGATGCTATTCACGCGGCTGAGTCGGTGCTTTTCAATCGGCTGAGTGGAAAGTGGTCAAGTGCTGATCAAGCTACTGACAAGTGCTTAACAAGCGGCTGACAATTGCTGATCAACTAGCTGACAGGGGTAATCAAGCCACTGTTAGGCGCTGATCAAGCGGCTGACAGGTGCTGGTCAACTGGCTGGCAGTTGCTAATCTAGCGGCTGATAGGTGCTCATCAAGCGGCTGACAGGTGCTGATCAAGTGGCTGATAGGCGCTGATCAAGCGGCTGATAGGTGCTGATAAATTCGTTGACAGATGTTGATCTAGAGGCTGATAATCACTGATCAAGCGGCTGAAATTACTTCTCAATCGGCTGTCAGGTACATATCGCACAGCTGAGTAGGCACTGATCGAGGGGCTGAGTAGGCACAGATCATGCGGCTGAGGCGATGATCGCATGGCTCAGTAAATACTGATAGCGAAGCTAATTAGGTGTTGATCAAGTGGTGTATAGGCCCTTGTCAAGCGGCTCACAGGTGCTGATCGCGCCGCTCATAGGCGCTGATGGAGAGGGTGATTAGGCGCTGATCAAGCGTATGACAGCCTCTGATCAAGCGGCTGACAGACTATGATCAAGCGGCTGTGTAGTGTGTGATTCACGGCTGAGTAGGCATTGATCGCGCAGCTGAGAAGGCACTGATCAAGCGGCTGGCAGCCCTTGTTTAAGCGGCTTACAGGTGCTGATCAAGCAGCTGACAGGTGCCGATCAACTGGCTGACAGTTGCTAATGAAGCGGCTGACAGGTGTTGAACAACATGCTGACAGGTGCTAATCAAGCAGCTGATAGGTGCTGATAAGGCTGCTGACAGGTGCTGATCAAGCAGCTGATAGGTGCCGATCAACTGGCTGACAGGTTCTGATCAAGAGTCTGAGTAGGCGCTGATCGTGCAGCTGATAAGGCGACGATCAAGCAGCTGACAGGTGCTGGTCAACTGCTGACAGGTGCTAATCAAGCGGAAGATAGACGCTCATCACGCGGCTGACAGATGCTGATCAAGCGGCTGATAGGCGCTGATCAAGCGCCTGAAACGTGATGATCAAGCGGCTGACAGGTGCTGAATCAGTGGCTTACAGGTGGTGATAAACTGGCTGAGAGGTCCTGATCAACTGGCTGACATGTACTTCTCAAGCGGCTGACAGGAACTGATCGCGCGGCTGAGTAGGCGCTGATTGCGGGCCTCAGTAGGCGCAGATCAACTGGCTGAGTGATGCAATTCGCGCGGCTGAGTAGGCACTCTTCAACCCGCTGACAGGTGCTGATCAAGCGGATGACCGACTCTGATAAAGAGGCTGACACACTATGATCACGCGGCTGTGGAGGGGCTGATTCGCGGCTAAGTAGGCGCTGATTGCGGAGCTGAGAAGGCAATGATCAACAGCTGACAGGCACTGATGAAGCGGCTGGCTGCGCTGTTTAAGCGGCTTACAGGTGCTTATCAAGCAGCTGATACTCGCTGCTCAAGCTGCTGACAGGTGCTGATCATCTGGCTGACAGGTGCTAATCAAGCGGCTGATAGGCGATGATCAAGGTGCTGACAGGTGCTGATCAACTGGCTGACAGGTGCTAAACAAGCAGCTGACAGGTGCTGATTGCACAGCTGAGAATGCAATTATCAAGCAGCTGACAGGCACTAATGTTTCGGTAGGCAGGTGCTGATCAACTGGCTGACAGGTGCTAATCAAGTAGCTGATAGGCGATGATCAAGGTGCTGACAGGTGCTGATCAACTGGCTGACAGGTGCTAAACAAGCAGCTGATAGGTGCTGATTGCGCATCTGAGAATGCAATGATCAAGCAGCTGACAGGCACTGATCAATCGGTAGGCAGGTGCTGATCAACTGGCTGACAAGTGCTAATCAAGTAGCTGATAGGCGATGATCAAGCTGCTGACATGTTCTGATCAAGAGGCTGACAGGTGCTGATCAACTGGCTGAGAGGTGCTGATCAACTGGCTGTCAGGTGCTAATCAAGCGGCTGACAGTTGCTGATCAACTGGCTGACAGTTGCTAATGAAGCGGCTGACAGGTGTTGATCAACATGCTGACAGGTGCTAATCAAGCAGCTGATAGGTGCTGATAAAGCTGCTGACAGTTGCTGATCAAGCGGCTGACAGTGCTTATCAACTGGCTGACAGGTTCTGATCAAGAGGCTGAGTAGGTGCTGATCTTTCAGCTGGTAAGGCGATGATCAAGCCGCTAACAGGCGCTGATCCAGTGGCTTACAGGTTCTGATCAACTGACTGAGATGTGCTGATAAACTGGCTGACAAGTGCTAATCAAGCAGCTTATAGGCGCTGATCAAGGTGCTGACAGGTGCTGATCAACTGGCTGAATGGTACAGATCAAGCGACTGAGTAGGCGCTGATCATGCAGCTGATTATGTGATGATAAAGCGGCTAACAGGCGCTGATCAAGCGGCTGACAGGTGATGATAAAGTGTTTGACAGGTGCTGATCAAGCGGCTGAGAGTCGTTGATCAAGTGGCTGTCAGGCACAGATCGCATGGCTGAGTAGACGCTGGTCATGGGGCTGAGTAGGCACAGATCAAGAGGCTGAGGCGATGATCGTGCGGCTGAGTAAATGATCATCGTGTGGCTGATTAGGTGCTGATCAAGAGGCTGACAGGTACTTGTCAAGCGGCTGACAAGCACTGATCGGGCGGCTGTGTAGGCACTGACTGCAGGGCTCAGTAGGCACAGATCAACTGGCTGAAAGATGCTATTCATGCGGTTGAGTCTTTGATTTTCAATCGGCTGAGTGGAAAGTGGTCAAGCGCTGATCAAGCTGCTGACAGGTGCATAACAAGCGGCTGACAATTGCTGATCCAGTGGCTGACAGGGGCTAATCAAGCAGCTGATAGGTGCTGATAAAGCTGCTGACAGGTGCTGATCAAGCGGTTGACAGGTTCTGATACAGCGGCTAACAGGTGCTGATAATGTGGCTGAGAGTTAATGATCAAGCTGCTTATAGGGGCTGCCCTAGCGCCTGACAGTTGCTGATAAAGTGGCTGACAGGAGCAAATGAAGTGGCTAACAGGTGCTGATCAACTGGCTGGCAGGTACTGATCAAGTGGCTGATAGGGGCTGATCAAGGGGCTAACAGGTGCTGATCAACTGGCTGAGAAGTGTTAATTAAGCAGCTGAGAGGTGATGATCAAGATGCTGAAAGTTGCTGATCAAGCGGCTGACAGGTGCTGATTAAGCGGCTGACAGGGGCTAATCAACTGGCTGACAGGTGCTAATCAAGCGGCTGATAGGCGCTGATCAAGCGGCTAACAGGTGCTGATCAACTGGCTGAGAAGTGTTAATTAAGCAGCTGATAGGTGCTCATCAAGCTGCTGAAAGTCGCTGATCAAGCGGCTGACAGGTGCTGATCCAGTGGCTTACAGGTGCTGATCAACTGGCTTAGAGGTGCTGATCAACTGGCTGACAGGTACTTCTCAAGCGGCTGACAGGCACGGACCGGGCGGCTGAGTAGGCGTTCATTGCGGGGCTCAGTAGGCGCAGATCAACTGGGTGAGAGATGCAATTCGCGCGGCTGAGTAGGCACTCTTCAACCTGCAGACAGTTGCTGATCAAGCGGATGACAGACTCTGATAAAGAGGCTGACAGACTATGATCACGTGGCTGTGGAGTGCCTGATTCGCGGCTGAGTAGGCGCTGATCTCGCAGCTGAGAAGGCAATGATCCAGCAGATGACAGGCACTGATGAAGTGGCTGGCAGGTGCTGTTTAATCGGCTTACAGGTGCTGATCAAGCGGCTGACAGTTGCTGATCAACTGGCTGACAATTGCTAATGAAGCGGCTTCCAGGTGTTGATCAACATGCTGACAGGTGCTAATCAGGCAGCTGATAGGTGCTGATAAAGCTGCTGACAGGTGCTGATCAAGCGGTTGACAGGTTCTGATACAGCGGCTAACAGGTGCTGATAATGTGGCTGACAGTTAATGATCAAGCTGCTTATAGGGGCTGCCCTAGCGCCTGACAGTTGCTGATAAAGTGGCTGACAGGTGCAAATGAAGTGGCTGACAGGTGCTGATCAACTGGCTGACAGGTACTGATCAAGTGGCTGATAGGCCCTGATCAAGCTGCTGACAGGTGCTGATTAAGCGGCTGACAGGTGCTGATCAAGCGGTTGGCAGGTTCTGATACAGCGGCTAACAAGTGCTGATAACGTGGCTGACAGTTAATGATCAAGCTGCTTATAGGGGCTGCCCTAGCGCCTGACAGTTGCTGATAAAGTGGCTGAAAGGTGCAAATGAAGTGGCTGACAGGTGCTGATCAACTGGCTGACAGGTACTGATCAAGTGGCTGATAGGCCCTGATCAAGTTGCTGACAGATGCTTCTCAAGTGGCTGACAGGCGCTTATCGCGTGGATGCGTATGCGTTTATCAATCAGCTGAGTGGGCACTGGTCAAGGGGCTGACAGGCACTGATCTAGTGGTTGTCCAGGCGCTGAATTACCATCAGAGCAGGAAATGATCAAGCCGCTGACAGGCGCTGATCAGCCGCCTGAGGGTGTCTGATCCTGTGGCTGAGTAGGCTATGATTACGCAGCTAAGCGGGCACTGATCAAGCTGTTGAGAGTTGCTGATATATTGGCTGACAGGTGCTGATCAAGTGGCTGACAGGTACTGATCAAGCTGCTGACACGCGTTTATCAAGCGGCTGACAGGTGCTGATCAAGTGGCTGACAAGTACTTCTCAAGAGGCTGACAGTCACTGATCGGGCGGCTGAGTAGGTGCTGATCGTGGGGCTCAGTTAGAGCAGATCAACTGGCTGAGAGATGCTATTTGCGCAGCTGAATAGGCACTGTACAAACGGCTGACAGGTGCTGATCAAGCAGCTGACAGACACTGATCTCGCAGCTGATTAAGCACTGATAGCGCAGCTCAGTAAGTGTTGATCAAGCGGTTTACAGGTGCTTGTAAAGCGGCTGACAGGCGCTTATCTCTCGGCCGCGTAGGCGCTTTTCAATCTGCTGAGTGGGCAGTGGTCAAGCGGCTGACTGACACTGATCAAGTGGTTGACCAGGCGCTGAATGACCAGCAGAGCAGGAAATGATCAAGCGCCTGACAGGAGAAGAACAACCGGCTGAGCGTCACTGACCGCGTGGCTGAGTAGGCTCTGTTCATGCAGCAAAGTGGGCGCTGATCTAGCGGTTGGCAGGTGATGATCAATAGACTGACAGGTGTTAATCAAGCAGCTGATACGCACTGATCAACCTGCTGACAGGTGCTGATCAAGCGGATGACAGGTGCTGATCAACTGGCTGACAGGTGCTAATGAAGCGACTCTCAGGTGCTGATCAATTGACTGACAGGTGCTAATCAAGTGGCTGGTAGGCCCTGATCAATCTGCGGACAGGTGCTGATCAACTGGGTGACAGGTGATAATCAAGCGGCTGATAGGCGATGATCAAGGGGCTGACAGGTGCTGTTCAACTGGCTGACAGGTGCCAATCAAGCAGCTGATAGGTGCTGATAAAGCTTCTGACTGGTGCTTATCAAGCAGCTGACAGGTGCCGATCAACTGGCTGACAGGTGCTAATGAAGCGACTCTCAGGTGCTGATCAACTGGCTGACAGGTGCTAATCAAGTGGCTGATAGGCCTGATCAATCTGCTGACAGGTGCTGATCAACTGGCTGACACGTGCTGATCAAGCAGCTGATACTCGCTGCTCAAGCTGCTGACAGGTGCTGATCATCTTGCTGACAGGTGCTAATCAAGCGGCTGATAGGCGATGATCAAGGTGCTGACAGGTGCTGATCAACTGGCTGACAGGTGCTAAACAAGCAGCTGATAGGTGCTGATTGTGCAGCTGAGAATGCAATGATCAAGCAGCTGACAGGCACTGATCAATCAGTAGGCAGGTGCTGATCAACTGGCTGACAAGTGCTAATCAAGGTGCTGACAGGTTCTGATCAAGAGGCTGACAGGTGCCGATCAACTGGCTGACAGGTGCTAATCACACGGATGATAGGCGATGATCAAGGGGCTGACAGGTGCTGTTCAACTGGCTGACAGGTGCTAAACAAGCAGCTGATAGGTGCTGATTGCGCAGCTGAGAATGCAATGATCAAGCAGCTGACAGGCACTGATCAATCGGTAGGCAGGTGCTGATCAACTGGCTGAAAAGTGCTAATCAAGTAGCTGATAGGAGATGATCAAGCTGCTGACAGGTGCTGATCAACTGGCTGACAGGTGCTAATCACATGGCTGATAGGGGATGATCAAGGGGCTGACAGGTGCTGTTCAACTGGCTGACAGGTGCTAATGAAGCGGCTGACAGGTGCTGATCAATTGGCTGAAAGGTGCTGATCAACTAGCTGACAGGTGCTAATCAAGTGGCTAATAGGCCCTGATCAAGCTGCTGACAGGTGACTCTGGCGGCTGACTGGTGCTTATCGCGCGGCTGCATTGGCGCTTTTCAATCGGCTGAGTGGGCAGTGGTCAAGCAGCTGACAGGCACTAATCAAGCGGCTGACAGGTCCTGATAAAGTCGTTAACAGGTGTTGATCAAGCGACTGATAGTCGCTGATAAAGTGGCTGACAGTACTTCTCAAGTGTCTGCCAGGCGCACCTCGCACGGCTGAGTAGGCTCTGATCGCGGGGCTGAGAAGACACAGATCAAGCGGCTGAGGCGATGATCGTGCGGCTGAGTAAATGATGATCGCGTGGCTGATTAGGTGCTGGTCAAGTGGCTGCCAGGTATTCTCAAGCGGCTGACAGGCACTGATCAAGTGGATGACCAGGAGCTGAATGACCAGCAGAGCAGGAAATGATCAAGCGGCTGACTGGTGCTGATCAACTGCCTGACAGGTTCTGACCAAGCGGCTGAGTAGGCGCTGATTGTGAAGCTGATAAGGCGATGATCAAGCGGCTGATAGTCGTTGATCAAGTGGCTGTCAGGCACAGATCGCATGGCTGAGTAGGCGCTGGTCATGGGGCTGAGTAGGCACAGATCAAGAGGCTGAGGCGATGATCGCGCGGCTGAGTAAATGATCATCGTGTGGCTGATTAGGTGCTGATCAAGAGGCTGACAGGTACTTGTTAAGCGGCTGACAAGCACTGATCAGGCGGCTGTGTAGGCACTGACTGCGGGGCTCAGTAGGCACAGATCAACTGGCTGAAAGATGCTATTCGCGCGGCTGAGTCGGTGCTTTTCAATCGGCTGAGTGGAAAGTGGTCAAGCGCTGATCAAGCTGCTGACAGGTGCTTAACAAGCGGCTGACAATTGCTGATCAACTGGCTGACAGGGGCTAATCAAGCCACTGATAGGCGCTGACCAAGCGGCTGACAGGTGCTAATCAAGCAGCTGATAGGTGCACATCAAGCTGCTGACAGGTGCTGATCAAGTGGCTGACAGGTACTTGTCAAGCGGCTGACAAGCACTGATCGGGCAGCTGTGTAGGCACTGACTGCGGGGCTCAGTAGGCACAGATCAACTGGCTGAAAGATGATATTCACGTGGTTGAGTCTTTGATTTTCAATCGGCTGAGTGGAAAGTGGTCAAGCGCTGATCAAGCTGCTGACAGGTGCATAACAAGCGGCTGACTATTGCTGATCAAGTGGCTGACAGGGGCTAATCAAGCAGCTGATAGGTGCTGATAAAGCTGCTGACAGGTGCTGATCAAGCGGTTGACAGGTTCTGATACAGCGGCTAACACGTGCTGATAATGTGGCTGACAGTTAATGATCAAGCTTCTTATAGGGGCTGCCCTAGCTCCTGACAGTTGCTGATAAAGTGGCTGACAGGTGCTGATCAACTGGCTGACAGGTACTGATCAAGTTGCTGACAGATGCTTCTCAAGTGGCTGACAGGTGCTTATCGCGTGGATGCGTATGCGTTTATCAAACAGCTGAGTGGGCACTGGTCAAGGGGCTGACAGGCACTGATCTAGTGGTGGACCAGGCGCTGAATGACCATCAGAGCAGGAAATGATCAAGCCGCTGACAGGCGCTGATCAACCGGCTGAGGGTCACTGATCCTGTGGCGGAGTAGGCTCTGATTACACAGCTAAGCGGGCACTGATCAAGCTGTTGAGAGTTGCTGATATATTGGCTGACAGGTGCTGATAAAGCGCCTGACAGGTGCTGATCAAGTGGCTGTCAGGTACTTCTCAAGTGGCTGACAGTCACTGATAGGGCGGCTGAGTAGGCGCTGAGCATGGGGCTCAGTAGGAGCAGATCAACTGGCTGAGAGATGCTATTTGCGCGGCTGAATAGGCACTGTTCAATCGGCTGACAGGTGCTGATCAAGCAGCTGACAGACACTGATCTCGCGGCTGATTAAGCACTGATAGCGCAGCTCAGTAAGTGTTGATCAAGCGGTTTACAGGTGCTTGTAAAGCGGCTGACAGGCGCTTATCGCTCGGCTGCGTAGGCGCTTTTCAATCTGCTGAGTGGGCAGTGGTCAAGCGGCTGACTGACACTGATCCAGTGGTTGACCAGGCGCTGAATGACCAGCAGAGCAGGAAATGATCAAGCGCCTGACAGGAGAAGATCAACCGGCTGAGCGTCACTGACCGCGTGGCTGAGTAGGCTCTGTTCATGCAGCAAAGTGGGTGCTGATCTAGCGGTTGACAGGTGATGATCAATAGACTGACAGGTGTTAATCAAGCAGCTGATACGCACTGATCAACCTGCTGACTGGTGCTGATCAACCGGATGACAGGTGCTGATCAACTGGCTGACAGGTGCTAATGAAGCGACTCTCAGGTGCTGATCAACTGGCTGACAGGTTCTAATCAAGTGGCTGATAGGCCCTGATCAATCTGCTGACAGGTGCTGATCAAAAGGCTGACAGGTGCTAATCACACGGCTGATAGGCGATGATCAAGGTGCTGACAGGTGCTGTTCAACTGGCTGACAGGTGCTGATCAATTGGCTGACAGGTGCTGATCAACTAGCTGACAGGTGCTAATCAAGTGGCTAATAGGCGCTGATCAAGCTGCTGACAGGTGATTTTCAGGCAGCTGACTGGTGCTTATCGCGCGGCTGCATTGGCGCTTTTCAATCGGCTGAGTGGGCAGTGGTCAAGCAGCTGACAGGCACTAATCAAGCGGCTGACATGTGCTGATAAAGTCGTTGACATGTGCTGATCAAGCGACTGATAGTCGCTGATAAAGTGGCTGACAGTACTTCTCAAGTGTCTGTCAGGCGCACCTCGCACGACTGAGTAGGCGCTGATCGGGGGGCTGAGTAGACACAGATCAAGCGGCTGAGGCGATGATCGTGCGGCTGAGTAAATAATGATCGCTTGGCTGATTAGGTGCTGGTCAAGTGGCTGCCAGGTACTTCTCAAGCGGCTGACTGGCACTGATCAAGTGGATGACCAGGAGCTGAATGACCAGCAGAGCAGGAAATGATCAAGTGGCTGACTGGTGCTGATCAACTGCCTGACAGGTTCTGATCAAGCGGCTGAGTAGGGGCTGATCGTGCAGCTGATAAGGCGATGATCAAGCGGCTGATAGTCGTTGATCAAGTGGCTGTCAGGCACAGATAGCATGGCTGATTAGGCGCTGGTCATGGGGCTGAGTAGGCACAGATCAAGAGGCTGAGGCGATGATCGCGCGGCTGAGTAAATGATCATCGTGTTGCTGATTAGGTGCTGATCAAGAGGCTGACAGGTACTTGTCAAGCGGCTGACAAGCACTGATCAGGCGGCTGTGTAGGCACTGACTGCGGGGCTCAGTAGGCACAGATCAACTGGCTGAAAGATGCTATTCGTGTGGCTGAGTCGGTGCTTTTCAATCAGCTGTGGAAAGTGGTCAAGCGCTGATCAAGCTGCTGACAGGTGCTTAACAAGCAGCTGACAATTGCTGATCAACTGGCTGACAGGGGCTAATCAAGCCACTGATAGGCGCTGATCAAGCGGCTGACAGGTGCTGTTCAACTGGCTGACAGGTGCTAATCAAGCGGCTGACAGGCGCACATCAAGCTGCTGACAGGTGCTGATCAAGTGGCTGACAGGTACTTGTCAAGCGGCTGACAAGCACTGATCGGGCGGCTGTGTAGGCACTGACTGCGGGGATCAGTAGGCACAGATCAACTGGCTGAAAAATGCTATTCAGGCGGTTGAGTCTTTGCTTTTCAATCGGCTGAGTGGAAAGTGGTTAAGCGCTGATCAAGCTGCTGACAGGGGCTAATCAATCAGCTGATAGGTGCTGATAAAGCTGCTGACAGGTGCTGATCAAGCGGTTGACAGGTTCTGATACAGCGGCTAACACGTGCTGATAATGTGGCTGACAGTTAATGATCAAGCTGCTTATAGGGGCTGCCCTAGCGCCTGACAGTTGCTGATAAAGTGGCTGACAGGTGCAAATGAAGTGGCTGAGAGGTGCTGATCAACTGGCTGACAGGTACTGATCAAGTTGCTGACAGATGCTTCTCAAGTGGCTGACAGGCACGTATCGCGTGGATGCGTATTCGTTTATCAATCAGCTGAGTGGGCACTGGTCAAGGGGCTGACAGGCACTGATCTAGTGGTTGTCCAGGCGCTGAATGACCATCAGAGCAGGAAATGATCAAGCGGCTGACAGGCGCTGATCAGCCGCCTGAGGGTCACTGATCCTGTGGCTGAGTAGGCTCTGATTACGCAGCTAAGCGGGCACTGATCAAGATGTTGAGAGTTGCTGATATATTGGCTGACAGGTGCTGATCAAGTGGCTGACAGGTACTTCTCTAGAGGCTGACACGCGTTTATCAAGCGGCTGACAGGTGCTGATCAAGTGGCTGACAGGTGCTAATCCAGAGTCTGACAGTAGCTGATCAACTGGCTGAGAGTTGCTAATGAAGCGGCTGACAGGTGTTGATCAACATGCTGACAGGTGCTAATCAAGCAGCTGATAGGTGCTGATAAAGATGCTGACAGGTGCGGATCAAGCTGCTGACAGGTGCTGATTAAGCGGCTGACAGGTGCTCATCAACTGGCTGACAGGTGCTAATCAAGCGGCTGATAGGCGCTGATCAAGCGGCTCACAGGTGCTGATCAACTGGATGAGAAGTGTTAATTAAGCAGCTGATAGGCGCTGATCAAGCTGCTGATAGGTGCTGATCAAGCGGCTGACAGGTACTTCTCAAGCGGCTGACAGGCACGGACCGGGCGGCTGAGTAGGCGCTGATTCCTCGGCTCAGTACGTGCACATCAACTGGCTGAGAGATGCAATTCGCGCGGCTGAGTAGGCACTCTTCAACTTGCTGACAGGTGCTGATCAAGCAGATCATCGACTCTGATAAAGAGGCTGACAGACTATGATCACGCGGCTGTGGAGGGGCTGATTCGCGGCTGAGTAGGCGCTGATCGCGCAGCTGAGAAGGCAATGATCAAGCACGTGACAGGCACTGATGAAGCGGCTGGCAGGCACTGTTTAAGCGGCTTACAGGTGCTGATCAAGCAGCTGACAGGTGCTGATCAACTGGCTGACAGTTGCTAATGAAGCGGCTGACAGGTGTTGATCAAGCGGTTGACAGGTTCTGATACAGCGGCTAACAGGTGCTGATAATGTGGCTGACAGTTAATGATCAAGCTGCTTATAGGGGCTGCCCTAGCGCCTGACAGTTGCTGATAAAGTGGCTGACAGGTGCAAATGAAGTGGCTGACAGGTGCTGATCAACTGGCTGACAGGTGCTGATCAAGCTGCTGACAGGTGCTTATCAACTGTCTGACTGGTACTGATCAAGGGGCTGAGTAGGTGCTAATCATGCAGCTGAGGAGGCGATGATAAAGCGGCTGACACGCGCTGATCAAGCGGGTGAGAGGTGCTGATAAAGTCGTTTACAGATGCTGATCTAGCGGCTGATAATCACTGATCAAGCGTCTTACAGTACTTCGCAATCAGCTGTCAGGCACGTATCGCACGAATGCATAGGCACTGATCACGGGGCTGAGTAGGCACAGATAATGTGCTTGAGGCAATGATCACATGGCTCAGTAAATACTGATAGCGAAGCTAATTAGGTATTGATCAAGTGGTTTATAGGTGCTTGTCAAGCGGCTGACAGGTGCTGATCGCGCCGCGCAATAGGTGCTGATCGAGGGGGTGATTAGGCGCTGATCAAGCATCTGACAGTCTCTGATCAAGCGGCTGACAGACTATTATCACACGGCTGTGTAGGGGCTGATCAAGCAGCTGACAAGGGCTGAGCAACTGGCTGGCAGTTTCCAATGAAGCGGCTGACAGGTGTTGATCAACCTGCTGACAGGTGCTAATCAAGCAGATGATAGGTGCTGATAAACCTGCTGACAGGTGCTGATCAAGCTGCTGTCAGGTGCTGATTAAGCGGCTAATAGGTGCTGTTCAAGCGGATAACAGGTGCTGATCAACTGGCTGAGAAGTGTTAATTAAGAAGCGGATAGGCGTTGATCAAGCGTTTGAAAGGTGCTGATCAAGCGGCTGACAGGTACTTCTCAAGCGGCTGACAGGCACTGATCAGGCGGCTGAGTAGGCGCTGATTGCGGGGCTCAGTAGGCGCAGATCAACTGGCTGAGAGATGCAATTCGCGCGGCTGAGAAGGCACTCTTCATCCTGCTGACAGGTGCTGATCAAGCGGATGACCGACTCTGATAAAGAGGCTGACAGACTATGATCACGCGGCTGTGTAGGGGCTGATTCGCGGCTGAGTAGGCGCTCATCGTGCAGCTGAGGAGGCAATGATCATGCAGCTGACAGGCATTGATGAAGCGGTTGGCAGGTGCTGTTTAAGCGGCTTACAGGTGCTGATCAAGCAGCTGACAGGTGCTGATCAACTGGCTGACAGGTGCTAATCCAGCAATTGACAGTTGTTTATCAACTGGCTGACAGGTGCTAATCCAGCGGCTGACAGTTGTTGATCCACTGGCTGACAGTTGCTAATGAAGCGGCTGAGAGGTGTTGATCAACATGCTGACAGGTGCCAATCAAGCAGCTGATAGGTGCTGATAAAGCTTCTGACTGGTGCTTATCAAGCAGCTGACAGGTGCCGATCAACTGGCTGACAGGTGCTAATGAAGCGACTCTCAGGTGCTGATCAACTGGCTGACAGGTGCTAATCAAGTGGCTGATAGGCCTGATCAATCTGCTGACAGGTGCTGATCAACTGGCTGACACGTGCTGATCAAGCAGCTGATACTCGCTGCTCAAGCTGCTGACAGGTGCTGATCATCTTGCTGACAGGTGCTAATCAAGCGGCTGATAGGCGATGATCAAGGTGCTGACAGGTGCTGATCAACTGGCTGACAGGTGCTAAACAAGCAGCTGATAGGTGCTGATTGTGCAGCTGAGAATGCAATGATCAAGCAGCTGACAGGCACTGATCAATCAGTAGGCAGGTGCTGATCAACTGGCTGACAAGTGCTAATCAAGTAGCTGATAGGAGATGATCAAGCTGCTGACAGGTTCTGATCAAGAGGCTGACAGGTGCTAATCACACGGCTGATAGGCGATAATCAAGGTGCTGACAGGTGCTGTTCAACTGGCTGACAGGTGCTGATCAATTGGCTGACAGGTGCTGATCAACTAGCTGACAGGTGCTAATCAAGTGGCTTATAGGCCCTGATCAAGCTGCTGACAGGTGATTTTCAGGCGGCTGACTGGTGCTTATCGCGCGGCTGCATTGGCGCTTTTCAATCGGCTGAGTGGGCAGTGGTCAAGCAGCTGACAGGCGCTAATCAAGCGGCTGACAGGTGCTGATCAAGTGGCTGACAGGTGCTAATCCAGAGTCTGACAGTAGCTGATCAACTGGCTGAGAGTTGCTAATGAAGCGGCTGACAGGTGTTGATCAACATGCTGACAGGTGCTAATCAAGCAGCTGATAGGTGCTGATAAAGATGCTGACAGGTGCGGATGAAGCTGCTGACAGGTGCTGATTAAGCGGCTGACAGGTGCTCATCAACTGGCTGACAGGTGCTAATCAAGCGGCTGATAGGCGCTGATCAAGCGGCTCACAGGTGCTGATCAACTGGATGAGAAGTGTTAATTAAGCAGCTGATAGGCGCTGATCAAGCTGCTGATAGGTGCTGATCAAGCGGCTGACAGGTACTTCTCAAGCGGCTGACAGGCACGGACCGGGCGGCTGAGTAGGCGCTGATTCCTCGGCTCAGTACGTGCACATCAACTGGCTGAGAGATGCAATTCGCGCGGCTGAGTAGGCACTCTTCAACTTGCTGACAGGTGCTGATCAAGCAGATCACCGACTCTGATAAAGAGGCTGACAGACTATGATCACGCGGCTGTGGAGGGGCTGATTCGCGGCTGAGTAGGTGCTGATCGCGCAGCTGAGAAGGCAATGATCAAGCACGTGACAGGCACTGATGAAGCGGCTGGCAGGCACTGTTTAAGCGGCTTACAGGTGCTGATCAAGCAGCTGACAGGTGCTGATCAACTGGCTGACAGTTGCTAATGAAGCGGCTGACAGGTGTTGATCAAGCGGTTGACAGGTTCTGATACAGCGGCTAACAGGTGCTGATAATGTGGCTGACAGTTAATGATCAAGCTGCTTATAGGGGCTGCCCTAGCGCCTGACAGTTGCTGATAAAGTGGCTGACAGGTGCAAATGAAGTGGCTGACAGGTGCTGATCAACTGGCTGACAGGTGCTGATCAAGCTGCTGACAGGTGCTGATCAACTGTCTGACTGGTACTGATCAAGGGGCTGAGTAGGTGCTAATCATGCAGCTGAGGAGGCGATGATAAAGCGGCTGACACGCGCTGATCAAGCGGGTGAGAGGTGCTGATAAAGTCGTTTACAGATGCTGATCTAGCGGCTGATAATCACTGATCAAGCGTCTTACAGTACTTCGCAATCAGCTGTCAGGCACGTATCGCACGAATGCATAGGCACTGATCACGGGGCTGAGTAGGCACAGATAATGTGCTTGAGGCAATGATCACATGGCTCAGTAAATACTGATAGCGAAGCTAATTAGGTATTGATCAAGTGGTTTATAGGTGCTTGTCAAGCGGCTGACAGGTGCTGATCGCGCCGCGCAATAGGTGCTGATCGAGGGGGTGATTAGGCGCTGATCAAGCATCTGACAGTCTCTGATCAAGCGGCTGACAGACTATTATCACACGGCTGTGTAGGGGCTGATCAAGCAGCTGACAAGGGCTGAGCAACTGGCTGGCAGTTTCCAATGAAGCGGCTGACAGGTGTTGATCAACCTGCTGACAGGTGCTAATCAAGCAGATGATAGGTGCTGATAAACCTGCTGACAGGTGCTGATCAAGCTGCTGTCAGGTGCTGATTAAGCGGCTAATAGGTGCTGTTCAAGCGGATAACAGGTGCTGATCAACTGGCTGAGAAGTGTTAATTAAGAAGCGGATAGGCGTTGATCAAGCGTTTGAAAGGTGCTGATCAAGCGGCTGACAGGTACTTCTCAAGCGGCTGACAGGCACTGATCAGGCGGCTGAGTAGGCGCTGATTGCGGGGCTCAGTAGGCGCAGATCAACTGGCTGAGAGATGTAATTCGCGCGGCTGAGAAGGCACTCTTCAACCTGCTGACAGGTGCTGATCAAGCGGATGACCGACTCTGATAAAGAGGCTGACAGACTATGATCACGCGGCTGTGTAGGGGCTGATTCGCGGCTGAGTAGGCGCTCATCGTGCAGCTGAGGAGGCAATGATCATGCAGCTGACAGGCATTGATGAAGCGGTTGGCAGGTGCTGTTTAAGCGGCTTACAGGTGCTGATCAAGCAGCTGACAGGTGCTGATCAACTGGCTGACAGGTGCTAATCCAGCAATTGACAGTTGTTTATCAACTGGCTGACAGGTGCTAATCCAGCGGCTGACAGTTGTTGATCCACTGGCTGACAGTTGCTAATGAAGCGGCTGAGAGGTGTTGATCAACATGCTGACAGGTGCCAATCAAGCAGCTGATAGGTGCTGATAAAGCTTCTGACTGGTGCTTATCAAGCAGCTGACAGGTGCCGATCAACTGGCTGACAGGTGCTAATGAAGCGACTCTCAGGTGCTGATCAACTGGCTGACAGGTGCTAATCAAGTGGCTGATAGGCCTGATCAATCTGCTGACAGGTGCTGATCAACTGGCTGACACGTGCTGATCAAGCAGCTGATACTCGCTGCTCAAGCTGCTGACAGGTGCTGATCATCTTGCTGACAGGTGCTAATCAAGCGGCTGATAGGCGATGATCAAGGTGCTGACAGGTGCTGATCAACTGGCTGACAGGTGCTAAACAAGCAGCTGATAGGTGCTGATTGTGCAGCTGAGAATGCAATGATCAAGCAGCTGACAGGCACTGATCAATCAGTAGGCAGGTGCTGATCAACTGGCTGACAAGTGCTAATCAAGTAGCTGATAGGAGATGATCAAGCTGCTGACAGGTTCTGATCAAGAGGCTGACAGGTGCTAATCACACGGCTGATAGGCGATAATCAAGGTGCTGACAGGTGCTGTTCAACTGGCTGACAGGTGCTGATCAATTGGCTGACAGGTGCTGATCAACTAGCTGACAGGTGCTAATCAAGTGGCTTATAGGCCCTGATCAAGCTGCTGACAGGTGATTTTCAGGCGGCTGACTGGTGCTTATCGCGCGGCTGCATTGGCGCTTTTCAATCGGCTGAGTGGGCAGTGGTCAAGCAGCTGACAGGCGCTAATCAAGCGGCTGACAGGTGCTGATAAAGTCGTTGACAGGTGCTGATCAAGCGACTGATAGTCGCTGATAAAGTGGCTGACAGTATTTCTCAAGTGTCTGTCAGGCGCACCTCGCACGGCTGAGTAGGCGCTTATCCCGGGGCTGAGTAGACACAGATCAAGCGGCTGAGGCGATGATCGTGCGGCTGAGTAAATAATGATCGCTTGGCTAATTAGGTGCTGGTCAAGTGGCTGCCAGGTACTTCTCAAGCGGCTGACTGGCACTGATCAAGTGGATGACCAGGAGCTGAATGACCAGCAGAGCAGGAAATGATCAAGCGGCTGACTGGTGCTGATCAACTGCCTGACAGGTTCTGATCAAGCGGCTGAGTAGGGGCTGATCGTGCAGCTGATAAGGCGGTGATCAAGCGGCTGATAGTCTTTGATCAAGTGGCTGTCAGGCACAGATAGCATGGCTGATTAGGCGCTGGTCATGGGGCTGAGTAGGCACAGATCAAGAGGCTGAGGCGATGATCGCGCGGCTGAGTAAATGATCATCGCGTGGCTGATTAGGTGCTGATCAAGAGGCTGACAGGTACTTGTCAAGCGGCTGACAAGCACTGATCAGGCGGCTGTGTAGGCACTGACTGCGGGGCTCAGTAGGCACAGATCAACTGGCTGAAAGATGCTATTCAGGCGTTTGAGTCTTTGCTTTTCAATCGGCTGAGTCGAAAGTGGTTATACGCTGATCAAGCTGCTGACAGGGGCTAATCAATCAGCTTATAGGTGCTGATAAAGCTGCTGACAGGTGCTGATCAAGCGGTTGACAGGTTCTGATACAGCGGCTAACACGTGCTGATAATGTGGCTGACAGTTAATGATCAAGCTGCTTATAGGGGCTGCCCTAGCGCCTGACAGTTGCTGATAAAGTTGCTGACAGGTGCAAATGAAGTGGCTGAGAGGTGCTGATCAACTGGCTGACAGTTACTGATCAAGTTGCTGACAGATGCTTTTCAAGTGGCTGACAGGCGCTTATCGCGTGGATGCGTATGCGTTTATCAATCAGCTGAGTGGGCACTGGTCAAGGGGCTGACAGGCACTGATCTAGTGGTTGTCCAGGCGCTGAATGACCATCAGAGCAGGAAATGATCAAGCGGCTGACAGGCGCTGATCAGCCGCCTGAGGGTCACTGATCCTGTGGCTGAGTAGGCTCTGATTACGCAGCTAAGCGGGCACTGATCAAGATGTTGAGAGATGCTGATATATTGGCTGACAGGTGCTGATCAAGTTGCTGACAGGTACTTCTCTAGAGGCTGACACGCGTTTATCAAGCGGCTGACAGGTGCTGATCAAGTGGCTGACAGGTGCTAATCCAGAGGCTGACAGTAGCTGATCAACTGGCTGAGAGTTGCTAATGAAGCGGCTGACAGGTGTTGATCAACATGGTGACAGGTGCTAATCAAGCAGCTGATAGGTGCTGAAAAAGATGCTGACAGGTGCGGATCAAGCTGCTGACAGGTGCTGATTAAGCGGCTGACAGGTACTCATCAACTGTCTGACAGGTGCTAATCAAGCGGCTGAGTAGGCGCTGATCGTGCAGCTGATAAGGCCATGATCAAGCGGCTGATAGTCGTTGATCAAGTGGCTGTCAGGCACAGATCGCATGGCTGAGTAGGCGCTGGTCATGGGGCTGAGTAGGCACAGATGAAGAGGCTGAGGCGATGATCGCGCGGCTGAGTAAATGATCATCGTGTGGCTGATTAGGTGCTGATCAAGAGGCTGACAGGTACTTGTCAAGCGGCTGACAAGCACTGATCAGGCGGCTGTGTAGGCACTGACTGCGGGGCTCAGTTGGCACAGATCAACTGGCTGAAAGATGCTATTCGCGCGGCTGAGTCGGTGCTTTTCAATCGGCTGAGTGGAAAGTGGTCAAGCGCTGATCAAGCTGCTGATAGGTGCTTAAATAGCGGCTGACAATTGCTGATCAACTGGCTCACAGGGGTTAATCAAGCCACTGATAGGCGCTGATCAAGCAGCTGACAGGTGCTGGTCAACTGGCTGACAGGTGCTAATCAAGCGGCTGATAGGCGCACATCAAGCTGCTGACAGGTGCTGATCAAGTGGCTGGCAGGTATTTGTCAAGCGGCTGACAAGCACTGATCGGGCGGCTGTGTAGGCACTGACTGCGGGGCTCAGTAGGCACAGATCAACTGGCTGAAAGATGCTATTCACGCGGTTGAGTCTTTGCTTTTCAATCGGCTGTGTGGAAAGTGGTCAAGCGCTGATCAAGCTGCTGACAGGTGCAAAACAAGCGGCTGACAATTGCTGATCAAGTGGCTGACAGGGGCTAATCAAGCAGCTGATAGGTGCTGATAAAGCTGCTGACAGGTGCTGATCAAGCGGTTGACAGGTTCTGATAGAGCGGCTAACAGGTGCTGATAATGTGGCTGACAGTTAATGATCAAGCTGCTTATAGGGGCTGCCCTAGCGCCTGACAGTTGCTGATAAAGTGGCTGACAGGTGCAAATGAAGTGGCTGACAGGTGCTGATCAACTGGCTGACATGTACTGATCAAGTTGCTGACAGATGCTTCTCAAGTGGCTGACAGGCGCTTATCGCGTGGATGCGTATGCGTTTACCAATCAGCTGAGTGGGCACTGGTCAAGGGGCTGACAGGCACTGATCTAGTGGTGGACCAGGCGCTGAATGACCATCAGAGCAGGAAATGATCAAGCCGCTGACAGGCGCTGATCAGCCCACTGAGGGTCACTGATCCTGTGGCGGAGTAGGCTCTGATTACGCAGCTAAGCGGGCACTGATCAAGCTGTTGAGAGTTGCTGATATATTGGCTGACAGGTGCTGATAAAGTGGCTGACAGGTACTGATCAAGCTGCTGACATGCGTTTATCAAGCGGCTGACAGGTGCTGATCAAGTGGCTGACAGGTACTTCTCAAGAGGCTGACAGACACTGATCGGGCGGCTGAGTAGGCGCTGATCGTGGGGCTCAGTAGGAGCACATCAACTGGCTGAGAGATGCTATTTGCGCGGCTGAATAGGCACTGTTCAACCGGCTGACAGGTGCTGATCAAGCAGCTGACAGACACTGATCTCGCGGCTGATTAAGCACTGATAGCGCAGCTCAGTAAGTGTTGATCAAGCGGTTTACAGGTGCTTGTAAAGCGGCTGACAGGCGCTTATCGCTCGGCTGCGTAGGCGCTTTTCAATCTGCTGAGTGGGCAGTGGTCAAGCGGCTGACTGACACTGATCCAGTGGTTGACCAGGCGCTGAATGACCAGCAGAGCAGGAAATGATCAAGCGCCTGACAGGAGAAGATCAACCGGCTGAGCGTCACTGACCGCGTGGCTGAGTAGGCTCTGTTCATGCAGCAGAGTGGGTGCTGATCTAGCGGTTGACAGGTGATGATCAATAGACTGACATGTGTTAATCGAGCAGCTGATACGCACTGATCAACCTGCTGACAGGTGCTGATCAACCGGATGACAGGTGCTGATCAACTGGCTGACAGGTGCTAATGAAGCGACTCTCAGGTGCTGATCAACTGGCTGACAGGTGCTAATCAAGTGGCTGATAGGCCCTGATCAATCTGCTGACAGGTGCTGATCAACTGGCTGACAGGTGCTGATCAAGCAGCTGATACTCGCTGCTCAAGCTGCTGACAGGTGCTGACCATCTGGCTGACAGGTGCTAATCAAGCGGCTGATAGGCGATGATCAAGGTGCTGACAGGTTCTGATCAAGAGGCTGACAGGTGCTGATCAACTGGCTGACAGGTGCTAATCACACGGCTGATAGGCGATGATCAAGGGGCTGACAGGTGCTGTTCAACTGGCTGACAGGTGCTAATGAAGCGGCTGACAGATGCTGATCAATTGGCTGACAGGTGCTGATCAACTAGCTGACAGGTGCTAATCAAGTGGCTAATAGGCCCTAATCAAGCTGCTGACAGGTGATTCTCAGGCGGCTGACTGGTGCTTATTGCGCGGCTGCATTGGCGCTTTTCAATCGGCTGAGTGGGCAGTGGTCAAGCAGCTGACAGGAACTAATCAAGCGGCTGACAGGTGCTGATAAAGTCGTTGACAGGTGCTGATCAAGCTGCTGACATGCATTTATCAAGCAGCTGACAGGTGCTGATCAAGTGGCTGACAGGTACTTCTCAAGAGGCTGACAGTCACTGATCGGGTGGCTGAGTAGGAGCTGATCATGGGGCTCAGTAGGAGCAGATCAACTGGCTGAGAGATGCTATTTGCGCGGCTGAATAGGCACTGTTCAACCGGCTGACAGGTGCTGATCAAGCAGCTGACAGACACTGATCTCGCGGCTGATTAAGCACTGATCGCGCAGCTCAGTAAGTGTTGATCAAGCGGTTTACAGGTGCTTGTAAAGCGGCTGACAGGCGCTTATCGCTCGGCTGCATAGGCGCTTTTCAATCTGCTGAGTGGGCAGTGGTCAAGCGGCTGACTGACACTGATCCAGTGGTTGACCAGGCGCTGAATGACCAGCAGAGCAGGAAATGATCAAGCGCCTGACAGGAGAAGATCAACCGGCTGAGCGTCACTGACCGCGTGGCTGAGTAGGCTCTGTTCATGCAGCAAAGTGGGTGCTGATCTAGCGGTTGACAGGTGATGATCAATAGACTGACAGGTGTTAATCAAGCAGCTGATATGCACTGATCAACCTGCTGACAGGTGCTGATCAACCGGATGACATGTGCTGAACAACTGGCTGACAGGTGCTAATGAAGCGACTCTCAGGTGCTGATCAACTGGCTGACAGGTGCTAATCAAGTGGCTGATAGGCCCTGACAAATCTGCTGACAGGTGCTGATCATCTGGCTGACAGGTGTTAATCAAGCAGCTGATACGCACTGATCAACCTGCTGACAGTAGCTGATCAACTGGCTGACAGGTGCTAATCAAGCGGCTGATAGGCCCTGATCAATCTGCTGACAGGTGCTGATCAACTGGCTGACAGGTGCTGATCAAGCAGCTGATACTCGCTGCTCAAGCTGCTGACAGGTGCTGATCATCAGGCTGACAGGTGCTAATCAAGCGGCTGATAGGCGATGATCAAGGTGCTGACAGGTGCTGATCAACTGGCTGACAGGTGCTAAACAAGCAGCTGATAGGTGCTGATTGCGCAGCTGAGAATGCAATGATCAAGCAGCTGACAGGCACTGATCAATCGGTAGGCAGGTGCTGATCAACTGGCTGACAAGTGCTAATCAAGTAGCTGATAGGCGATGATCAAGCTGCTGACAGATTCTGATCAAGAGGCTGACAGGTGCTGATCAACTGGCTGACAGGTGCTAATCAAGTGGCTAATAGGCCCTGATCAAGCTGCTGACAGGTGATTTTCAGGCGGCTGACTGGTGCTTATCGCGCGGCTGCATTGGCGCTTTTCAATCGGCTGCGTGGGCAGTGGTCAAGCAGCTGACAGGCACTAATCAAGCGGCTGACATGTGCTGATAAAGTCGTTGACAGGTGCTGATCAAGCGACTGATAGTCGCTGATAAAGTGGCTGACAGTACTTCTCAAGTGTCTGTCAGGCGCACCTCGCACGGCTGAGTAGGCGCTGATCGCGGGGCTGAGTAGACACAGATCAAGCGGCTGAGGCGATGATCGTGCGGCTGAGTAAATGATGATCACGTGGCTGATTAGGTGCTGGTCCAGTGGCTGCCAGGTACTTCTCAAGCGGCTGACAGGCACTGATCAAGTGGATGACCAGGAGCTGAATGACCAGCAGAGCAGGAAATGATCAAGCGGCTGACTGGTGCTGATCAACTGCCTGACAGGTTCTGACCAAGCGGCTGAGTAGGTGCTGATCGTGAAGCTGATAAGGCGATGATCAAGCGGCTGATAGTCGTTGATCAAGTGGCTGTCAGGCACAGATCGCATGGCTGAGTAGGCGCTGGTCATGGGGCTGAGTAGGCACAGATCAAGAGGCTGAGACGATGATCGCGCGGCTGAGTAAATGATCATCGTGTGGCTGATTAGGTGCTGATCAAGAGGCTGACAGGTACTTGTCAAGCGGCTGACAAGCACTGATCAGGCGGCTGTGTAAGCACTGACTGCGGGGCTCATTAGGCACAGATCAACTGGCTGAAAGATGCTATTCGCGCGGCTGAGTCAGTCCTTTTCAATCGGCTGAGTGGAAAGTGGTCAAGCGCTGATCAAGCTGCTGACAGGTGCTTAACAAGCCGCTGACAATTGCTGATCAACTGGCTGACAGGGGCTAATCAAGCCACTGATAGGCGCTGACCAAGCGGCTGACAGGTGCTGGTCAACTGGCTGACAAGTGCTAATCAAGCGGCTGATAGGTGCACATCAAGCTGCTGACAGGTGCTGATCAAGTGGCTGACAGGTACTTGTCAAGCGGCTGACAAGCACTGATCGGGCAGCTGTGTAGGCACTGACAGCGGGGCTCAGTAGGCACAGATCAACTGGCTGAAAGATGATATTCACGCGGTTGAGTCTTTGCTTTTCAATCGGCTGAGTGGAAAGTGGTCAAGCGCTGATCAAGCTGCTGACAGGTGCATAACAAGCCGCTGACAATTGCTGATCAAGTGGCTGACAGGGGCTAATCAAGCAGCTGATAGGTGCTGATAAAGCTGCTGACAGGTGCTGATCAAGCGGTTGACAGGTTCTGATACAGCGGCTAACACGGGCTGATAATGTGGCTGAGAGTTAATGATCAAGCTGCTTATAGGGGCTGCCCTAGCGCCTGACAGTTGCTGATAAAGTGGCTGACAGGTGCAAATGAAGTGGCTGACAGGTGCTGATCAACTGGCTGACAGGTACTGATCAAGTTGCTGACAGGCGCTTATCGCGTGGATGCGTATGCGTTTACCAATCAGCTGAGTGGGCACTGGTCAAGGGGCTGACAGGCACTGATCTAGTGGTGGACCAGGCGCTGAATGACCATCAGAGCAGGAAATGATCAAGCCGCTGACAGGCGCTGATCAGCCCGCTGATGGTCACTGATCCTGTGGCGGAGTAGGCTCTGATTACGCAGCTAAGCGGGCACTGATCAAGCTGTTGAGAGTTGCTGATATATTGGCTGACAGGTGCTGATAAAGTGGCTGACAGGTACTGATCAAGCTGCTGACAGGTGCTGATTAAGCGGCTGACAGGTGCTAATCAACTGGCTGACAGGTGCTAATCAAGCGGCTGATAGGCGCTGATCAAGCGGCTAACAGGTGCTGATCAACTGGATGAGAAGTGTTAATTAAGCAGCTGATAAGTGCTGATCAAGCTGCTGAAAGTTGCTGATCAAGCGGCTGACAGGTGCAGATCCAGTGGCTTACAGGTGCTGATCAACTGGATTAGAGGTGCTGATCAACTGGCTGACAGGTACTTCTCAAGCGGCTGACAGGCACGGACCGGGCGGCTGAGTAGGCGTTCATTGCGGGGCTCAGTAGGCGCAGATCAACTGGGTGAGAGATGCAATTCACGCGGCTGAGTAGGCACTCTTCAACCTGCAGACAGTTGCTGATCAAGCGGATGACTGACTCTGATAAAGAGGCTAACACACTATGATCACGTGGCTGTGGAGGGGCTGATTCGCGGCTGAGTAGGCGCTGATCGCGCAGCTGAGAAGGCAATGATCCAGCAGCTGACAGGCACTGATGAAGCGGCTGGCAGGTGCTGTTTAATCGGCTTACAGGTGCTGATCAAGAGGCTGACAGGTGCTGATCAACTGGCTGACAGGTGCTAATCAAGTGGCTGACAGTTGCTGATCAACTGGCTGACAGTTCCTAATGAAGCGGCTGACAGGTGTTGATCAACATGCTGACTGGTGCTAATCAAGCAGCTGATAGGTGCTGATAAAGCTGCTGACAAGTGCTGATCAAGCGGTTGGCAGGTTCTGATACAGCGGCTAACAGGTGCTGATAATGTGGCTGACATTTAATGATCAAGCTGCTTATAGGCGCTGCGCTGGCACCTGACAGTTGCTGATAAAGTGGCTGAAAGGTGCAAATGAAGTGGCTGACAGGTGCTGGTCAACTGGCTGACAGGTGCTAATGAAGCGACTCTCAGGTGCTGATCAACTGGCTGACAGGTGCTAATCAAGTGGCTGATAGGCCCTGATCAGTCTGCTGACAGGTGCTGATCAACTGGCTGACAGGTGCTAATGAAGCGACTCTCAGGTGCTGATCAACTGGCTGACAGGTGCTAATCAAGTGGCTGATAGGCCCTGATCAGTCTGCTGACAGGTGCTGATCAACTGGCTGACAGGTGCTGATCAAGCAGCTGATACTCGCTGCTCAAGCTGCTGACAGGTGCTGAATATCTGGCTGACAGGTGCTAATCAAGCGGCTGCTAGGCGATGATCAATGTGCTGACAGGTGCTGATCAACTGGCTGACTGGTGTTAAACAAGCAGCTGATAGGTGCTGATTGCTCAGCTGAGAATGCAATGATCAAGCAGCTGACAGGCACTGATCAATCGGTAGGCAGGTGCTGATCAACTGGCTGACAAGTGCTAATCAAGTAGCTGATAGGCGATGATCAAGCTGCTGACAGGTTCTGATCAAGAGGCTGACAGGTGCTAATCACACGGCTGATAGGCGATGATCAAGGTGCTGACAGGTGCTCTTCAACTGGCTGACAGGTGCTAATCAAGTGGCTAATAGGCCGTGATCAAGCTGCTGACAGGTGATTTTCAGGCGGCTGACTGGTGCTTATCGCGCGGCTGCATTGGCGCTTTTCAATCGGCTGAGTGGGCAGTGGTCAAGCAGCTGACAGGCACTAATCAAGCGGCTGACAGGTGCTGATAAAGTCGTTGACAGGTGCTGATCAAGAGACTGATAGTCGCTGATAAAGTGGCTGACAGTACTTCTCAAGTGTCTGTCAGGCGCACATCACACGGCTGAGTAGGCGCTGATCGCGGGGCTGAGTAGACACAGATCAAGTGGCTGAGGCGATGATCGTGCGCCTGATTAAATGATGATCGCGTGGCTGATTAGGTGCTGGTCAAGTGGCTGCCAGGTACTTCTCAAGCAGCTGACAGGCACTGATCGGGCGGCTGAGTAGGCGTTGATTGCACGTCTCAGTAGGTGCAGATCAACTGGCTGAGAGATGCAATTCGCACGGCTGAGTAGGCACTCTTCAACCTGCTGACAGGTGCTGATCAAGCGGATGAACGACTCTGATAAAGAGGCTGACAGTCTAAAATCACGCGGCTGTGTAGGGGCTGATTCGCGGCTGAGTAGGCGCTGATCCCGCAGCTGAAAAGGCAATGATCCAGCAGCTAACAGGCACTGATGAAACGGCTGGCAGGCGCTGTTTAAGCAGCTTACAGGTGCTGATCAAGCAGCTGACAAGTGCTGATCAACTAGCTGACAGGTGGTAATCAAGCGGCTGACAGTTGCTGATCAACTGGCTTACAGTTGCTAATGAAGGGGCTGTCAGGTGTTGATCAACATGCTGACAGGTGCTAAACAAGCAGCTGATAGGTGCTGATAAAGCTGCTGAAAGGTCCTGATCAAGCGGCTGACAGGTGCTGGTCAACTGGCTGACAGGCGCTAATCAAGCAGCTGATAGGTGCTGATAAAGATGCTGACAGGTGCCGATCAACTGGCTGAGAGGTTCTGATTAAGCGGCTAAGTAGGTGCTGATCATGCAGGTGATAATGCGATGATCAAGTGGCTAACAGGCGCTGATCCAGTGGCTTACAGGCGCTGTTCAACTGTTGAGAGGTGCTGATCAACTGGCTGACAGGTGCTAATCAAGCAGCTGATAAGTGCTGATAAAGCTGCTGACAGGTGCTGATCAAGCGGCTGACAGGCGAGGATCAACAGGCTGAGGGTCACTAATCACGTGGCTGAATAGGATCTGATCACGTGTCTGTTAGATCTGATCATGCAGCAAAGTGGTCGCTGATCAAGCAGCTGACAGGCACTGATGAAGCGGCCGGCAGGTGCTTTTTAAGCGGCTTACAGGTGCTGATCAAGCAGCTGACACGTGCTGATCAACTGGCTGACAGTTGCTAATGAAGCATCTGACAGGTGTTGATCAAAATGATGACAGGTGCTAATCAAGCCGCTGACAGGTGCTGATCGCGCCGCTCAATAGGCGCTGATCGAGGGGGTGATTAGGCGCTGATCAAGCGTCTGACAGTCTCTGATCAAGCGGCTGACAGACTATGATCACGCGGTTGTGTAGGGGCTGATTCGTGGCTGAGTAGGCATTGATCGCACAGCTGAGAAGGCACTGATCAAGCGGCTGATAGGCGCTCATCAAGCGGCTGACAGATGCTGATCAACTGGCTGATAGGTACTATTCATGTGGCTGATAGGCCCTGATCAAGCTTCTGAGAGGTGCTTGTCAAGCGGCTGAGAGGCACTTATCCCGTGGCTGCGTAGGCGATTTTCAATCAGCTGAGTGGGCACTGGTCAAGTGGCTGACAGGCACTGATGAAGTGGTTGACCAGGCGCTGAATGACCAGCAGAGCAGGAAATGATCAAGCGGCTGACAGGCGCTGATCAACCGGCTGAGGGTCACGTATCACGTGGCCGAGTAGGATCTGATCACGTAGCAAAGTGGTCGCTGATCAAGCAGTTGACAGTTGCTGATAGAGTGGCTGACAGGTGCTGATAGAGTGGCTGACAGGTACTGATCAAGCCGTTTAATAGGCGCTGATCGCGTTGCTGATTAGGCGATGATAAAGCAGCTGATATGTGCTGATCAAGCGGCTGACAGGTGCTGATAAAGTCGTTGACAGATGTTTATCTAGCGGCTGATAATCGCTGATCAAGCGGCTGACAGTAATTCTCAATCGGCTGTCAGGCACATATTGCATGGCTGAGTAGGCACTGATCGCGGGGTTGAATAGGAACAGATCACCGGCTGAGGTGATGATCGCATGGCTCAGTAAATACTGATAGCGAAGCTAATTAGGTGTTGATCAAGTGGATTATAGGAGCTTGTCAAGCGGCTGACAGGTGCTGATCGCGCCGCTCAATAGGCGCTGATCGAGGGGGTGTTTAGGCGCTGGTCAAGCGTCTGACACTCTCTGATCAAGCGGCCGACAGACTATGATCACGCGGCTGTGTAGGGGCTGTTTCACGGCTGAGTAGGCATTGATCGCGCAGCTGAGAAGGCACTGATCAAATGGCTGGTAGGCGCTGTTTAAGCGGCTTACAGGTGCTGATCAAGCAGCTGACAGGTGCTGATCAACTGGCTGACAGTTGCTAATGAAGCGGCTGACAGGTGTTAATCAACATGCTGACAGGTGCTAATCAAGCAGCTGATAGGTGCTGATAAAGATGCTGACAGGTGCTGATCAAGCTGCTGACAGGTGCTGATTAGCGGCTGACAGGTGCTCATCAACTGGCTGACAGGTGGTAATCAAGCGGCTGATAGGCCCTGATCAAGAGGCTAACAGGTGCTGAACAACTGGCTGAGAAGTGTTAATTAAGCAGCTGATAGGCGCTGATCAAGCTGCTGAAAGGTGTAGATCAAGACGCTGACAGGTGCTGATTCAGTGGTTTACAAGTGATGATCAACTGGCTGATAGGTGATGATCAAGCGGCTAACAGGTGCTGATCAACTGGCTGAGAAGTGTTAATTAAGTAGCTGATACGCGCTGATCAAGCGGCTGACAGGTCCTGATCCAGTGGCTTACAGGTGGTGATCAACTGGCTGAGAGGTGCTGATCAACTGAATGACAGGTACTTCTCAAGCGGCTGACAGGCACGGATCGTGCGGCTGAGTAGGCGTTCATTGCTGGGCTCAGTAGGTGCAGATGAACTGGCTGAGAGATGCAATTTGCGCGGCTGAGTAGGCACTCTTCAACTTGCTGACAGGTGCTGATCAAGCGGATGACCGACTCTGATAAAGAGGCTGACAGACTATGATCACGCGGCTGTGGAGGGGCTGATTCGCGGCTGAGTAGGTTCTGATTGCACAGCTGAGAAGGCAATGATCAAGCACCTGACAGGCACTGATGAAGCGGCTGGCAGGTGCTGTTTAAGCGGCTTACAGGTGCTGATCAAGTAGCTGACAGGTGCTTATCAACTGGCTGACAGGTGCTAATCCAGCGGCTGAAAGGTGTTGATCAACATGCTGACAGGTGATAATCAAGCAGCTGATAGGTGCTGATAAAGCTGCCGACAGGTGCTGATCAAGCGGCTGACAGGTGCTGATTAAGCAGCTGACAGGTGCTAATCAACTGGCTAGACAGGTGCTAATCAAGCGGCTGATAGGCGCTGATCAACAGGCTGACAAGTCCTGGTCAAGCGGCTGAGTAGGCGCTGATCGTGCAGCTGGTAAGGCGATGATCAAGCGGCTAACAGGCGCTTATCCAGTGGCTTACAGGTTCTGATCAACTGGCTGACAGCTGCTGATCAACTGGCTGACAGGTGCTAATCAAGCAGCTTATAGGCGCTGATCAAGGTGCTGACAGGTGCTGATCAACTGGCTGACTGGTACTGATCAAGCGGCTGAGAAGGCGCTGATCATGCAGCTGATTATGTGATGATAAAGCGGCTAACAGGCGCTGATCAAGAGGCTGACAGGTGATGATAAAGTGGTTGACAGGTGCTGATCAAGCGGCTGATAGTCGTTGATCAAGTGGCTCTCAGGCACAGATCGCATGGCTGAGTAGGCGCTGGTCATGGGGCTGAGTAGGCACAGATCAAGAGGCTGAGGCGATGATCGCGCGGCTGAGTAAATGATCATCGTGTGGCTGATTAGGTGCTGATCAAGAGGCTGACAGTTACTTGTCAAGCGGCTGACAAGCACTGATCAGGCGGCTGTGTAGGCACTGACTGCGGGGCTCAGTAGGCACAGATCAACTGGCTGAAAGATGCTATTCGCACGGCTGAGTCAGTGCTTTTCATTCGGCTGAGTGGAAAGTGGTCAAGCGCTGATCAAGCTGCTGACAGGTGCTTAACAAGCGGCTGACAATTGCTGATCAACTGGCTGACAGGGGCTAATCAAGCAGCTGATAGGTGCTGATAAAGCTGCTGACAGGCGCTGATCAAGCGGCTGACAGGTGATGATAAAGTGGTTGACAGGTGCTGATCAAGCGGCTGATAGTCATTGATCAAGTGGCTCTCAGGCACAAATCGCACGGCTGAGTAGGCGCTGCTCGAGGGGCTGAGTAGGCACAGATCAAGAGGCTGAGGCGATGGTCGCGAGGCTGAGTAAATGATCATCGCTTGGCTGATTAGGTGCTGATCAAGAGGCTGACACGCGTTTATCAAGCTGCTGACAGGTGCTGATCAAGTGGCTGGCAGGTGCTGATCAAGAGGCTGATAGGCGCTGATCAAGGGGCTGACAGGTGCTGATCAACTGGCTGACAGGTACTTCTCAAGCGGCTGACAGACACTGATCGGGCGGCTGAATAGGCGCTGATTGCGGGGCTCAGTAGGCACAGACCAACTGGACGAAAGATGCTCTTCACGTGGCGCAGTCCGTGCTTTTCAATCGGCTGAGTGGAAAGTGGTCAAGCGCTGATCAAGCTGCTGACAGGTGCTTAACAAGCGGCTGACAATTGCTGATCAACTGGCTGACAGGGGCTAATCAAGCCACTGATAGGCGCTGATCAAGCGGCTGACAGGTGCTGATCAACTGGCTGATAGGTACTATTCAAGTGGCTGATAGGCCCTGATCAAGCTTCTGACAGGTTCTTGTCAAGCGGCTGAGAGGCACTTATCGCGCGGTTGCGTAGGCACTTTTCAATCAGCTGAGTGGGCACTGGTCAAGTGGCTGACAGGCACTGATGAAGTGGTTGACCAGGCGCTGAATGACCAGCAGTGCAGGAAATGATCAAGCGGCTGACAGGCGCTGATCAACCGGCTGAGGGTCACTGATCACGTGGCTGAGTAGGATCTGATCACGCAGAAAATTGGTCGCTGCTCAAGCAGTTGACAGGTGCTGATATAGTGGCTGACAGGTGCTGATAAAGTGGCTGACAGGTGCTGATAAAGTCGTTGACAGATGTTGATCTAGCGGCTAATAATCGCTGATCAAGGGACTGACAGGTGCTGTTAAATCTTTCACAGATGCTCATCTGGCGGCTGATAATCGCTGATCAAGCGGCTGACAGTAATTCTCAATCGGCTGTCAGGCACATATCGCACGGCTGAGTAGGCAGTGATCGCGGGGTTGAGTAGGCACAGATCATGCGGCTGAGGCGAGCATCGCATGGCTCAGTAAATACTGATAGCGAAGCTAATTAGGTGTTGATCAAGTGGTGTATAGGAGCTTGTCAAGCGGCTGACAGGTGCTGATCACGCTGCTGAATAGGCGCTGATCGAGGGGGTGATTAGGCGCTGATCAAGCGTCTGACAGTCTCTGATCAAGCGGCCGACAGACTATGATCACCCGGCAGTGTAGGGGCTGTTTCTCGGCTAAGTAGGCATTGATGGCGCAGCTGAGAAGGCACTGATCAAGCGGCTGGCAGCACTTTTTAAGCAGCTTACAGGTGCTGAACAACTGGCTGACAGTTGCTAATGAAGCGGCTGACAGGTGTTGATCAACATGCTGACAGGTGCTAATCAAGCAGCTGATAGGTGCTGATAAAGCTGCTGACAGATGCTGATCAAGCTGCTGACAGGTGCTGATTAAGCGGCTGACAGGTGCTAATCAACTGGCTGACAGGTGCTAATCAAGCAGCTGATAGGCGCTGATCAAGCGGCTCTCAGGTGCTGATCAACTGGCTGAGAAGTGTTAATTAAGCAGCTGATAGGCGCTGATCAAGCGTCTGAAAGGTGCTGATAAAGTAGTTGACAGATGCTGATCTAGCGGTTGATGATCGCTGATCTAGCGGCTGATTATCACTGATCAAGCGAGTGACAGTACTTCTCAATCGGATGTCAGGCACATATCGCACGGCTGAGTAGGCACTGATCGCGGGGCTGAGTAGGCACAGATCATGCAGCTGAGGCCATGATCGCATGGCTCAGGAAATACTGAGAGTGAAGCTAATAAGGTGTTGATCAAGTGGTGTATAAGTTCTTGTCAAGCGCCTGACAGGTGCTGATCGCCCTGCTCAGTAGGCGCTGATGGAGGGGGTGATTAGGCGCTGATCAAGCGCCTGACAGTCTCTGCTCAAGCGGCTGGCAGACTATGATCACGCGTCTGTGTAGGGGCTGATTCGCGGCTGAGTAGGCGCTGATAGCCCAGCTGAGAAGGCAATGATCAAGCAGCTGATGGGCACTGATGAAGCCGGTTACATGTGCTGATCAAGCAGCTGACAGGTGCTGATCAACTGGCTGAGAGGTGCTAATGAAGCGGCTGACAGGTGTTGATCAACATGCTGACAGGTGCTAATCAAGCAGCTGATAGGTGCTGATAAAGCTGCTGACAGGTGCTGATCAAGCGGTTGACAGGTTCTGATACAGCGGCCAACAGGTGCTGATAATGTGGCTGACAGTTAATGATCAAGCTGCTTATAGGGGCTGCCCTAGCGCCTGACAGTTGCTGATAAAGTGGCTGACAGGTGCAAATGAAGTGGCTGACAGATGCTGATCAACTGGCTGACAGGTACTTATCAAGTGGCTGATAGGCCCTGATCAAGTTGCTGACAGATGCTTCTCAAGTGGCTGACAGGCGCTTATCGCGTGGATGCGTATGCGTTTATCAATCAGCTGAGTGGGCACTGGTCAAGGGGCTGACAGGCACTGATCTAGTGGTTGTCCAGGCGCTGAATGACCATCAGAGCAGGAAATGATCAAGCCGCTGACAGGCGCTGATCAGCCGCCTGAGGGTGTCTGATCCTGTGGCTGAGTAGGCTCTGATTATGCAGCTAAGCGGGCACTGATCAAGCTGTTGAGAGTTGCTGATATATTGGCTGACAGGTGCTGATAAAGCGGCTGACAGGTGCTGATAAAGTCGTTGACAGATGTTGATCTAGAGGCTGATAATCGCTGATCAAGCGGCTGACAGTACCTCTCAATCGGCTGTCAGGCACATATCGCACGGCTGAGTAGGCGCTGGTCGTGGGGCTGAGTAGGCACAGATCAAGAGGCTGAGGCAATGATCACGCGGCTGAGTAAATGACCATCGCGTGGCTGATTAGGTGCTGATCAAGAGGCTGACACGCATTTATCAAGCTGCTGACAGGTGCTGATCAACTGGCTGACTGGTACTGATCAAGCAGCTGAGTAGGCGCTGATCATGCAGCTGATTAGCCGATGAGAATGTGGGTAACAGTCGCTGATCAAGCGGCTGACAGGTGATGATCAAGGGGCTGTCAGGTGCTGATCAAGCGGCTGATAGGCGCTGATTAAGGGGCTGACCGGTGCTGATCAACTGGCTGTCAGGTACTTCTCAAGCGGCTGCCAGACACTGATCGGGCGTCTGAGTAGGCACTGATTGCGGGGCTCAGTAGGCACAGATCAACTGGATGAAAGATGCTATTCGCGCGGCTGAGTCAGTGCTTTTCAATCGGCTGAGCGGAAAGTGGTCAGGCGCTGATCAAGCTGCTGACAGGTGCTTAACAATCGGCTGACAGGTGCTGGTCAACTGGCTGACAGGGGCTAATCAAGCCACTGATAGGGGCTGATCAAGCGGCTGACAGGTGCTGATCAACTGGCTGACAGGGGCTAATCAAGCCACTGATAGGCACTGATCAAGCAGCTGACAGGTGCTGATCAAGCGACTGATAGGCGATCATCAATAAGCTGACAGGTGCTGATCAAGCAGCTGATAGGCGCTGATCAAGGGGCTGACAGGTGCTGATCAACTGGCTGACAGATGCTAATCCAGCGGCTGACAAGCACTCATCGGGCGGCTGTGTAGGCACTGACTGCGGGGATCAGTAAGCACAGATCAACTGGCTGAAAGATGCTATTCACGCGGCTGAGTCGGTGCTTTTCATTCGCCTGAGTGGAAAGTGGTCAAGCACTGATAAAGCTGCTGACAGGCGTTAACAAGTGGATGACAATTGCTGATCAACTGGCTGACAGGTGCTAATCAAGCAGCTGATAGGCGCTGATAAAGCTGCTGACAGGTGCTGATCAACTGGATGACTGGTACTGATCAAGCAGCTGAATAAGCACTGATCATGCAGCTGATTAGGCGCTGATCAAGCGGCTGACAGGTGCTGGTCAACTGGCTGAAAGGTGCTAATCAAGCGGCTGAGTATGCGCTGATCATGCAGCTGACAAAGCGATGATCAAGCGACTCACAAGCGATGATCCAGTGGCTTACAGGTGCTGATCAACTGGCTGAAGGTCACTGATCACGTGGCTGTGAAGGATCTGATCACGCAGCAAATTGGTCGCTGATCAAGCATTTGACAGGTGCTGATAGAGTGGCTGACAGGTACTGATCAAGCCGTTGAGTAGGCGCTGATCGCGCAGCTGATTAGGCGATGATAAAGCGGCTGACAGGCGCTGATGAAGTGGCTGACAGGTGCTGATAAAGTCGTTGACAGATGTTGATCTAGCGGCTAATAATCGCTGATCAAGGGGCTGACAGGTGCTGTTAAATCTTTCACAGATGCTCATCTGGCGGCTGATAATCGCTGATCAAGCGGCTGACAGTAATTCTCAATCGGCTGTCAGGCACATATCGCATGGCTGAGTAGGCAGTGATCGCGGGGTTGAGTAGGCACAGATCATGCGGCTGAGGCGAGCATCGCATGGCTCAGTAAATACTGATAGCGAAGCTAATTAGGTGTTGATCAAGTGGTGTATAGGAGCTTGTCAAGCGGCTGACAGGTGCTGATCACGCTGCTGAATAGGCGCTGATCGAGGGGGTGATTAGGCGCTGATCAAGCGTCTGACAGTCTCTGATCAAGCGGCCGACAGACTATGATCACCCGGCAGTGTAGGGGCTGTTTCTCGGCTAAGTAGGCATTGATGGCGCAGCTGAGAAGGCACTGATCAAGCGGCTGGCAGCACTGTTTAAGCGGCTTACAGGTGCTGATCAAGCAGCTGACAGGTGCTGATCAACTGGCTGACAGGGGCTAATGAAGCGGCTGACAGCCGCTGATCAACTGGCTGACAGTTGCTAATGAAGCGGCTGAAAGGTTTTGATCAACATGCTGACAGGTGCTGATTAAGCGGCTGACAGGTGCTGATAAAGCTGCTGACAGGTGCTGATCAAGCTGCTGAAAGGTGTTTAACAAGCATCTAACAATTGCTGATCAACTGGCTGACAGGGGCTAATCAAGCGGCTGATAGGCGCTGATCAAGGGGCTGACAGGTGCTGATCAACTGGCTGACAGGTGCTAATCAAGCGGCTGATAGGCACTCATCAAGCAGCTGGCAGGTGCTGATCAAGTGGCTGAGAGGCACTTATCGCGCGGCTGTGTAGGCGCTTTTCAATCAGCTGATTGGGCACTGGTCAAGTGGCTGACAGGCACTGATGAAGTGGTTGACCAGGAGCTGAATGACCAGCAGAGCAGGAAATGATCAAGCGGCTGACAGGCGCTGATCAACCGGCTGAGGGTCACGGATCACGTGGCTGAGTAGGAACTGATCACGCAGCAAAGTGGTCGCTGATCAAGCAGTTGACAGGTGCTGATAGAGTGGCTGACAGGTGCTGATAAAGTGGCTGACAGGTACTGATCAAGCCGTTGAGTAGGTGCTGATCGCGCAGCTGATTAGGCGATGGTAAAGCGGCTGACAGGCGCTGATGAAGTGGCTGACAGGTGCTGATAAAGTCGTTGACAGATGTTGATCTAGCGGCTAATAATCGCTGATCAAGGGGCTGACAGGTGCTGTTAAATCTTTGACAGATGCTGATCTGGCGGCTGATAATCGCTGATCAAGCGGCTGACAGTAATTCTCAATCGGCTGTCAGGCACATATCGCACGGCTGAGTAGGCAGTGATCGTGGGGTTGAGTAGGCACAGATCATGCGGCTGAGGCGAGCATCGCATGGCTCAGTAAATACTGATAGCGAAGCTAATTAGGTGTTGATCAAGTGGTGTATAGGAGCTTGTCAAGCGGCTGACAGGTGCTGATCACGCTGCTGAATAGGCGCTGATCGAGGGGGTGATTAGGCGCTGATCAAGCGTCTGACAGTCTCTGATCAAGTGGCCGACAGACTATGATCACCCGGCAGTGTAGGGGCTGTTTCTCGGCTAAGTAGGCATTGATGGCGCAGCTGAGAAGGCACTGATCAAGCGGCTGGCAGCACTGTTTAAGCGGCTTACAGGTGCTGAACAACTGGCTGACAGTTGCTAATGAAGCAGCTGACAGGTGTTGATCAACATGCTGACAGGTGCTAATCAAGCAGCTGATAGGTGCTGATAAAGCTGCTGACAGATGCTGATCAAGCTGCTGACAGGTGCTGATTAAGCGGCTGACAGGTGCTAATCAACTGGCTGACAGGTGCTAATCAAGCAGCTGATAGGCGCTGATCAAGCGGCTCTCAGGTGCTGATCAACTGGCTGAGAAGTGTTAATTAAGCAGCTGATAGGCGCTGATCAAGCGTCTGAAAGGTGCTGATAAAGTAGTTGACAGATGCTGATCTAGCGGTTGATGATCGCTGATCTAGCGGCTGTTTATCACTGATCAAGCAAGTGACAGTACTTCTCAATCGGATGTCAGGCACATATCGCACGGCTGAGTAGGCACTGATCGCGGGGCTGAGTAGGCACAGATCATGCAGCTGAGGCCATGATCGCATGGCTCAGGAAATACTGAGAGTGAAGCTAATAAGGTGTTGATCAAGTGGTGTATAAGATCTTGTCAAGCACCTGACAGGTGCTGATCGCCCTGCTCAATAGGCGCTGATGGAGGGGGTGATTAGGCGCTGATCAAGCGCCTGACAGTCTCTGCTCAAGCGGCTGGCAGACTATGATCACGCGTCTGTGTAGGGGCTGATTCGCGGCTGAGTAGGCGCTGATAGCCCAGCTGAGAAGGCAATGATCAAGCAGCTGACGGGCACTGATGAAGCCGGTTACATGTGCTGATCAAGCAGCTGACAGGTGCTGATCAACTGGCTGAGAGGTGCTAATGAAGCGGCTGACAGGTGTTGATCAACATGCTGACAGGTGCTAATCAAGCAGCTGATAGGTGCTGATAAAGCTGCTGACAGGTGCTGATCAAGCGGCTGACAGGTGCTGATCAACTGGCTGACAGATTCTGATCAAGCGGCTGAGTAGGCGCTGATCGCGCAGCTGATTAGGCAATGATAAAGTGGCTGACAGGCGCTGATCAAGTGGCTGACAGTTGCTGATCAAGTCGTTGACAGATCTTGATCTAGCGGCTGATAATCGCTGATCAAGCAGCTGACAGGCGCTGATCAAGCTGCTGAAAGGTGCTGATAAAGTCGTTAATAGATGCTGATCTAGCGGCTGATAATCGCTGATCAAGGGACTGACAGTACTTCTCAATCGGATTTCAGGCACATATCGCATGGCTGAGTAGACATTGATCGCGGGGCTGAGTAGGCACAGATCATGCGGCTGAGGCGATGATCGCATGGCTCAGTAAATACTGATAGCGAAGCTAATTAGGTGTTGATCAAGTGGTGTATAGGAGCTTGTCAAGCGGCTGACAGGTGCTGATCACGCCGCTGAATATGCGCTGATCGAGGGGATGATTAGGCGCTGATCAAGTGTCTGACAGTCTCTGATCAAGCGGCTTACAGACTATGATCACGCGGCTGTTTAGGGGCTGATTCGCAGATGAGTAGGCATTGATCCCGCAGCTGAGAAGGCAATGATCAAGAGGCTGTCAGGTGCTGTTTAAGCGGCTTTCAGGTGCTGATCAAGCAGCTGACAGGTGCTGATCAACTGGCTGACAGTGGCTAACGAAGCAGCTGACAGCCGCTGATCAACTGGCTGACAGTTGCTAATGAAGCAGCTGAAAGGTTTTGATCAACATGCTGACAGGTGCTGATTAAGCGGCTGACAGGTGCTGATAAAGCTGCTGACAGGTGCTGATGAAGCTGCTGACAGGTGTTTAACAAGCATCTAACAATCGCTGATCAACTGGCTGACAGGGGCTAATCAAGCCACTGATAGGCGCTTATCAAGCGGCTGACAGGTGCTGGTCAACTGGCTGACAGGTGCTAATCAAGCGGCTGATAGGCACTCATCAAGCGGCTGACAGGTGCTGATCAAGTGGCTGACAGGTGCTAATCAAGCAGCTTATAGGCACTCATCAAGCAGCTGGCAGGTGCTGATCAAGTGGCTGATAGGCCATGATCAAACTTCTGACAGGTGCTGGTCAAGCGGCTGAGAGGCACTTATCGCGCGGCTGTGTAGGCTCTTTTCAATCAGCTGATTGGGCACTGGTCAAGTGGCTGACAGGCACTGATGAAGTGGTTGACCAGGCGCTGAATGACCAGCAGAGCAGGAAATGATCAAGCGGCTGACAGGCGCTGATCAACCGGCTGAGGGTCACGGATCACGTGGCTGAGTAGGAACTGATCACGCAGCAAAGTGGTCGCTGATCAAGCAGTTGACAGGTGCTGATAGAGTGGCTGACAGGTGCTGATAAAGTGGCTGACAGGTACTGATCAAGCCGTTGAGTAGGCGCTGATCGCGCAGCTGATTAGGCGATGATAAAGCGGCTGACAGGCGCTGATGAAGTGGCTGACAGGTGCTGATAAAGTCGTTGACAGATGTTGATCTAGCGGCTAATAATCGCTGATCAAGGGGCTGACAGGTGCTGTTAAATCTTTGACAGATGCTGATCTGGCGGCTGATCATCGCTGATCAAGCGGCTGACAGTAATTCTCAATCGGCTGTCAGGCACATATCGCACGGCTGAGTAGGCAGTGATCGCGGGGTTGAGTAGGCACAGATCATGCAGCCGAGGCGAGCATCGCATGGCTCAGTAAATACTGATAGCGAAGCTAATTAGGTGTTGATCAAGTGGTGTATAGGAGCTTGTCAAGCGGCTGACAGGTGCTGATCACGCTGCTGAATAGGCGCTGATCGAGGGGGTGATTATGCGCTGAACAAGCGTCTGACAGTCTCTGATCAAGCGGCAGACAGACTATGATCACGTGGCTGTGTAGGGGCTGATTCGAGGCTCAGTAGGCATTGATCGCACAGCTGAGAAGGCACTGATCAAGCGCTGACAGGCATTGATTAAGCGGCTGGCAGGCGCTGTTTAAGTGGCTTACAGGTGCTGATCAAGCAGCTGACAGGTGTTGATCAACTGGCTGACAGGTGCTAATCCAGCGGCTGACAGTGGCTGATCAACTGGCTGACAGTTGCTAATGAAGCGGCTGACAGGTGTTGATCAACATGCTGACAGGTGCTAATCAAGCAGCTGATAGGTGCTGATAAAGCTGCTGACAGGTGCTGAATAAGGGGCTGACAGGTGCTGATCAACTGGCTGACAGGTTCTGATCAAGCGGCTGAGTAGGTGCTGATCGTGCAGCTGATAAGGCGATGATCAAGCAGCTAACTTGCGCTGATCCAGTGTCTTACAGGTTCTGATCAACTGGCTGAGAGGTGCTGATCAACTGGCTGACAGGTGCTAATCAAGCAGCTTACAGGCGCTGATCATGGTGCAGACAGGTGCTGATCAACTGGCTGACTGGAACTGATCAAGCAGCTGATTAGGCGCTGATCATGCAGCTGATTATGTGATGATAAAGCGGCTAACAGGCGCTGATCAAGCGGCTGACAGGTGATGATAAAGTGGTTGACAGGTGCTGATCAAGCGACTGATAGTCGTTGATTAAGTAGCTGTCAGGCGTAGATCACGTGGCTAAGTAGGCGCTGGTCGTGGGGCTGAGTATGCACAGATCAAGAGGTTGAGGCGATGAACGCGGGGCTGAGTAAATGATCATCGCTTGGCAGATTAGGTGCTGATCAAGAGGCTGACACGCGTTTATCAAGCTGCTGACAGGTGCTGATCAAGTGGCTGACAGGTGCTGATCAAGCGGCTGATAGGCGCTGATTAAGGGGCTGACAGGTGCTGATCAACTGGCTGACAGTACTTCTCAAGCGGCTGACAGACACTGATCGGGCAGCTGAGTAGGCGCTGACTGCGGGGCTCAGTAGGCAGAGATCAACTGGCTGAAAAATGCTCTTCACGCGGTAGAGTCTTTGCTTTTCAATCGGCTGAGTGGAAAGTGGTCAAGCGCTGATCAAGCTGCTGACAGGTGCTGGTCAACTGGCTGACAGGTGCTAATCAAGCAGCTGATAGGCGCTGATCAAGCGGCTCTCAGGTGCTGATCAACTGGCTGAGAAGTGTTAATTAAGCAGCTGATAGGCGCTGATCAAGCGTCTGAAAGGTGCTGATAAAGTAGTTGACAGATGCTGATCTAGCGGTTGATGATCGCTGATCTAGCGGCTGTTTATCACTGATCAAGCAAGTGACAGTACTTCTCAATCGGATGTCAGGCACATATCGCACGGCTGAGTAGGCACTGATCGCGGGGCTGAGTAGGCACAGATCATGCAGCTGAGGCCATGATCGCATGGCTCAGGAAATACTGAGAGTGAAGCTAATAAGGTGTTGATCAAGTGGTGTATAAGATCTTGTCAAGCACCTGACAGGTGCTGATCGCCCTGCTCAATAGGCGCTGATGGAGGGGGTGATTAGGCGCTGATCAAGCGCCTGACAGTCTCTGCTCAAGCGGCTGGCAGACTATGATCACGCGTCTGTGTAGGGGCTGATTCGCGGCTGAGTAGGCGCTGATAGCCCAGCTGAGAAGGCAATGATCAAGCAGCTGACGGGCACTGATGAAGCCGGTTACATGTGCTGATCAAGCAGCTGACAGGTGCTGATCAACTGGCTGAGAGGTGCTAATGAAGCGGCTGACAGGTGTTGATCAACATGCTGACAGGTGCTAATCAAGCAGCTGATAGGTGCTGATAAAGCTGCTGACAGGTGCTGATCAAGCGGCTGACAGGTGCTGATCAACTGGCTGACAGATTCTGATCAAGCGGCTGAGTAGGCGCTGATCGCGCAGCTGATTAGGCAATGATAAAGTGGCTGACAGGCGCTGATCAAGTGGCTGACAGTTGCTGATCAAGTCGTTGACAGATCTTGATCTAGCGGCTGATAATCGCTGATCAAGCAGCTGACAGGCGCTGATCAAGCTGCTGAAAGGTGCTGATAAAGTCGTTAATAGATGCTGATCTAGCGGCTGATAATCGCTGATCAAGCGACTGACAGTACTTCTCAATCGGCTTTCAGGCACATATCGCATGGCTGAGTAGACATTGATCGCGGGGCTGAGTAGGCACAGATCATGCGGCTGAGGCGATGATCGCATGGCTCAGTAAATACTGATAGCGAAGCTAATTAGGTGTTGATCAAGTGGTGTATAGGAGCTTGTCAAGCGGCTGACAGGTGCTGATCACGCCGCTGAATATGCGCTGATCGAGGGGATGATTAGGCGCTGATCAAGTGTCTGACAGTCTCTGATCAAGCGGCTTACAGACTATGATCACGCGGCTGTTTAGGGGCTGATTCGCAGATGAGTAGGCATTGATCCCGCAGCTGAGAAGGCAATGATCAAGAGGCTGTCAGGTGCTGTTTAAGCGGCTTTCAGGTGCTGATCAAGCAGCTGACAGGTGCTGATCAACTGGCTGACAGTGGCTAACGAAGCAGCTGACAGCCGCTGATCAACTGGCTGACAGTTGCTAATGAAGCAGCTGAAAGGTTTTGATCAACATGCTGACAGGTGCTGATTAAGCGGCTGACAGGTGCTGATAAAGCTGCTGACAGGTGCTGATGAAGCTGCTGACAGGTGTTTAACAAGCATCTAACAATCGCTGATCAACTGGCTGACAGGGGCTAATCAAGCCACTGATAGGCGCTTATCAAGCGGCTGACAGGTGCTGGTCAACTGGCTGACAGGTGCTAATCAAGCGGCTGATAGGCACTCATCAAGCGGCTGACAGGTGCTGATCAAGTGGCTGACAGGTGCTAATCAAGCAGCTTATAGGCACTCATCAAGCAGCTGGCAGGTGCTGATCAAGTGGCTGATAGGCCCTGATCAAACTTCTGACAGGTGCTGGTCAAGCGGCTGAGAGGCACTTATCGCGCGGCTGTGTAGGCTCTTTTCAATCAGCTGATTGGGCACTGGTCAAGTGGCTGACAGGCACTGATGAAGTGGTTGACCAGGCGCTGAATGACCAGCAGAGCAGGAAATGATCAAGCGGCTGACAGGCGCTGATCAACCGGCTGAGGGTCACGGATCACGTGGCTGAGTAGGAACTGATCACGCAGCAAAGTGGTCGCTGATCAAGCAGTTGACAGGTGCTGATAGAGTGGCTGACAGGTGCTGATAAAGTGGCTGACAGGTACTGATCAAGCCGTTGAGTAGGCGCTGATCGCGCAGCTGATTAGGCGATGATAAAGCGGCTGACAGGCGCTGATGAAGTGGCTGACAGGTGCTGATAAAGTCGTTGACAGATGTTGATCTAGCGGCTAATAATCGCTGATCAAGGGGCTGACAGGTGCTGTTAAATCTTTGACAGATGCTGATCTGGCGGCTGATAATCGCTGATCAAGCGGCTGACAGTAATTCTCAATCGGCTGTCAGGCACATATCGCACGGCTGAGTAGGCAGTGATCGCGGGGTTGAGTAGGCACAGATCATGCGGCCGAGGCGAGCATCGCATGGCTCAGTAAATACTGATAGCGAAGCTAATTAGGTGTTGATCAAGTGGTGTATAGGAGCTTGTCAAGCGGCTGACAGGTGCTGATCACGCTGCTGAATAGGCGCTGATCGAGGGGGTGATTATGCGCTGAACAAGCGTCTGACAGTCTCTGATCAAGCGGCAGACAGACTATGATCACGTGGCTGTGTAGGGGCTGATTCGAGGCTCAGTAGGCATTGATCGCACAGCTGAGAAGGCACTGATCAAGCGCTGACAGGCATTGATTAAGCGGCTGGCAGGCGCTGTTTAAGTGGCTTACAGGTGCTGATCAAGCAGCTGACAGGTGTTGATCAACTGGCTGACAGGTGCTAATCCAGCGGCTGACAGTGGCTGATCAACTGGCTGAGAGTTGCTAATGAAGCGGCTGACAGGTGTTGATCAACATGCTGACAGGTGCTAATCAAGCAGCTGATAGGTGCTGATAAAGCTGCTGACAGGTGCTGAATAAGGGGCTGACAGGTGCTGATCAACTGGCTGACAGGTTCTGATCAAGCGGCTGAGTAGGTGCTGATCGTGCAGCTGATAAGGCGATGATCAAGCAGCTAACTTGCGCTGATCCAGTGTCTTACAGGTTCTGATCAACTGGCTGAGAGGTGCTGATCAACTGGCTGACAGGTGCTAATCAAGCAGCTTACAGGCGCTGATCATGGTGCAGACAGGTGCTGATCAACTGGCTGACTGGAACTGATCAAGCAGCTGATTAGGCGCTGATCATGCAGCTGATTATGTGATGATAAAGCGGCTAACAGGCGCTGATCAAGCGGCTGACAGGTGATGATAAAGTGGTTGACAGGTGCTGATCAAGCGACTGATAGTCGTTGATTAAGTAGCTGTCAGGCGTAGATCACGTGGCTAAGTAGGCGCTGGTCGTGGGGCTGAGTATGCACAGATCAAGAGGTTGAGGCGATGAACGCGGGGCTGAGTAAATGATCATCGCTTGGCAGATTAGGTGCTGATCAAGAGGCTGACACGCGTTTATCAAGCTGCTGACAGGTGCTGATCAAGTGGCTGACAGGTGCTGATCAAGCGGCTGATAGGCGCTGATTAAGGGGCTGACAGGTGCTGATCAACTGGCTGACAGTACTTCTCAAGCGGCTGACAGACACTGATCGGGCAGCTGAGTAGGCGCTGACTGCGGGGCTCAGTAGGCAGAGATCAACTGGCTGAAAAATGCTCTTCACGCGGTAGAGTCTTTGCTTTTCAATCGGCTGAGTGGAAAGTGGTCAAGCGCTGATCAAGCTGCTGACAGGTGCATAACAAGCGGCTGACAATTGCTGATCAAGCGGCTGACAGGGGCTAATCAAGCAGCTGACAGGTGCTGATCAAGCGGCTGATAGGCGCTGATTAAGGGGCTGACAGGTGCTGATCAACTGGCTGACAGTACTTCTCAAGCGTCTGACAGACACTGATCGGGCAGCTGAGTAGGCGCTGACTGCGGGGCTCAGTATTCAGAGATCAACTGGCTGAAAGATGCTATTCGTGCGGCTGAGTCGGTGCTTTTCAATCGGCTGAGTGGAAAGTGGTCAAGCGCTGATCAAGCTGCTGACAGGTGCTTAACAAGCGGCTGACAATTGCTGATCAACTGGCTGACAGGGGCTAATCAAGCCACTGATATGCGTTGGTCAAGCGGCCCACAGGTGCTGGTCAACTGGCTGACAGGTGCTAATCAAGCTGCTGATAGGCGCACATCAAGCTGCTGACAGGTGCTGATCAAGGGGCTGACAGGTACTTGTCAAGCGGCTGACAAGCACTGATCGGGCGGCTGTGTAGGCAATGACTGCGGGGCTCAGTAGGCACAGATCAACTGGTTGAAAGATGCTATTCACGCGGTTGAGTCTTTGCTTTTCAATCGGCTGAGTGGAAAGTGGTCAAGCGCTGATCAAGCTGCTGACAGGTGCATAACAAGCGGCTGACAATTGCTGATCAAGTGGCTGACAGGGGCTAATCAAGCAGCTGATAGGTGCTGATAAAGCTGCTGACAGGTGCTGATCAAGCGGTTGACAGGTTCTGATACAGCGGCTAACAGGTGCTGATAATGTGGCTGACAGTTCATGATCAAGCTGCTTATAGGGGCTGCCCTAGCGCCTGACAGTTGCTGATAAAGTGGCTGACAGGTGCAAATGAAGTGGCTGACAGGTGCTGATCAACTGGCTGACAGGTACTGATCAAGTGGCTGATAGGCCCTGATCAAGCGGCTGACAGGGGCTAATCAACTGGCTGACAGGTGCTAATCAAGCGGCTGATAGGCGCTGATCAAGCGGCTAACAGGTGCTGATCAACTGGCTGAGAAGTGTTAATTAGGCAGCTGATAGGTGCTCATCAAGCTGCCGAAAGTCGCTGATCAAGCGGCTGACAGGTGCTGATCCAGTGGCTTACAGGTGCTGATCAACTGGCTTAGAGGTGCTGATCAACTGGCTGACAGGTACTTCTCAAGCGGCTGACAGGCACGGACCGGGCGGCTGAGTAGGCGTTCATTGTGGGGCTCAGTAGGCGCAGATCAACTGGGTGAGAGATGCAATTCGCGCGGCTGAGTAGGCACTCTTCAACCTGCAGACAGTTGCTGATCAAGCGGATGACTGACTCTGATAAAGAGGCTGACAGACTATGATCACGTGGCTGTGGAGGGCCTGATTCGCGGCTGAGTAGGCGCTGATCGCGCAGCTGAGAGGGCAATGATCCAGCAACTGACAGGCACAGATGAAGCGGCTGGCAGGTGCTGTTTAATCGGCTTACAGGTGCTGATCAAGCGGCTGACAGTTGCTGATCAACTGGCTGACAATTGCTAATGAAGCGGCTTCCAGGTGTTGATCAACATGCTGACAGGTGCTAATCAGGCAGCTGATAGGTGCTGATAAAGCTGCTGACAGGTGCTGATCAAGCGGTTGACAGGATCTGATACAGCGGCTAACAGGTGCTGATAATGTGGCTGACAGTTAATGATCAAGCTGATTATAGGGGCTGCCCTAGCGCCTGACAGTTGCTGATAAAGTGGCTGACAGGTGCAAATGAAGTGGCTGACAGGTGCTGATCAACTGGCTGACAGGTACTGATCAAGTGGCTGATAGGCCCTGATCAAGCTGCTGACAGGTGCTGATTAAGCGGCTGACAGGTGCTGATCAAGCGGTTGGCAGGTTCTGATACAGCGGCTAACAAGTGCTGATAATGTGGCTGACAGTTAATGATCAAGCTGCTTATAGGGGCTGCCCTAGCGCCTGACAGTTGCTGATAAAGTGGCTGAAAGGTGCAAATGAAGTGGCTGACAGGTGCTGATCAACTGGCTGACAGGTACTGATCAAGTGGCTGATAGGCCCTGATCAAGTTGCTGACAGATGCTTCTCAAGTGGCTGACAGGCGCTTATCGCGTGGATGCGTATGCGTTTATCAATCAGCTGAGTGGGCACTGGTCAAGGGGCTGACAGGCACTGATCTAGTGGTTGTCCAGGCGCTGAATGACCATCAGAGCAGGAAATGATCAAGCCGCTGACAGGCGCTGATCAGCCGCCTGAGGGTGTCTGATCCTGTGGCTGAGTAGGCTATGATTACGCAGCTAAGCGGGCACTGATCAAGCTGTTGAGAGTTGCTGATATATTGGCTGACAGGTGCTGATAATGTGGCTGACAGGTAGTGATCAAGCTGCTGTCACGCGTTTATCAAGCGGCTGACAGGTGCTGATCAAGTGGCTGACAAGTACTTCTCAAGAGGCTGACAGTCACTGATCGGGCGGCTGAGTAGGTGCTGATCGTGGGGCTCAGTTAGAGCAGATCAACTGGCTGAGAGATGCTATTTGCGCGGCTGAATAGGCACTGTACAAACGGCTGACAGGTGCTGATCAAGCAGCTGACAGACACTGATCTCGCAGCTGATTAAGCACTGATAGCGCAGCTCAGTAAGTGTTGATCAAGCGGTTTACAGGTGCTTGTAAAGCGGCTGACAGGCGCTTATCGCTCGGCCGCGTAGGCGCTTTTCAATCTGCTGAGTGGGCAGTGGTCAAGCGGCTGACTGACACTGATCAAGTGGTTGACCAGGCGCTGAATGACCAGCAGAGCAGGAAATGATCAAGCGCCTGACAGGAGAAGATCAACCGGCTGAGCGTCACTGACCGCGTGGCTGAGTAGGCTCTGTTCATGCAGCAAAGTGGGCGCTGATCTAGCGGTTGGCAGGTGATGATCAATAGACTGACAGGTGTTAATCAAGCAGCTGATACGCACTGATCAACCTGCTGACAGGTGCTGATCAAGCGGATGACAGGTGCTGATCAACTGGCTGACAGGTGCTAATGAAGCGACTCTCAGGTGCTGATCAATTGACTGACAGGTGCTAATCAAGTGGCTGGTAGGCCCTGATCAATCTGCGGACAGGTGCTGATCAACTGGGTGACAGGTGCTGATGAAGCAGCTGATACACACTGCTCAAGGTGCTGACAGGTGCTGATCAACTGGCTGACAGGTGCTAAACAAGCAGCTGATAGGTGCTGATTGCGCAGCTGAGAATGCAATGATCAAGCAGCTGACAGGCACTGATCAATCGGTAGGCAGGTGCTGATCAACTGGCTGACAAGTGCTAATCAAGTAGCTGATAGGCGATGATCAAGCTGCTGACAGGTTCTGATCAAGAGGCTGACAGGTGCTGATCAAGCGGTTGACAGGTTCTGATACTGCGGCTAACACGTGCTGATAAAGTGGCTGACAGTTAATGATCAAGCTGCTTATAGGGGTTGCCCTAGCGCCTGACTGTTGCTGATAAAGTGGATGACAGGTGCAAATGAAGTGGCTGACAGGTGCTGATCAACTGGCTGACAGGTACTGATCAAGTGGCTGATAGGCCCTGATCAAGTTGCTGACAGATGCTTCTCAAGCGGCTGACAGGCGCTTATCCCGTGGATGCGTAAGCGTTTATCAATCAGCTGAGTGGGCACTGGTCAAGGGGCTGACAGGCACTGATCTAGTGGTTGTCCAGGCGCTGAATGACCATCAGAGCAGGAAATGATCAAGCGCCTGACAGGAGAAGATCAACCGGCTGAGCGTCACTGACCGCGTGGCTGAGTAGGCTCTGATCTTGCAGCAAAGTGGGCGCTGATCACGCGGTTGACAGGTGATGATCAATAGACTGACAGGTGTTAATCAAGCAGCTGATACGCACTGATCAACCTGCTGACAGGTGCTGATCAAGCGGATGACAGGTGCTGATCAACTAGCTGACAGGTGCTAATCAAGTGTCCTATAGGCCATGATCAAGCTGCTGACAGGCGATTTTCAGGCGGCTGACTGGTGCTTATCGTGCGGCTGCATTGGCGCTTTTCAATCCGCTGAGTGGGCACTGGTCAAGGGGCTGACATGCTCTGATCTAGTGGTCGACCAGGTGCTGAATGACTATCAGAGCAGGAACTGATCAAGCAGCTGACAGGCGCTGATCAGCCAGCTGAGGGTCGCGCATCACGTGGCTGGGTAGGATCTGATCACGCAGAAAATTGGTCGCTATCAAGCAGTTGACAGGTGCTGATAGAGTGGCAGACAGGTGCTGATAATGTGGCTGACAGGTACTGATCATGCGGTTGAGTAGGCGCTGATCACGCAGCTGATTAGGCGATGATAAAGAGGCTGACAGGCGCTGATCATGCGGCTGACAGGTGCTGATAATGTCGTTGACAGATGTTGATCTAGCGGCTGATAATCGCTGATCAAGCGGCTAACAGGCATTAATCAAGCGGCTGAAAGGTGCTGATAAAGTCGTTGGCAGATGCTGATCTAGCGTCTGATGATCGCTGATCAAGCGGCTGACAGTACTTCCCATTCGGCTGTCAGGCACATATCGCACGGCTGAGTAGGCACTGATCGCGGGGCTCAGTAGGCACAGATCATGCGGCTGAGTCGATGATCGCATGGCTCAGTAAATACTGATAGCGAAGCTAATTAGGTGTTGATCAAGTGGTTTATAGGTGCTTGTCAAGCAGCTGACAGGTGCTGATTGCGCCGCTCAGTAGGCGCTGATCGAGGGGGTGATTATGTGCTGAACAAGCGTCTGACAGTCTCTGATCACGCGGCAGACAGACTATGATCACGTGGCTGTGTAGGGGCTGATTCGAGGCTCAGTAGGCATTGATCGCACAGCTGAGAAGGCACTTATCAAGCGCTGACAGGCATTGATTAAGCGGCTGGCAGGCGCTGTTTAAGCGGCTTACAGGTGCTGATCAAGCAGCTGACAGGTGTTGATCAACTGGCTGACAGGTGCTAATCCAGCGGCTGACAGTGGCTGATCAACTGGCTGAGAGTTGCTAATGAAGCGGCTGACAGGTGTTGATCAACATGCTGACAGGTGCTAATCAAGCAGCTGATAGGTGCTGATAAAGCTGCTGACAGGTGCTGAATAAGGGGCTGACAGGTGCTGATCAACTGGCTGACAGGTTCTGATCAAGCGGCTGAGTAGGTCCTGATCGTGCAGCTGATAAGGCGATGATCAAGCAGCTAACTTGCGCTGATCCAGTGTCTTACAGGTTCTGATCAACTGGCTGAGAGTTGCTGATCAACTGGCTGACAGGTGCTAATCAAGCAGCTTACAGGCGCTTATCATGGTGCAGACAGGTGCTGATCAACTGGCTGACTGGAACTGATCAAGCAGCTGATTAGGCGCTGATCATGCAGCTGATTATGTGATGATAAAGCGGCTAACAGGCGCTGATCAAGCGGCTGACAGGTGATGATAAAGTGGTTGACAGGTGCTGATCAAGCGACTGATAGTCGTTGATTAAGTAGCTGTCAGGCATAGATCACGTGGCTAAGTAGGCGCTTGTCGTGGGGCTGAGTAGGCACAGATCAAGAGGTTGAGGCGATGAACGCGGGGCTGAGTAAATGATCATCGCTTGGCAGATTAGGTGCTGATCAAGAGGCTGACACGCATTTATCAAGCTGCTGACAGGTGCTGATCAAGTGGCTGACAGGTGCTGATCAAGCGGCTGATAGGCGCTGATTAAGGGGCTGACAGGTGCTGATCAACTGGCTGACAGTACTTCTCAAGCGGCTGACAGACACTGATCAGGCAGCTGAGTAGGCGCTGACTGCGGGGCTCAGTAGGCAGAGATCAACTGGCCGAAAGATGCTATTCGTGCGGCTGAGTCGGTGCTTTTCAATCGGCTGAGTGGAAAGTGGTCAAGCGCTGATCAAGCTGCTGACAGCTGCTTAACAAGCGGCTGACAATTGCTGATCAACTGGATGACAGGGGCTAATCAAGCCACTGATATGGTTGGTCAAGCGGCCCACAGGTGCTGGTCAACTGGCTGACAGGTGCTAATCAAGCGGCTGATAGGTGCACATCAAGCTGCTGACAGGTGCTGATCAAGTGGCTGACAGGTACTTGTCAAGCGGCTGACAAGCACTGATCGGGCAGCTGCGTAGGCACTGACTGCGGGGCTCAGTAGGCACAGATCAACTGGCTGAAAGATGATATTCACGCGGTTGAGTCTTTGCTTTTCAATCGGCTGAGTGGAAAGTTGTCAAGCGCTGATCAAGCTGCTGACAGGTGCATAACAAGCGGCTGACAATTGCTGATCAAGTGGCTGACAGGGGCTAATCAAGCAGCTGATAGGTGCTGATAAAGCTGCTGACAGGTGCTGATCAAGCGGTTGACAGGTTCTGATACAGCGGCTAACAGGTGCTGATAATGTGGCTGACAGTTCATGATCAAGCTGCTTATAGGGGCTGCCCTAGCGCCTGACAGTTGCTGATAAAGTGGCTGACAGGTGCAAATGAAGTTGCTGACAGGTGCTGATCAACTGGCTGACAGGTACTGATCAAGTGGCTGATAGGCCCTGATCAAGCTGCTGACAGGTGCTGATTAAGCGGCTGACAGGGGCTAATCAACTGGCTGACAGGTGCTAATCAAGCGGCTGATAGGCGCTGATCAAGCGGCTAACAGGTGCTGATCAACTGGCTGAGAAGTGTTAATTAAGCAGCTGATAGGTGCTCATCAAGCTGCTGAAAGTCGCTGATCAAGCGGCTGACAGGTGCTGATCCAGTGGCTTACAGGTGCTGATCAACTGGCTTAGAGGTGCTGATCAACTGGCTGACAGGTACTTCTCAAGCGGCTGACAGGCACGGACCGGGCGGCTGAGTAGGCGTTCATTGCGGGGCTCAGTAGGCGCAGATCAACTGGGTGAGAGATGCAATTCGCGCGGCTGAGTAGGCACTCTTCAACCTGCAGACAGTTGCTGATCAAGCGGATGACTGACTCTGATAAAGAGGCTGACAGACTATGATCACGTGGCTGTGGAGGGCCTTATTCGCGGCTGAGTAGGCGCTGATCGCGCAGCTGAGAAGGCAATGATCCAGCAGCTGACAGGCACTGATGAAGCGGCTGGCAGGTGCTGTTTAATCGGCTTACAGGTGCTGATCAAGCGGCTGACAGTTGCTGATCAACTGGCTGACAATTGCTAATGAAGCGGCTTCCAGGTGTTGATCAACATGCTGACAGGTGCTAATCAGGCAGCTGATAGGTGCTGATAAAGCTGCTGACAGGTGCTGATCAAGCGGTTGACAGGTTCTGATACAGCGGCTAACAGGTGCTGATAATGTGGCTGACAGTTAATGATCAAGCTGATTATAGGGGCTGCCCTAGCGCCTGACAGTTGCTGATAAAGTGGGTGACAGGTGCAAATGAAGTGGCTGACAGGTGCTGATCAACTGGCTGACAGGTACTGTTCAAGTGGCTGATAGGCCCTGATCAAGCTGCTGACAGGTGCTGATTAAGCGGCTGACAGGTGCTGATCAAGCGGTTGGCAGGTTCTGATACAGCGGCTAACAAGTGCTGATAATGTGGCTGACAGTTAATGATCAAGCTGCTTATAGGGGCTGCCCTAGCGCCTGACAGTTGCTGATAAAGTGGCTGAAAGGTGCAAATGAAGTGGCTGACAGGTGCTGATCAACTGGCTGACAGGTACTGATCAAGTGGCTGACAGGTACTGATCAAGTTGCTGACAGATGCTTCTCAAGTGGCTGACAGGCGCTTATCACGTGGATGCGTATGTGTTTATCAATCAGCTGAGTGGGCACTGGTCAAGGGGCTGACAGGCACTGATCTAGTGGTTGTCCAGGCGCTGAATGACCATCAGAGCAGGAAATGATCAAGCCGCTGACAGGCGCTGATCAGCCGCCTGAGGGTGTCTGATCCTGTGGCTGAGTAGGCTATGATTACGCAGCTAAGCGGGCACTGATCAAGCTGTTGAGAGTTGCTGATATATTGGCTGACAGGTGCTGATAATGTGGCTGACAGGTACTGATCAAGCTGCTGACATGCGTTTATCAAGCGGCTGACAGGTGCTGATCAAGTGGCTCACAAGTACTTCTCAAGAGGCTGACAGTCACTGATCGGGCGGCTGAGTAGGTGCTGATCGTGGGGCTCAGTTAGAGCAGATCAACTGGCTGAGAGATGCTATTTGCGCAGCTGAATAGGCACTGTACAAACGGCTGACAGGTGCTGATCAAGCAGCTGACAGACACTGATCTCGCAGCTGATTAAGCACTGATAGCGCAGCTCAGTAAGTGTTGATCAAGCGGTTTACAGGTGCTTGTAAAGCGGCTGACAGGCGCTTATCGCTCAGCTGTGTAGGCGCTTTTCAATCTGCTGAGTGGGCAGTGGTCAAGCGGCTGACTGACACTGATCAAGTGGTTGACCAGGCGCTGAATGACCAGCAGAGCAGGAAATGATCAAGCGCCTGACAGGAGAAGATCAACCGGCTGAGCGTCACTGACCGCGTGGCTGAGTAGGCTCTGTTCATGCAGCAAAGTGGGCGCTGATCTAGCGGTTGGCAGGTGATGATCAATAGACTGACAGGTGTTAATCAAGCAGCTGATACGCACTGATCAACCTGCTGACAGGTGCTGATCAAGCGGATGACAGGTGCTGATCAACTGGCTGACAGGTGCTAATGAAGCGACTCTCAGGTGCTGATCAATTGACTGACAGGTGCTAATCAAGTGGCTGGTAGGCCCTGATCAATCTGCTGACAGGTGCTGATCAACTGGGTGACAGGTGCTGATGAAGCAGCTGATACTCACTGCTCAAGGTGCTGACAGGTGGTGATCAACTGGCTGACAGGTGCTAAACAAGCAGCTGATAGGTGCTGATTGCGCAGCTGAGAATGCAATGATCAAGCAGCTGACAGGCACTGATCAATCGGTAGGCAGGTGCTGATCAACTGGCTGACAAGTGCTAATCAAGTAGCTGATAGGCGATGATCAAGCTGCTGACAGGTTCTGATCAAGAGGCTGACAGGTGCTGATCAACTGGCTGACAGGTGCTAATGAAGCGGCTGGCAGGTGCTGATCAATTGGCTGACAGGTGCTGATCAACTAGCTGACAGGTGCTAATCAAGTGGCCTATAGGCCATGATCAAGCTGCTGACAGGCGATTTTCAGGCGGCTGACTGGTGCTTATCGTGCGGCTGCATTGGCGCTTTTCAATCAGCTGAGTGGGCACTGGTCAAGGGGCTGACAGGCACTGATCTAGTGGTCGACCAGGCGCTGAATGACTATCAGAGCAGGAACTGATCAAGCAGCTGACAGGCGCTGATCAGCCAGCTGAGGGTCGCGCATCACGTGGCTGAGTAGGATCTGATCACGCAGAAAATTGGTCGCTATCAAGCAGTTGACAGGTGCTGATAGAGTGGCTGACAGGTGCTGATAATGTGGCTGACAGGTACTGATCATGCGGTTCAGTAGGCGCTGATCACGCAGCTGATTAGGCGATGATAAAGAGGCTGACAGGCGCTGATCATGCGGCTGACAGGTGCTGATAATGTCGTTGACAGATGTTGATCTAGCGGCTGATAATCGCTGAACAAGCGGCTAACAGGCATTAATCAAGCGGCTGAAAGGTGCTGATAAAGTCGTTGGCAGATGCTGATCTAGCGTCTGATGATCGCTGATCAAGCGGCTGACAGTACTTCCCATTCGGCTGTCAGGCACATATCGCACGGCTGAGTAGGCACTGATCGCGGGGCTCAGTAGGCACAGATCATGCGGCTGAGACGATGATCGCATGGCTCAGTAAATACTGATAGCGAAGCTAATTAGGTGTTGATCAAGTGGTTTATAGGTGCTTGTCAAGCAGCTGACAGGTGCTGATTGCGCCGCTCAGTAGGCGCTGATCGAGGGGGTGATTATGCGCTGAACAAGCGTCTGACAGTCTCTGATCAAATGGCTGACAGACTATGATCACGCGGCTGTGTAGGGGCTGATTCGCGGCTGAGTAGGCGTTGATTGCACAGCTGAGAATGCACTTATCAAGCGGATGGCAGGCGCAGTTTAAGCGGCTTTCAGGTGCTGATCAAGCAGCTGACAGGTGCTGATCAACTGGCTGACAGTTGCTAACGAAGCGGCAGACAGGTGTTCATCAACATGCTGACAGGTGCTAATCAAGCAGCTGATAGGTGCTGATCAAGCTGCTGACAGGTGCTGATCAAGCTGCTGACAGGTGCTGATTAATCGGCTGACAGGTGCTAATCAACTGGCTGACAGTTGCTAATGAAGCGGCTGACAGGTGTTGATCAACATGCTGACAGTTCCTAATCAAGCAGCTCATAGGTGCTGATAAAGCTGCTGAAAGGTCCTGATCAAGCGGCTGACAGGTGTCGATCAACTGGCTGATAGGTACTATTCTAGTGGCTGATAGGCCGTGATCAAGCTTCTGACAGTTGCTTGTCAAGCGGCTGAGAGGCACTTATCGCGCGGCTGCATAGGCGCTTTTCAATCAGGTGAGTGGGCAATGGTCAAGTGGCAGACAGGCACTGATGAAGTGGTTGACCAGGCGCTGAATGACCAGCAGAGCAGGAAATGATCAAGCGGCTGACAGGCGCTGATCAACCGGCTGAGAATCACTGATCACGTGCCTGAGTAGGCTCTGATTATGCAGCTAAGCGGGTACTGATCAAGCTGTTGAGAGTTGCTGATATATTGGCTGACAGGTGCTGAAAAAGTGGCTGACTGGTACTGATCAAGCTGCTGACACGCGTTTATCAAGCGGCTGACAGGTGCTGATCAAGCGGATGACACGTGCTGATCAACTGGCTGACAGGTGCTAATGAAGCGACTCTCAAGTGCTGATCAACTGGCTGACAGGTGCTAATCAAGTGGCTGATAGGCCCTGATCAATCTGCTGACAGGTGCTGATCATCTGGCTGACAGGTGCTAATCAAGCGGCTGATAGGCGATGATCAAGGTGCTGACAGGTGCTGATCAACTGGCTGACAGGTGCTAAACAAGCAGCTGATAGGTGCTGATTGCGCAGCTGAGAATGCAATGATCAAGCAGCTGACAGGCACTGATCAATCGGTAGGCAGGTGCTGATCAACTGGCTGACAAGTGCTAATCAAGTAGCTGATAGGCGATGATCAAGCTGCTGACAGGTTCTGATCAAGAGGCTGACAGGTGCTAATCACACGGCTGATAGGCGATGATCAAGGGGCTGACAGGTGCTGTTCAACTGGCTGACATGTGCTGATCAATTGGCTGACAGGTGCTGATCAACTAGCTGACAGGTGCTAATCAAGTGGCTAATAGGCCCTGATCAAGCTGCTGACAGGTGATTTTCAGGCGGCTGACTGGTGCTTATCGCGCGGCTGCATTGGCGCTTTTCAATCGGCTGAGTGGGCAGTGGTCAAGCAGCTGACAGGCACTAATCAAGCGGCTGACAGGTGCTGATAAAGTCGTTGACAGGTGCTGATCAAGCGACTGATAGTCGCTGATAAAGTGGCTGACAGTACTTCTCAAGTGTCTGTCAGGCGCACCTCGCACGGCTGAGTAGGCGCTGATCACGGGGCTGAGTAGACACAGATCAAGCGGCTGAGGCGATGATCGTGCGGCTGATAAATGATGATCGCGTGGCTGATTAGGTGCTGGTCCAGTGGCTGCCAGGTACTTCTCAAGCGGCTGACAGGCACTGATCAAGTGGATGACCAGGAGCTGAATGACCAGCAGAGCAGGAAATGATCAAGCGGCTGACTGGTGCTGATCAACTGCCTGACAGGTTCTGATCAAGCGGCTGAGTAGGCGATGATCAAGGTACTGACAGGTGCTGATCAACTGGCTGACAGGTGCTAAACAAGCAACTGATAGGCGCTATTTGCGCACCTGAGAATGCAATGAACAAGTAGCTGACAGGCACTGATCAATCGGTAGGCAGGTGCTGATCAACTGGTTGACAAGTGCTAATCAAGTAGCTGATAGGCGATGATCAAGCTGCTGACAGGTTCTGATCAAGAGGCTGACAGGTGCTGATCAACTGGCTGACAGGTGCTAATCACACGGCTGATAGGCGATGATCAAGGGGCTGACAGGTGCTGTTCAACTGGCTGACAGGTGCTAATGAAGCGGCTGACAGGTGCTGATCAATTGGCTGACAGGTGCTGATCAACTAGCTGACAGGTGCTAATCAAGTGGCTAATAGGCCCTGATCAAGCTGCTGACAGGTGATTTTCAGGCGGCTGACTGGTGCTTATCGCGTGGCTCCATTGGCGCTTTTCAATCTGTTGAGTGGGCAGTGGTCAAGCAGCTGACAGGCGCTAATCAAGCGGCTGACAGGTGCTGATAAAGTCGTTGACAGGTGCTGATCAAGCGACTGATAGTCGCTGATAAAGTGGCTGAGAGTACCTCACAAGTGTCTGTCAGGCGCACATCGCACGGCTGAGTAGGCGCTGATCGCGGGGCTGAGTAGACACAGATCAAGCGGCTGAGGTGATGATCGTGCGGCTGAGTAAATGATGATCGCGTGGCTGATTAGGTGCTGGTCAAGAGGCTGACACGCGTTTATCAAGCTGCTGACAGGTGCTGATCAACTGGCTGACTGGTACTGATCAAGCGGCTGATAGGCGATGTTCAAGGTGCTGACAGGTGCTGATCAACTGGCTGACAGGTGCTAAACAAGCAGCTGATAGGTGCTGATTGTGCAGCTGAGAATGCAATGATCAAGCAGCTGACAGGCACTGATCAATCGGTAGGCAGGTGCTGATCAACTGGCGGACAAGTGCTAATCAAGTAGCTGATAGGTGATGATCAAGCTGCTGACAGGTTCTGATCAAGAGGCTTACAGGTGCTGATCAAGAGGCTGACAGGTGCTAATCACACGGCTGATAGGCGATGATCAAGGGGCTGACAGGTGCTGTTCAACTGCTGACAGGTGCTAATGAAGCGGCTGACTGGTGCTGATCAATTGGCTGACAGGTGCTGATCAACAAGCTGACAGGTGCTAATCAAGTGGCTAATAGGCCCTGATCAAGCTGCTGACAGGTGATTTGCAGGCGGATGACTGGTGCTTATCGCGCGGCTGCATTGGCGCTTTTCAATCGGCTGAGTGGGCAGTGGTCAAGCAGCTGACAGGCACTAATCAAGCGGCTGACAGGTGCTGATAAAGTCGTTGACAGGTGCTGATCAAGCGACTGATAGTCGTTGATAAAGTGGCTGACAGTACTTCTCAAGTGTCTGTCACGCGCACCTCGCACGGCTGAGTAGGCGCTGATCGCAGGGCTGAGTAGACACAGATCAAGCGGCTGAGGCGATGATCGTGCGGCTGATAAATGATGATCGCGTGGCTGATTAGGTTCTGGTCCAGTGGCTGCCAGGTACTTCTCAAGCGGCTGACAGGCACTGATCAAGTGGATGACCAGGAGAAGAATGACCAGCAGAGCAGGAAATGATCAAGCGGCTGACTGGTGCTTATCAACTGCCTGACAGGTTCTGATCAAGCGGCTGAGTAGGTGCTGATCGTGAAGCTGATAAGGCGATGATCAAGCGGCTGATAGTCGTTGATCAAGTGGCTGTCAGGCACAGATCGCATGGCTTAGTAGGCGCTGGTCATGGGGCTGAGTAGGCACAGATCAAGAGGCTGAGGCGATGATCGCGCGGCTGAGTAAATGATCATCGTGTGGCTGATTAGGTGCTGATCAAGAGGCTGACAGGTACTTGTCAAGCGGCTGACAAGCACTGATCAGGCGGCTGTGTAGGCACTGACTGCGGGGCTCAGTAGGCACAGATCAACCGGCTGAAAGATGCTATTCGCGCGGCTGAGTCAGTGCTTTTCAATCGGCTGAGTGGAAAGTGGTCAAGCGCTGATCAAGCAGCTGACAGACACTGATCTCGCGGCTGATTAAGCACTGATAGCGCAGCTCAGTAAGTGTTGATCAAGCGGTTTACAGGTGCTTGTAAAGCGGCTGACAGGCGCTTATCGCTCGGCTGCGTAGGCGCTTTTCAATCTGCTGAGTGGGCAGTGGTCAAGCGGCTGACTGACACTGATCCAGTGGTTGACCAGGCGCTGAATGACCAGCAGAGCAGGAAATGATCAAGCGCCTGACAGGAGAAGATCAACCGGCTGAGCGTCACTGACCGCATGGCTGAGTAGGCTCTGTTCATGCAGCAAAGTGGGTGCTGATCTAGCGGTTGACAGGTGATGATCAATAGACTGACAGGTGTTAATCAAGCAGCTGATACGCACTGATCAACCTGCTGACAGGTGCTGATCAAGCGGATGACAGGTGCTGATCAACTGGCTGACAGGTGCTAATGAAGCGACTCTCAGGTGCTGATCAACTGGCTGACAGGTGCTAATCAAGTGGCTGATAGGCCCTGATCAATCTGCTGACAGGTGCTGATCAACTGGCTGACAGGTGCTGATCAAGCAGCTGATACTCGCTGCTCAAGCTGCTGACAGGTGCTGATCATCTGGCTGACAGGTGCTAATCAAGCGGCTGATAGGTGCTGATTGCGCAGCTGAGAATGCAATGATCAAGCAGCTGACAGGCACTGGTCAATCGGTAGGCAGGTGCTGATCAACTGCCTGACAAGTGCTAATCAAGTAGCTGATAGGCGATGATCAAGCTGCTGACAGGTTCTGATCAAGAGGCTGACAGGTGCTGATCAAGAGGCTGACAGGTGATAATCACACGGCTGATAGGCGATGATGAAGGGGCTGACAGGTGTTGTTCAACTGGCTGACAGGTGCTAATGAAGCGGCTGACAGGTGCTGATCAATTGGCTGACAGGTGCTGATCAACTAGCTGACAGGTGCTAATCAAGTGGCTAATAGGCCCTGATCAAGCTGCTGACAAGTGATTTTCAGGCGGCTGACTGGTGCTTATCGCGCGGCTGCATTGGCGCTTTTCAATCGGCTGAGTGGGCAGTGGTCAAGCAGCTGACAGGCACTAATCAAGCGGCTGACAGGTGCTGATAAAGTCGTTGACAGGTGCTGATCAAGCGACTGATAGTCGCTGATAAAGTGGCTGACAGTACTTCTCAAGTGTCTGTCAGGTGCACCTCGCACGGCTGAGTAGGCGCTGATCGCGGGGCTGAGTAGACACAGATCAAGCGGCTGAGGCGATGATCGTGCGGCTGAGTAAATGATGATCGCGTGGCTGATTAGGTGCTGGTCAAGTGGCTGCCAGGTACTTCTCAAGCGGCTGACAGGCACTGATCAAGTGGATGACCAGGAGCTGAATGACCAGCAGAGCAGGAAATGATCAAGCAGCTGACTGGTGCTGATCAACTGCCTGACAGGTTCTGATCAAGCGGCTGAGTAGGTGCTGATCGTGAAGCTGATAAGGCGATGATCAAGCGGCTGATAGTCGTTGATCAAGTGGCTGTCAGGCACAGATCGCATGGCTTAGTAGGCGCTGGTCATGGGGCTGAGTAGGCACAGATCAAGAGGCTGAGGCGATGATCGCGCGGCTGAGTAAATGATCATCGTGTGGCTGATTAGGTGCTGATCAAGAGACTGACAGGTACTTGTCAAGCGGCTGACAAGCACTCATCAGGCGGCTGTGTAGGCACTGACTGCGGGGCTCAGTAGGCACAGATCAACTGGCTGAAAGATGTTATTCACGCGGCTGAGTCAGTGCCTTTCAATCGGCTGAGTGGAAAGTGGTCAAGCGCTGATCAAGCTGCTGAAAGGTGCTTAACAAGCGGCTGACAATTGCTGATCAACTGGCTGACAGGGGCTAATCAAGCCACAGATAGGCGCTGACCAAGCGGCTGACAGGTGCTGGTCAACTGGCTGACAGGTGCTAATCAAGCGGCTGATAGGTGCACATCAAGCTGCTGACAGGTGCTGATCAAGTGGCTGACAGGTACTTGTCAAGCGGCTGACAAGCACTGATCGGGCAGCTGTGTAGGCACTGACTGCGGGGCTCAGTAGGCACAGATCAACTGGCTGAAAGATGCTCTTCACGCGGTTGAGTCTTTGCTTTTCAATCGGCTGAGTGGAAAGTGGTCAAGCGCTGATCAAGCTGCTGACAGGTGCATAACAAGCGGCTGACAATTGCTGATCAAGTGGCTGACAGGGGCTAATCAAGCAGATGATAGGTGCTGATAAAGCTGCTGACAGGTGCTGATCAAGCGGTTGACAGGTTCTGATACAGCGGCTAACAGGTGCTGATAATGTGGCTGACAGTTAATGATCAAGCTGCTTCTAGGGGCTGCCCTAGCGCCTGACAGTTGCTGATAAAGTGGCTGACAGGTGCAAATGAAGTGGCTGACAGGTGCTGATCAACTGGCTGACAGGTACTGATCAAGTTGCTGACAGATGCTTGTCAAGTGGCTGACAGGCGCTTATCGCGTGGATGCGTATGCGTTTACCAATCAGCTGAGTGGGCACTGGTCAAGGGGCTGACAGGCACTGATCTAGTGGTGGACCAGGCGCTGAATGACCATCAGAGCAGGAAATGATCAAGCCGCTGACAGGCGCTGATCAGCCCGCTGAGGGTCACTGATCCTGTGGCGGAGTAGGCTCTGATTACGCAGATAAGCGGGCACTGATCAAGCTGTTGAGAGTTGCTGATATATTGGCTGACAGGTGCTGATCAAGTGGCTGACAGGTACTGATCAAGCTGCTGACATGCGTTTATCAAGCGGCTGACAGGTGCTGATCAAGTGGCTGACAGGTACTTCTCAAGAGGCTGACAGTCACTGATCGGGCGGCTGAGTAGGCGCTGATCGTGGGGCTCAGTAGGAGCAGATCCACTGGCTGAGAGATGCAATTTGCGCGGCTGAATAGGCACTGTTCAACCGGCTGACAGGTGCTGATCAAGCAGCTGACAGACACTGATCTCGCGGCTGATTAAGCACTGATCGCGCAGCTCAGTAAGTGTTGATCAAGCGGTTTACAGGTGCTTGTAAAGCGGCTGACAGGCGCTTATCGCTCGGCTGCGTAGGCGCTTTTCAATCTGCTGAGTGGGCAGTGGTCAAGCGGCTGACTGACACTGATCCCGTGGTTGACCAGGCGCTGAATGACCAGCAGAGCAGGAAATGATCAAGCGCCTGACAGGAGAAGATCAACCGGCTGAGCGTCACTGACCGTGTGGCTGAGTAGGCACTGTTCATGCTGCAAAGTGGGTGCTGATCTAGCGGTTGACAGGTGATGATCAATAGACTGACAGGTGTTAATCAAGCAGCTGATACGCACTGATCAACCTGCTGACAGGTGCTGATCAACCGAATGACAGGTGCTGATCAACTGGCTGACAGGTGCTAATGAAGCGACTCTCAGGTGCTGATCAACTGGCTGACAGGTGCTAATCAAGTGGCTAATAGGCCCTGATCAAGCTGCTGACAGGTGATTTTAGGCGGCAGACTGGTGCTGATCAAGCAGCTGATACTCGCTGCTCAAGCTGCTGACAGGTGCTGATCATCTGGCTGACAGGTGCTAATTAAGCGGCTGATAGGCGATGATCAAGGTGCTGACAGGTGCTGATCAACTGGCTGACAGGTGCTAAACAAGCAGCTGATAGTTGCTGATTGCGCAGCTGAGAATGCAATGATCAAGCAGCTGACAGGCACTGATCAATCGGTAGGCAGGTGCTAATCAACTGGCTGACAAGTGCTAATCAAGTAGCTGATAGGCGATGATCAAGCTGCTGACAGGTTCTGATCAAGAGGCTGACAGGTGCTGATCAACTGGCTGAAAGGTGCTAATCAAGTGGCTGATAGGCCCTGATCAATCTGCTGACAGGTGCTGATCAAGCAGCTGATACTCGCTGCTCAAGCTGCTGAAAGGTGCTGATCATCTGGCTGACAGGTGCTAATCAAGCGGCTGATAGGCGATGATCAAGGTGCTGACAGGTGCTGATCAACTGGCTGACAGGTGCTAAACAAGCAGCTGATAGGTGCTGATTGCGCAGCTGAGAATGCAATGTTCAAGCAGCTGACAGGCACTGATCAATCGGTAGGTAGGTGCTGATCAACTGGCTGAAAAGTGCTAATCAAGTAGCTGATAGGAGATGATCAAGCTGCTGACAGGTGCTGATCAATTGGCTGACAGGTGCTGATCAACTAGCTGACAGGTGCTAATCAAGTGGCTAATAGGCCCTGATCAAGCTGCTGACAGGTGATTTTCAGGCGGCTGACTGGTGCTTATCGCGCGGCTGCATTGGCGCTTTTCAATCGGCTGAGTGGGCAGTGGTCAAGCAGCTGACAGGAACTAATCAAGCGGCTGACAGGTGCTGATAAAGTCGTTGACAGGTGCTGATCAAGCGACTGATAGTCACTGATAAAGTGGATGACAGTACTTCTCAAGTGTCTACCAGGCGCACCTCGCACGGCTGAGTAGGCGCTGATCGCGGGGCTGAGTAGACACAGATCAAGCGGCTGAGGCGATGATCGTGCGGCTGAGTAAATGATGTTCGCGTGGCTGATTAGGTGCTGGTCAAGTGGCTGCCAGGTATTCTCAAGCGGCTGACAGGCACTGATCAAGTGGATGACCAGGAGCTGAATGACCAGCAGAGCAGGAAATGATCAAGCGGCTGACTGGTGCTGATCAACTGCCTGAAAGGTTCTGACCAAGCGGCTGAGTAGGCGCTGATCGTGAAGCTGATAAGGCGATGATCAAGCGGCTGATAGTCGTTGATCAAGTGGCTGTCAGGCACAGATCACATGGCTGAGTAGGCGCTGGTAATGGGGCTGAGTAGGCACAGATCAAGAGGCTGAGGCGATGATCGCGCGGCTGAGTAAATGATCATCGTGTGGCTGATTAGGTGCTGATCAAGAGGCTGACAGGTACTTGTCAAGCGGCTGACAAGCACTGATCAGGCGGCTGTGTAGGCACTGACTGCGGGGCTCAGTAGGCACAGATCAACTGGCTGAAAGATGCTATTCGCGCGGCTGAATCGGTGCTTTTCAATTGGCTGAGTGGAAAGTGGTCAAACGCTGATCAAGCTTCTGACAGGTGCTTAACAAGCGGCTGACAATTGCTGATCAACTGGCTGACAGGGGCTAATCAAGCCACAGATAGGCGCTGACCAAGCGGCTGACAGGTGCTAATCAAGCGGCTGATAGGCGCACATCAAGCTGCTAACAGGTGCTGATCAAGTGGCTGACAGGTACTTGTCAAGCGGCTGACAAGCACTGATCGGGCAGCTGCGTAGGCACTGACTGCGGGGCTCAGTAGGCACAGATCAACTGGCTGAAAGATGATATTCACGCGGTTGAGTCTTTGATTTTCAATCGGCTGAGTGGAAAGTTGTGAAGCCTGATCAAGCTGCTGACAGGTGCATAACAAGCGGCTGACTATTGCTGATCAAGTGGCTGACAGGGGCTAATCAAGCAGCTGATAGGTGCTGATAAAGCTGCTGACAGGTGCTGATCAAGCGGTTGACAGGTTCTGATACAGCGGCTAACACGTGCTGATAATGTGGCTGACAGTTAATGATCAAGCTGCTTCTAGGGGCTGCCCTAGCGCCTGACAGTTGCTGATAAAGTGGCTGACAGGTGCAAATGAAGTGGCTGACAGGTGCTGATCAACTGGCTGACAGGTGCTGATCAAGCTGCTGACAGGTGCTGATCAACTGTCTGACTGGTACTGATCAAGGGGCTGAGTAGGTGCTAATCATGCAGCTGAGGAGGCGATGATAAAGCGGCTGACACGCGCTGATCAAGCGGGTGGGAGGTGCTGATAAAGTCGTTTACAGATGCTGATCTAGCGGCTGATAATCACTGATCAAGCGTCTTACAGTACTTCGCAATCAGCTGTCAGGCACGTATCGCACGACTGCATAGGCACTGATCACGGGGCTGAGTAGGCACAGATAATGTGCTTGAGGCAATGATCACATGGCCCAGTAAATACTGATAGCGAAGCTAATTAGGTATTGATCAAGTGGTTTATAGGTGCTTGTCAAGCGGCTGACAGGTGCTGATCGCGCCGCGCAATAGGTGCTGATCGAGGGGGTGATTAGGCGCTGATCAAGCATCTGACAGTCTCTGATCAAGCGGCTGACAGACTATTATCACACGGCTGTGTAGGGGCTGATCAAGCAGCTGACAAGGGCTGAGCAACTGGCTGGCAGTTTCCAATGAAGCGGCTGACAGGTGTTGATCAACCTGCTGACAGGTGCTAATCAAGCAGATGATAGGTGCTGATAAACCTGCTGACAGGTGCTGATCAAGCTGCTGTCAGGTGCTGATTAAGCGGCTAATAGGTGCTGTTCAAGCGGATAACAGGTGCTGATCAACTGGCTGAGAAGTGTTAATTAAGAAGCGGATAGGCGTTGATCAAGCGTTTGAAAGGTGCTGATCAAGCGGCTGACAGGTACTTCTCAAGCGGCTGACAGGCACTGATCAGGCGGCTGAGTAGGCGCTGATTGCGGGGCTCAGTAGGCGCAGATCAACTGGCTGAGAAATGCAATTCGCGCGGCTGAGTAGGCACTCTTCAACCTGCTGACAGGTGCTGATCAAGCGGATGACCGACTCTGATAAAGAGGCTGACAGACTATGATCACGCGGCTGTGTAGGGGCTGATTCGCGGCTGAGTAGGCGCTCATCGTGCAGCTGAGGAGGCAATGATCATGCAGCTGACAGGCATTGATGAAGCGGTTGGCAGGTGCTGTTTAAGCGGCTTACAGGTGCTGATCAAGCAGCTGACAGGTGCTGATCAACTGGCTGACAGGTGCTAATCCAGCAATTGACAGTTGTTTATCAACTGGCTGACAGGTGCTAATCCAGCGGCTGACAGTTGTTGATCCACTGGCTGACAGTTGCTAATGAAGCGGCTGAGAGGTGTTGATCAACATGCTGACAGGTGCCAATCAAGCAGCTGATAGGTGCTGATAAAGCTTCTGACAGGTGCTTATCAAGCAGCTGACAGGTGCCGATCAACTGGCTGACAGGTGCTAATGAAGCGACTCTCAGGTGCTGATCAACTGGCTGACAGGTGCTAATCAAGTGGCTGATAGGCCTGATCAATCTGCTGACAGGTGCTGATCAACTGGCTGACAGGTGCTGATCAAGTGGCTGATACTCGCTGCTCAAGCTGCTGACAGGTGCTGATCATCTTGCTGACAGGTGCTAATCAAGCGGCTGATAGGCGATGATCAAGGTGCTGACAGGTGCTGATCAACTGGCTGACAGGTGCTAAACAAGCAGCTGATAGGTGCTGATTGTGCAGCTGAGAATGCAATGATCAAGCAGCTGACAGGCACTGATCAATCGGTAGGCAGGTGCTGATCAACTGGCGGACAAGTGCTAATCAAGTAGCTGATAGGAGATGATCAAGCTGCTGACAGGCTCTGATCAAGAGGCTGACAGGTGCTAATCACACGGCTGATAGGCGATAATCAAGGTGCTGACAGGTGCTGTTCAACTGGCTGACAGGTGCTGATCAATTGGCTGACAGGTGCTGATCAACTAGCTGACAGGTGCTAATCAAGTGGCTTATAGGCCCTGATCAAGCTGCTGACAGGTGATTTTCAGGCGGCTGACTGGTGCTTATCGCGCGGCTGCATTGGCGCTTTTCAATCGGCTGAGTGGGCAGTGGTCAAGCAGCTGACAGGCGCTAATCAAGCGGCTGACAGGTGCTGATAAAGTCGTTGACAGGTGCTGATCAAGCGACTGATAGTCGCTGATAAAGTGGCTGACAGTACTTCTCAAGTGTCTGTCAGGCGCACCTCGCACGGGTGAGTAGGCGCTGATCGCGGGGCTGAGTAGACACAGATCAAGCGGCTGAGGCGATGATCGTGCGGCTGAGTAAATAATGATCGCTTGGCTGATTAGGTGCTGGTCAAGTGGCTGCCAGGTACTTCTCAAGCGGCTGACTGGCACTGATCAAGTGGATGACCAGGAGCTGAATGACCAGCAGAGCAGGAAATGATCAAGCGGCTGACTGGTGCTGATCAACTGCCTGACAGGTTCTGACCAAGCGGCTGAGTAGGTGCTGATCGTGAAGCTGATAAGGCGATGATCAAGCGGCTGATAGTCGTTGATCAAGTGGCTGTCAGGCACAGATCGCATGGCTGAGTAGGCGCTGGTCATGGGGCTGAGTAGGCACAGATCAAGAGGCTGATGCGATGATCGCGCGGCTGAGTAAATGATCATCGTGTGGCTGATTAGGTGCTGATCAAGAGGCTGACAGGTACTTGTCAAGCGGCTGACAAGCACTGATCGGGCGGCTGTGTAGGCACTGACTTCGGGGCTCAGTAGGCACAGATCAACTGGCTGAAAGATGATATTCACGCGGTTGAGTCTTTGCTTTTCAATCGGCTGTGTGGAAAGTGGTCAAGCGCTGATCAAGCTGCTGACAGGTGCTTAACAAGCGGCTGACAATTGCTGATCAACTGGCTGAAAGGGGCTAATCAAGCCACTGATAGGCGCTGACCAAGCGCCTGACAGGTGCTGGTCAACTGGCTGACAGGTGCTAATCAAGCAGCTGATAGGTGCTGATAAAGCTGCTGACAGATGCTGATCAAGCTGCTGACAGGTGCTGATTAAGCGGCTGACAGGTGCTAATCAACTGGCTGACAGGTGCTAATCAAGCAGCTGATAGGCGCTGATCAAGCGGCTCTCAGGTGCTGATCAACTGGCTGAGAAGTGTTAATTAAGCAGCTGATAGGCGCTGATCAAGCGTCTGAAAGGTGCTGATAAAGTAGTTGACAGATGCTGATCTAGCGGTTGATGATCGCTGATCTAGCGGCTGATTATCACTGATCAAGCGAGTGACAGTACTTCTCAATCGGATGTCAGGCACATATCGCACGGCTGAGTAGGCACTGATCGCGGGGCTGAGTAGGCACAGATCATGCAGCTGAGGCCATGATCGCATGGCTCAGGAAATACTGAGTGTGAAGCTAATAAGGTGTTGATCAAGTGGTGTATAAGTTCTTGTCAAGCGCCTGACAGGTGCTGATCGCCCTGCTCAGTAGGCGCTGATGGAGGGGGTGATTAGGCGCTGATCAAGCGCCTGACAGTCTCTGCTCAAGCGGCTGGCAGACTATGATCACGCGTCTGTGTAGGGGCTGATTCGCGGCTGAGTAGGCGCTGATAGCCCAGCTGAGAAGGCAATGATCAAGCAGCTGACGGGCACTGATGAAGCCGGTTACATGTGCTGATCAAGCAGCTGACAGGTGCTGATCAACTGGCTGAGAGGTGCTAATGAAGCGGTTGACAGGTGTTGATCAACATGCTGACAGGTGCTAATCAAGCAGCTGATAGGTGCTGATAAAGCTGCTGACAGGTGCTGGTCAAGCGGTGGACAGGTTCTGATACAGCGGCCAACAGGTGCTGATAATGTGGCTGACAGTTAATGATCAAGCTGCTTATAGGGGCTGCCCTAGCGCCTGACAGTTGCTGATAAAGTGGCTGACAGGTGCAAATGAAGTGGCTGACAGATGCTGATCAACTGGCTGACAGGTACTTATCAAGTGGCTGATAGGCCCTGATCAAGTTGCTGACAGATGCTTCTCAAGTGGCTGACAGGCGCTTATCGCGTGGATGCGTATGCGTTTATCAATCAGCTGAGTGGGCACTGGTCAAGGGGCTGACAGGCACTGATCTAGTGGTTGTCCAGGCGCTGAATGACCATCAGAGCAGGAAATGATCAAGCCGCTGACAGGCGCTGATCAGCCGCCTGAGGGTGTCTGATCCTGTGGCTGAGTAGGCTCTGATTATGCAGCTAAGCGGGCACTGATCAAGCTGTTGAGAGTTGCTGATATATTGGCTGACAGGTGCTGATAAAGCGGCTGACAGGTGCTGATAAAGTCGTTGACAGATGTTGATCTAGAGGCTGATAATCGCTGATCAAGCGGCTGACAGTACCTCTCAATCGGCTGTCAGGCACATATCGCACGGCTGAGTAGGCACTGGTCGTGGGGCTGAGTAGGCACAGATCAAGAGGCTGAGGCAATGATCACGCGGCTGAGTAAATGACCATCGCGTGGCTGATTAGGTGCTGATCAAGAGGCTGACACGCATTTATCAAGCTGCTGACAGGTGCTGATCAACTGGCTGACTGGTACTGATCAAGCAGCTGAGTAGGCGCTGATCATGCAGCTGATTAGCCGATGAGAATGTGGGTAACAGTCGCTGATCAAGCGGCTGACAGGTGATGATCAAGGGGCTGACAGGTGCTGATCAACTGGCTGTCAGGTACTTCTCAAGCGGCTGCCAGACACTGATCGGGCGTCTGAGTAGGCACTGATTGCGGGGCTCAGTAGGCACAGATCAACTGGACGAAAGATGCTATTCGCGCGGCTGAGTCAGTGCTTTTCAATCGGCTGAGCGGAAAGTGGTCAGGCGCTGATCAAGCTGCTGACAGGTGCTTAACAATCGGCTGACAGGTGCTGGTCAACTGGCTGACAGGGGCTAATCAAGCCACTGATAGGCACTGATCAAGCAGCTGACAGGTGCTGATCAAGCGACTGATAGGCGATCATCAATAAGCTGACAGGTGCTGATCAAGCAGCTGATAGGCGCTGATCAAGGGGCTGACAGGTGCTGATCAACTGGCTGACAGATGCTAATCCAGCGGCTGACAAGCACTCATCGGGCGGCTGTGTAGGCACTGACTGCGGGGATCAGTAAGCACAGATCAACTGGCTGAAAGATGCTATTCACGTGGCTGAGTCGGTGCTTTTCATTCGCCTGAGTGGAAAGTGGTCAAGCACTGATAAAGCTGCTGACAGGCGTTAACAAGTGGATGACAATTGCTGATCAACTGGCTGAAAGGTGCTAATCAAGCAGCTGATAGGCGCTGATAAAGCTGCTGACAGGTGCTGATCAACTGGATGACTGGTACTGATCAAGCAGCTGAATAAGCACTGATCATGCAGCTGATTAGGCGCTGATCAAGCGGCTGACAGGTGCTGGTCAACTGGCTGAAAGGTGCTAATCAAGCGGCTGAGTATGCGCTGATCATGCAGCTGACAAAGCGATGATCAAGCGACTCACAAGCGATGATCCAGTGGCTTACAGGTGCTGATCAACTGGCTGAAGGTCACTGATCACGTGGCTGTGAAGGATCTGATCACGCAGCAAATTGGTCGCTGATCAAGCATTTGACAGGTGCTGATAGAGTGGCTGACAGGTACTGATCAAGCCGTTGAGTAGGCGCTGATCGCGCAGCTGATTAGGCGATGGTAAAGCGGCTGACAGGCGCTGATGAAGTGGCTGACAGGTGCTGATAAAGTCGTTGACAGATGTTGATCTAGCGGCTAATAATCGCTGATCAAGGGGCTGACAGGTGCTGTTAAATCTTTGACAGATGCTCATCTGGCGGCTGATAATCGCTGATCAAGCGGCTGACAGTAATTCTCAATCGGCTGTCAGGCACATATCGCACGGCTGAGTAGGCAGTGATCGCGGGGTTGAGTAGGCACAGATCATGCGGCTGAGGCGAGCATCGCATGGCTCAGTAAATACTGATAGCGAAGCTAATTAGGTGTTGATCAAGTGGTGTATAGGAGCTTGTCAAGCGGCTGACAGGTGCTGATCACGCTGCTGAATAGGCGCTGATCGAGGGGGTGATTAGGCGCTGATCAAGCGTCTGACAGTCTCTGATCAAGCGGCCGACAGACTATGATCACCCGGCAGTGTAGGGGCTGTTTCTCGGCTAAGTAGGCATTGATGGCGCAGCTGAGAAGGCACTGATCAAGCGGCTGGCAGCACTGTTTAAGCGGCTTACAGGTGCTGATCAAGCAGCTGACAGGTGCTGATCAACTGGCTGACAGGGGCTAATGAAGCGGCTGACAGCCGCTGATCAACTGGCTGACAGTTGCTAATGAAGCGGCTGAAAGGTTTTGATCAACATGCTGACAGGTGCTGATTAAGCGGCTGACAGGTGCTGATAAAGCTGCTGACAGGTGCTGATCAAGCTGCTGACAGGTGTTTAACAAGCATCTAACAATTGCTGATCAACTGGCTGACAGGGGCTAATCAAGCGTCTGATAGGCGCTGATCAAGGGGCTGACAGGTGCTGATCAACTGGCTGACAGGTGCTAATCAAGCGGCTGATAGGCACTCATCAAGCAGCTGGCAGGTGCTGATCAAGTGGCTGATAGGCCCTGATCAAACTTCTGACAGGTGCTGGTCAAGCGGCTGAGAGGCACTTATCACGCGGCTGTGTAGGCGCTTTTCAATCAGCTGATTGGGCACTGGTCAAGTGGCTGACAGGCACTGATGAAGTGGTTGACCAGGCGCTGAATGACCAGCAGAGCAGGAAATGATCAAGCGGCTGACAGGCGCTGATCAACCGGCTGAGGGTCACGGATCACGTGGCTGAGTAGGAACTGATCACGCAGCAAAGTGGTCGCTGATCAAGCAGTTGACAGGTGCTGATAGAGTGGCTGACATGTGCTGATAAAGTGGCTGACAGGTACTGATCAAGCCGTTGAGTAGGCGCTGATCGCGCAGCTGATTAGGCGATGGTAAAGCGGCTGACAGGCGCTGATGAAGTGGCTGACAGGTGCTGATAAAGTCGTTGACAGATGTTGATCTAGCGGCTAATAATCGCTGATCAAGGGGCTGACAGGTGCTGTTAAATCTTTGACAGATGCTCATCTGGCGGCTGATAATCGCTGATCAAGCGGCTGACAGTAATTCTCAATCGGCTGTCAGGCACATATCGCACGGCTGAGTAGGCAGTGATCGCGGGGTTGAGTAGGCACAGATCATGCGGCTGAGGCGAGCATCGCATGGCTCAGTAAATACTGATAGCGAAGCTAATTAGGTGTTGATCAAGTGGTGTATAGGAGCTTGTCAAGCGGCTGACAGGTGCTGATCACGCTGCTGAATAGGCGCTGATCGAGGGGGTGATTAGGCACTGATCAAGCGTCTGACAGTCTCTGATCAAGCGGCCGACAGACTATGATCACCCGGCAGTGTAGGGGCTGTTTCTCGGCTAAGTAGGCATTGATGGCGCAGCTGAGAAGGCACTGATCAAGCGGCTGGCAGCACTGTTTAAGCGGCTTACAGGTGCTGAACAACTGGCTGACAGTTGCTAATGAAGCAGCTGACAGGTGTTGATCAACATGCTGACAGGTGCTAATCAAGCAGCTGATAGGTGCTGATAAAGCTGCTGACAGATGCTGATCAAGCTGCTGACAGGTGCTGATTAAGCGGCTGACAGGTGCTAATCAACTGGCTGACAGGTGCTAATCAAGCAGCTGATAGGCGCTGATCAAGCGGCTCTCAGGTGCTGATCAACTGGCTGAGAAGTGTTAATTAAGCAGCTGATAGGCGCTGATCAAGCGTCTGAAAGGTGCTGATAAAGTAGTTGACAGATGCTGATCTAGCGGTTGATGATCGCTGATCTAGCGGCTGATTATCACTGATCAAGCGAGTGACAGTACTTCTCAATCGGATGTCAGGCACATATCGCACGGCTGAGTAGGCACTGATCGCGGGGCTGAGTAGGCACAGATCATGCAGCTGAGGCCATGATCGCATGGCTCAGGAAATACTGAGAGTGAAGCTAATAAGGTGTTGATCAAGTGGTGAATAAGTTCTTGTCAAGCACCTGACAGGTGCTGATCGCCCTGCTCAATAGGCGCTGATGGAGGGGGTGATTAGGCGCTGATCAAGCGCCTGACAGTCTCTGCTCAAGCGGCTGGCAGACTATGATCACGCGTCTGTGTAGGGGCTGATTCGCGGCTGAGTAGGCGCTGATAGCCCAGCTGAGAAGGCAATGATCAAGCAGCTGACGGGCACTGATGAAGCCGGTTACATGTGCTGATCAAGCAGCTGACAGGTGCTGATCAACTGGCTGAGAGGTGCTAATGAAGCGGCTGACAGGTGTTCATCAACAGTCTGACAGGTGCTAATCAAGCAGCTGATAGGTGCTGATAAAGCTGCTGACAGGTGCTGATCAAGCGGCTGACAGGTGCTGATCAACTGGCTGACAGATTCTGATCAAGCGGCTGAGTAGGCGCTGATCGCGCAGCTGATTAGGCAATGATAAAGTGGCTGACAGGCGCTGATCAAGTGGCTGACAGGTGCTGATCAAGTCGTTGACAGATCTTGATCTAGCGGCTGATAATCGCTGATCAAGCAGCTGACAGGCGCTGATCAAGCGGCTGAAAGGTGCTGATAAAGTCGTTAATAGATGCTGATCTAGCGGCTGATAATCGCTGATCAAGCGACTGACAGTACTTCTCAATCGGCTTTCAGGCACATATCGCATGGCTGAGTAGACATTGATCGCGGGGCTGAGTAGGCACAGATCATGCGGCTGAGGCGATGATCGCATGGCTCAGTAAATACTGATAGCGAAGCTAATTAGGTGTTGATCAAGTGGTGTATAGGAGCTTGTCAAGCGGCTGACAGGTGCTGATCACGCCGCTGAATATGCGCTGATCGAGGGGGTGATTAGGCGCTGATCAAGTGTCTGACAGTCTCTGATCAAGCGGCTTACAGACTATGATCACGCGGCTGTTTAGGGGCTGATTCGCAGATGAGTAGGCATTGATCCCGCAGCTGAGAAGGCAATGATCAAGAGGCTGTCAGGTGCTGTTTAAGCGGCTTTCAGGTGCTGATCAAGCAGCTGACAGGTGCTGATCAACTGGCTGACAGTGGCTAATGAAGCGGCTGACAGCCGCTGATCAACTGGCTGACAGTTGCTAATGAAGCGGCTGAAAGGTTTTGATCAACATGCTGACAGGTGCTGATTAAGCGGCTGACAGGTGCTGATAAAGCTGCTGACAGTTGCTGATCAAGCTGCTGACAGGTGTTTAACAAGCATCTAACAATTGCTGATCAACTGGCTGACAGGGGCTAATCAAGCCACTGATAGGCGCTTATCAAGCGGCTGACAGGTGCTGGTCAACTGGCTGACAGGTGCTAATCAAGCGGCTGATAGGCACTCATCAAGCGGCTGACAGGTGCTGATCAAGCGGCTGATAGGCGCTGATCAAGGGGCTGACAGGTGCTGATCAACTGGCTGACAGGTGCTAATCAAGCGGCTGATAGGCACTCATCAAGCAGATGGCAGGTGCTGATCAAGTGGCTGATAGGCCCTGATCAAACTTCTGACAGGTGCTGGTCAAGCGGCTGAGAGGCACTTATTGCGCGGCTGTGTAGGCGCTTTTCAATCAGCTGATTGGGCACTGGTCAAGTGGCTGACAGGCACTGATGAAGTGGTTGACCAGGCGCTGAATGACCAGCAGAGCAGGAAATGATCAAGCGGCTGACAGGCGCTGATCAACCGGCTGAGGGTCACGGATCACGTGGCTGAGTAGGAACTGATCACGCAGCAAAGTGGTCGCTGATCAAGCAGTTGACAGGTGCTGATAGAGTGGCTGACAGGTGCTGATAAAGTGGCTGACAGGTACTGATCAAGCCGTTGAGTAGGCGCTGATCGCGCAGCTGATTAGGCGATGATAAAGCTGCTGACAGGTGCTGATCAAGCTGCTGACAGGTGTTTAACAAGCATCTAACAATTGCTGATCAACTGGCTGACAGGTGCTGATCAAGCGGCTGATAGGCGCTGATCAAGGGGCTGACAGGTGCTGATCAACTGGCTGACAGGTGCTAATCAAGCGGCTGATAGGCACTCATCAAGCAGATGGCAGGTGCTGATCAAGTGGCTGATAGGCCCTGATCAAACTTCTGACAGGTGCTGGTCAAGCGGCTGAGAGGCACTTATTGCGCGGCTGTGTAGGCGCTTTTCAATCAGCTGATTGGGCACTGGTCAAGTGGCTGACAGGCACTGATGAAGTGGTTGACCAGGCGCTGAATGACCAGCAGAGCAGGAAATGATCAAGCGGCTGACAGGCGCTGATCAACCGGCTGAGGGTCACGGATCACGTGGCTGAGTAGGAACTGATCACGCAGCAAAGTGGTCGCTGATCAAGCAGTTGACAGGTGCTGATAGAGTGGCTGACATGTGCTGATAAAGTGGCTGACAGGTACTGATCAAGCCGTTGAGTAGGCGCTGATCGCGCAGCTGATTAGGCGATGGTAAAGCGGCTGACAGGCGCTGATGAAGTGGCTGACAGGTGCTGATAAAGTCGTTGACAGATGTTGATCTAGCGGCTAATAATCGCTGATCAAGGGGCTGACAGGTGCTGTTAAATCTTTGACAGATGCTGATCTGGCGGCTGATAATCGCTGATCAAGCGGCTGACAGTAATTCTCAATCGGCTGTCAGGCACATATCGCACGGCTGAGTAGGCAGTGATCGCGGGGTTGAGTAGGCACAGATCATGCGGCTGAGGCGAGCATTGCATGGCTCAGTAAATACTGATAGCGAAGCTAATTAGGTGTTGATCAAGTGGTGTATAGGAGCTTGTCAAGCGGCTGACAGGTGCTGATCACGCTGCTGAATAGGCGCTGATCGAGGGGGTGATTAGGCGCTGATCAAGCGTCTGACAGTCTCTGATCAAGCGGCCGACAGACTATGATCACCCGGCAGTGTAGGGGCTGTTTCTCGGCTAAGTAGGCATTGATGGCGCAGCTGAGAAGGCACTGATCAAGCGGCTGGCAGCACTGTTTAAGCGGCTTACAGGTGCTGATCAAGCAGCTGACAGGTGCTGATCAATTGGCTGACAGTTGCTAATGAAGCGGCTGACAGGTGTTGATCAACATGCTGACAGGTGCTAATCAAGCAGCTGATAGGTGCTGATAAAGCTGCTGACAGGTGCTGATCAAGCTGCTGACAGGTGCTGATTAAGAGGCTGACAGGTGCTAATCAACTGGCTGACAGGTGCTAATCAAGCAGCTGATAGGCGCTGATCAAGTGGCTCTCAGGTGCTGATCAACTGGCTGAGAAGTGTTAATTAAGCAGCTGATAGGCGCTGATCAAGCGTCTGAAAGGTGCTGATAAAGAAGTTGACAGATGCTGATCTAGCGGTTGATGATCGCTGATCTAGCGGCTGATTATCGCTGATCAAGCGAGTGACAGTACTTCTCAATCGGATGTCAGGCACATATCGCACGGCTGAGTAGGCACTGATCACGGGGCTGAGTAGGCACAGATCATGCAGCTGAGGCCATGATCGCATGGCTCAGGAAATACTGAGAGTGAAGCTAATAAGGTGTTGATCAAGTGGTGTATAAGTTCTTGTCAAGCGCCTGACAGGTGCTGATCGCCCTGCTCAATAGGCGCTGATGGAGGGGGTGATTAGGCGCTGATCAAGCGCCTGACAGTCTCTGCTCAAGCGGCTGGCAGACTATGATCACGCGTCTGTGTAGGGGCTGATTCGCGGCTGAGTAGGCGCTGATAGCCCAGCTGAGAAGGCAATGATCAAGCAGCTGACGGGCACTGATGAAGCCAGTTATATGTGCTGATCAAGCAGCTGACAGGTGCTGATCAACTGGCTGAGAGGTGCTAATGAAGCGGCTGACAGGTGTTGATCAACATGCTGACAGGTGCTAATCAAGCAGCTGATAGGTGCTGATAAAGCTGCTGACAGGTGCTGATCAAGCGGCTGACAGGTGCTGATCAACTGGCTGACAGATTCTGATCAAGCGGCTGAGTAGGCGCTGATCGCGCAGCTGATTAGGCAATGATACAGTGGCTGACAGGCGCTGATCAAGTGGCTGACAGGTGCTGATCAAGTCGTGACAGGTCTTGATCTAGCGGCTGATAATCGCTGATCAAGCAGCTGACAGGCGCTGATCAAGCGGCTGAAAGGTGCTATAAAGTCGTTAATAGATGCTGATCTAGCGGCTGATAATCGCTGATCAAGCGACTGACAGTACTTCTCAATCGGCTTTCAGGCACATATCGCATGGCTGAGTAGACATTGATCGCGGGGCTGAGTAGGCACAGATCATGCGGCTGAGGCGATGATCGCATGGCTCAGTAAATACTGATAGCGAAGCTAATTAGGTGTTGATCAAGTGGTGTATAGGAGCTTGTCAAGCGGCTGACAGGTGCTGATCACGCTGCTGAATAGGCGCTGATCGAGGGGGTGATTAGGCGCTGATCAAGTGTCTGACAGTCTCTGATCAAGCGGCTTACAGACTATGATCACGCGGCTGTTTAGGGGCTGATTCGCAGATTAGTAGGCATTGATCCCGCAGCTGAGAAGGCAATGATCAAGAGGCTGTCAGGTGCTGTTTAAGCGGCTTTCAGGTGCTGATCAAGCAGCCGACAGGTGCTGATCAACTGGCTGACAGTGGCTAATGAATCGGCTGACAGCCGCTGATCAACTGGCTGACAGTTGCTAATGAAGCGGCTGAAAGGTTTTGATCAACATGCTGACAGGTGCTGATCAAGCTGCTGACAGGTGTTTAACAAGCATCTAACAATTGCTGATCAACTGGCTGACAGGGGCTAATCAAGCCACTGATAGGCGCTTATCAAGCGGCTGACAGGTGCTGGTCAACTGGCTGACAGGTGCTAATCAAGCGGCTGATAGGCACTCATCAAGCGGCTGACAGGTGCTGATCAAGCGGCTGATAGGCGCTGATCAAGGGGCTGACAGGTGCTGATCAACTGGCTGACAGGTGCTAATCAAGCGGCTGATAGGCACTCATCAAGCAGCTGGCAGGTGCTGATCAAGTGGCTGATAGGCCCTGATCAAACTTCTGACAGGTGCTGGTCAAGCGGCTGAGAGGCACTTATCGCGCGGCTGTGTAGGCGCTTTTCAATCAGCTGATTGGGCACTGGTCAAGTGGCTGACAGGCACTGATGAAGTGGTTGACCAGGCGCTGAATGACCAGCAGAGCAGGAAATGATCAAGCGGCTGACAGGCGCTGATCAACCGGCTGAGGGTCACGGATCACGTGGCTGAGTAGGAACTGATCACGCAGCAAAGTGGTCGCTGATCAAGCAGTTGACAGGTGCTGATAGAGTGGCTGACAGGTGCTGATAAAGTGGCTGACAGGTACTGATCAAGCCGTTGAGTAGGCACTGATCGCGCAGCTGATTAGGCGATGATAAAGCGGCTGACAGGCGCTGATGAAGTGGCTGACAGGTGCTGATAAAGTCGTTGACAGATGTTGATCTAGCGGCTAATAATCGCTGATCAAGGGGCTGACAGGTGCTGTTAAATCTTTGACAGATGCTGATCTGGCGGCTGATCATCGCTGATCAAGCGGCTGACAGTAATTCTCAATCGGCTGTCAGGCACATATCGCACGGCTGAGTAGGCAGTGATCGCGGGGTTGAGTAGGCACAGATCATGCGGCTGAGGCGAGCATCGCATGGCTCAGTAAATACTGATAGCGAAGCTAATTAGGTGTTGATCAAGTGGTGTATAGGAGCTTGTCAAGCGGCTGACAGGTGCTGATCACGCTGCTGAATAGGCGCTGATCGAGGGGGTGATTAGGCGCTGATCAAGCGTCTGACAGTCTCTGATCAAGCGGCCGACAGACTATGATCACCCGGCAGTGTAGGGGCTGTTTTTCGGCTAAGTAGGCATTGATGGCGCAGCTGAGAAGGCACTGATCAAGCGGCTGGCAGCACTGTTTAAGCGGCTTACAGGTGCTGATCAAGCAGCTGATAGGTGCTGATCAATTGGCTGACAGTTGCTAATGAAGCGGCTGACAGGTGTTGATCAACATGCTGACTGGTGCTAATCAAGCAGCTGATAGGTGCTGATAAAGCTGCTGACAGGTGCTGATCAAGCTGCTGACAGGTGCTGATTAAGCGGCTGACAGGTGCTAATCAACTGGCTGACAGGTGCGAATCAAGCAGCTGATAGGCGCTGATCAAGCGGCTCTCAGTTGCTGATCAACTGGCTGAGAAGTGTTAATTAAGCAGCTGATAGGCGCTGATCAAGCGTCTGAAAGGTGCTGATAAAGTAGTTGACAGATGCTGATCTAGCGGTTGATGATCGCTGATCTAGCGGCTGATTATCACTGATCAAGCGAGTGACAGTACTTCTCAATCGGATGTCAGGCACATATCGCACGGCTGAGTAGGCACTGATCGCGGGGCTGAGTAGGCACAGATCATGCAGCTGAGGCCATGATCGCATGGCTCAGGAAATACTGAGAGTGAAGCTAATAAGGTGTTGATCAAGTGGTGTATAAGTTCTTGTCAAGCGCCTGACAGGTGCTGATCGCCCTGCTCAATAGGCGCTGATGGAGGGGGTGATTAGGCGCTGATCAAGCGCCTGACAGTCTCTGCTCAAGCGGCTGGCAGACTATGATCACGCGTCTGTGTAGGGGCTGATTCGCGGCTGAGTAGGCGCTGATAGCCCAGCTGAGAAGGCAATGATCAAGCAGCTGACGGGCACTGATGAAGCCGGTTATATGTGCTGATCAAGCAGCTGACAGGTGCTGATCAACTGGCTGAGAGGTCCTAATGAAGCAGCTGACAGGTGTTGATCAACATGCTGACATGTGCTAATCAAGCAGCTGATAGGTGCTGATAAAGCTGCTGACAGGTGCTGATCAAGCGGCTGACAGGTGCTGATCAACTGGCTGACAGATTCTGATCAAGCGGCTGAGTAGGCGCTGATCGCGCAGCTGATTAGGCAATGATAAAGTGGCTGACAGGCGCTGATCAAGTGGCTGACAGGTGCTGATCAAGTCGTTGACAGATCTTGATCTAGCGGCTGATAATCGCTGATCAAGCAGCTGACAGGCGTTGATCAAGCGGCTGAAAGGTGCTGATAAAGTCGTTAATAGATGCTGATCTAGCGGCTGATAATCGCTGATCAAGCGACTGACAGTACTTCTCAATCGGCTTTCAGGCACATATCGCATGGCTGAGTAGACATTGATTGCGGGGCTGAGTAGGCACAGATCATGCGGCTGAGGCGATGATCGCATGGCTCAGTAAATACTGATAGTGAAGCTAATTAGGTGTTGATCAAGTGGTGTATAGGAGCTTGTCAAGCGGCTGACAGGTGCTGATCACGCCGCTGAATATGCGCTGATCGAGGGGGTGATTAGGCGATGATCAAGTGTCTGACAGTCTCTGATCAAGCGGCTTACAGACTATGATCACGCGGCTGTTTAGGGGCTGATTCGCAGATGAGTAGGCATTGATCCCGCAGCTGAGAAGGCAATGATCAAGAGGCTGTCAGGTGCTGTTTAAGCGGCTTTCAGGTGCTGATCAAGCAGCTGACAGGTGCTGATCAACTGGCTGACAGTGGCTAATGAAGCGGCTGACAGCCGCTGATCAACTGGCTGACAGTTGCTAATGAAGCGGCTGAAAGGTTTTGATCAAAATGCTGACAGGTGCTGATTAAGCGGCTGACAGGTGCTGATAAAGCTGCTGACAGGTGCTGATCAAGCTGCTGACAGGTGTTTAACAAGCATCTAACAATTGCTGATCAACTGGCTGACAGGGGCTAATCAAGCCACTGATAGGCGCTTATCAAGCGGCTGACAGGTGCTGGTCAACTGGCTGACAGGTGCTAATCAAGCGGCTGATAGGCACTCATCAAGCGGCTGACAGGTGCTGATCAAGCGGCTGATAGGCGCTGATCAAGGGGCTGACAGGAGCTGATCAACTGGCTGACAGGTGCTAATCAATCGGCTGATAGGCACTCATCAAGCAGCTGGCAGGTGCTGATCAAGTGGCTGATAGGCCCTGATCAAACTTCTGACAGGTGCTTGTCAAGCGGCTGAGAGGCACTTATCGCGCGGCTGTGTAGGCGCTTTTCAATCAGCTGATTGGGCACTGGTCAAGTGGCTGACAGGCACTGATGAAGTGGTTGACCAGGCGCTGAATGACCAGCAGAGCAGGAAATGATCAAGCAGCTGACAGGCGCTGATCAACCGGCTGAGGGTCATGGATCACGTGGCTGAGTAGGAACTGATCACGCAGCAAAGTGGTCGCTGATCAAGCAGTTGACAGGTGCTGATAGAGTGGCTGACAGGTGCTGATAAAGTGGCTGACAGGTACTGATCAAGCCGTTGAGTAGGCGCTGATCGCGCAGCTGATTAGGCGATGATAAAGCGGCTGACAGGCGCTGATGAAGTGGCTGACAGGTGCTGATAAAGTCGTTGACAGATGTTGATCTAGCGGCTAATAATCGCTGATCAAGGGGCTGACAGGTGCTGTTAAATCTTTGACAGATGCTGATCTGGCGGCTGATCATCACTGATCAAGCGGCTGACAGTAATTCTCAATCGGCTGTCAGGCACATATCGCACGGCTGAGTAGGCAGTGATCGCGGGGTTGAGTAGGCACAGATCATGCGGCTGAGGCGAGCATCGCATGGCTCAGTAAATACTGATAGCGAAGCTAATTAGGTGTTGATCAAGTGGTGTATAGGAGCTTGTCAAGCGGCTGACAGGTGCTGATCACGCTGCTGAATAGGCGCTGATCGAGGGGGTGATTAGGCGCTGATCAAGCGTCTGACAGTCTCTGATCAAGCGGCCGACAGACTATGATCACCCGGCAGTGTAGGGGCTGTTTCTCGGCTAAGTAGGCATTGATGGCGCAGCTGAGAAGGCACTGATCAAGCGGCTGGCAGCACTGTTTAAGCGGCTTACAGGTGCTGATCAAGCAGCTGACAGGTGCTGATCAACTGGCTGACAGTTGCTAATGAAGCGGCTGACAGGTGTTGATCAACATGCTGACAGGTGCTAATCAAGCAGCTGATAGGTGCTGATAAAGCTGCTGACAGATGCTGATCAAGCTGCTGACAGGTGCTGATTAAGCGGCTGACAGGTGCTAATCAACTGGCTGACAGGTGCTAATCAAGCAGCTGATAGGCGCTGATCAAGCGGCTCTCAGGTGCTGATCAACTGGCTGAGAAGTGTTAATTAAGCAGCTGATAGGCGCTGATCAAGCGTCTGAAAGGTGCTGATAAAGTAGTTGACAGATGCTGATCTAGCGGTTGATGATCGCTGATCTAGCGGCTGATTATCACTGATCAAGCGAGTGACAGTACTTCTCAATCGGATGTCAGGCACATATCGCACGGCTGAGTAGGCACTGATCGCGGGGCTGAGTAGGCACAGATCATGCAGCTGAGGCCATGATCGCATGGCTCAGGAAATACTGAGAGTGAAGCTAATAAGGTGTTGATCAAGTGGTGTATAAGTTCTTGTCAAGCGCCTGACAGGTGCTGATCGCCCTGCTCAATAGGCGCTGATGGAGGGGGTGATTAGGCGCTGATCAAGCGCCTGACAGTCTCTGCTCAAGCGGCTGGCAGACTATGATCACGCGTCTGTGTAGGGGCTGATTCGCGGCTGAGTAGGCGCTGATAGCCCAGCTGAGAAGGCAATGATCAAGCAGCTGACGGGCACTGATGAAGCCGGTTATATGTGCTGATCAAGCAGCTGACAGGTGCTGATCAACTGGCTGAGAGGTGCTAATGAAGCGGCTGACAGGTGTTGATCAACATGCTGACAGGTGCTAATCAAGCAACTGATAGGTGCTGATAAAGCTGCTGACAGGTGCTGATCAAGCGGCTGACAGGTGCTGATCAACTGGCTGACAGATTCTGATCAAGCGGCTGAGTAGGCGCTGATCGCGCAGCTGATTAGGCAATGATAAAGTGGCTGACAGGCGCTGATAAAGTGGCTGACAGTCGCTGATCAAGTGGCTGACAGGTGCTGATCAAGTCGTTGACAGATCTTGATCTAGCGGCTGATAATCGCTGATCAAGCAGCTGACAGGTGCTGATCAAGCGGCTGAAAGGTGCTGATAAAGTCGTTAATAGATGCTGATCTAGCGGCTGATAATCGCTGATCAAGCGACTGACAGTACTTCTCAATCGGCTTTCAGGCACATATCGCATGGCTGAGTAGACATTGATTGCGGGGCTGAGTAGGCACAGATCATGCGGCTGAGGCGATGATCACATGGCTCAGTAAATACTGATAGCGAAGCTAATTAGGTGTTGATCAAGTGGTTTAAAGGAGCTTGTCAAGCGGCTGACAGGTGCTGATCACGCCGCTGAATATGCGCTGATCGAGGGGGTGATTAGGCGCTGATCAAGTGTCTGACAGTCTCTGATCAAGCGGCTTACAGACTATGATCACGCGGCTGTTTAGGGGCTGATTCGCAGATGAGTAGGCATTGATCCCGCAGCTGAGAAGGCAATGATCAAGAGGCTGTCAGGTGCTGTTTAAGCGGCTTTCAGGTGCTGATCAAGCAGCTGACAGGTGCTGATCAACTGGCTGACAGTGGCTAATGAAGCGGCTGACAGCCGCTGATCAACTGGCTGACAGTTGCTAATGAAGCGGCTGAAAGGTTTTGATCAACATGCTGACAGGTGCTGATTAAGCGGCTGACAGGTGCTGATAAAGCTGCTGACAGGTGCTGATCAAGCTGCTGACAGGTGTTTAACAAGCATCTAACAATTGCTGATCAACTGGCTGACAGGGGCTAATCAAGTGGCTGATAGGCGCTGATCAAGGGGCTGACAGGTGCTGATCAACTGGCTGACAGGTGCTAATCAAGCGGCTGATAGGCACTCATCAAGCAGCTGGCAGGTGCTGATCAAGTGGCTGATAGGCCCTGATCAAACTTCTGACAGGTGCTGGTCAAGCGGCTGAGAGGCACTTATCGCGCGGCTGTGTAGGCGCTTTTCAATCAGCTGATTGGGCACTGGTCAAGTGGCTGACAGGCACTGATGAAGTGGTTGACCAGGCGCTGAATGACCAGCAGAGCAAGAAATGATCAAGCGGCTGACAGGCGCTGATCAACCGGCTGAGGGTCACGGATCACGTGGCTGAGTAGGAACTGATCACGCAGCAAAGTGGTCGCTGATCAAGCAGTTGACAGGTGCTGATAGAGTGGCTGACAGGTGCTGATAAAGTGGCTGACAGGTACTGATCAAGCCGTTGAGTAGGCGCTGATCGCGCAGCTGATTAGGCGATGATAAAGCGGCTGACAGGCGCTGATGAAGTGGCTGACAGGTGCTGATAAAGTCGTTGACAGATGTTGATCTAGCGGCTAATAATCGCTGATCAAGGGGCTGACAGGTGCTGTTAAATCTTTGACAGATGCTGATCTGGCGGCTGATAATCGCTGATCAAGCGGCTGACAGTAATTCTCAATCGGCTGTCAGGCACATATCGCACGGCTGAGTAGGCAGTGATCGCGGGGTTGAGTAGGCACAGATCATGCGGCTGAGGCGAGCATCGCATGGCTCAGTAAATACTGATAGCGAAGCTAATTAGGTGTTGATCAAGTGGTGTATAGGAGCTTGTCAAGCGGCTGACAGGTGCTGATCACGCTGCTGAATAGGCGCTGATCGAGGGGGTGATTAGGCGCTGATCAAGCGTCTGACAGTCTCTGATCAAGCGGCCGACAGACTATGATCACCCGGCAGTGTAGGGGCTGTTTCTCGGCTAAGTAGGCATTGATGGCGCAGCTGAGAAGGCACTGATCAAGCGGCTGGCAGCACTGTTTAAGCGGCTTACAGGTGCTGATCAAGCAGCTGACAGGTGCTGATCAACTGGCTGACAGTTGCTAATGAAGCGGCTGACAGGTGTTGATCAACATGCTGACAGGTGCTAATCAAGCAGCTGATAGGTGCTGATAAAGCTGCTGACAGATGCTGATCAAGCTGCTGACAGGTGCTGATTAAGCGGCTGACAGGTGCTAATCAACTGGCTGACAGGTGCGAATCAAGCAGCTGATTGGCGCTGATCAAGCGGCTCTCAGGTGCTGATCAACTGGCTGAGAAGTGTTAATTAAGCAGCTGATAGGCGCTGATCAAGCGTCTGAAAGGTGCTGATAAAGTAGTTGACAGATGCTGATCTAGCGGTTGATGATCGCTGATCTAGCGGCTGATTATCACTGATCAAGCGAGTGACAGTACTTCTCAATCGGATGTCAGGCACATATCGCACGGCTGAGTAGGCACTGATCGCGGGGCTGAGTAGGCACAGATCATGCAGCTGAGGCCATGATCGCATGGCTCAGGAAATACTGAGAGTGAAGCTAATAAGGTGTTGATCAAGTGGTGTATAAGTTCTTGTCAAGCGCCTGACAGGTGCTGATCGCCCTGCTCAATAGGCGCTGATGGAGGGGGTGATTAGGCGCTGATCAAGCGCCTGACAGTCTCTGCTCAAGCGGCTGGCAGACTATGATCACGCGTCTGTGTAGGGGCTGATTCGCGGCTGAGTAGGCGCTGATAGCCCAGCTGAGAAGGCAATGATCAAGCAGCTGACGGGCACTGATGAAGCCGGTTACATGTGCTGATCAAGCAGCTGACAGGTGCTGATCAACTGGCTGAGAGGTGCTAATGAAGCGGCTGACAGGTGTTGATCAACATGCTGACAGGTGCTAATCAAGCAGCTGATAGGTGCTGATAAAGCTGCTGACAGGTGCTGATCAAGCGGCTGACAGGTGCTGATCAACTGGCTGACAGATTCTGATCAAGCGGCTGAGTAGGCGCTGATCACGCAGCTGATTAGGCAATGATAAAGTGGCTGACAGGCGCTGGTCAAGTGGCTGACAGGTGCTGATCAAGTCGTCGACAGATCTTGATCTAGCGGCTGATAATCGCTGATCAAGCGACTGACAGTACTTCTCAATCGGCTTTCAGGCACATATCGCATGGCTGAGTAGACATTGATCGCGGGGCTGAGTAGGCACAGATCATGCGGCTGAGGCGATGATCGCATGGCTCAGTAAATACTGATAGCGAAGCTAATTAGGTGTTGATCAAGTGGTGTATAGGAGCTTGTCAAGCGGCTGACAGGTGCTGATCACGCCGCTGAATATGCGCTGATCGAGGGGGTGATTAGGCGCTGATCAAGTGTCTGACAGTCTCTGATCAAGCGGCTTACAGACTATGATCACGCGGCTGTTTAGGGGCTGATTCGCAGATGAGTAGGCATTGATCCCGCAGCTGAGAAGGCAATGATCAAGAGGCTGTCAGGTGCTGTTTAAGCGGCTTTCAGGTGCTGATCAAGCAGCTGACAGGTGCTGATCAACTGGCTGACAGTGGCTAATGAAGCGGCTGACAGCCGCTGATCAACTGGCTGACAGTTGCTAATGAAGCGGCTGAAAGGTTTTGATCAACATGCTGACAGGTGCTGATTAAGCGGCTGACAGGTGCTGATAAAGCTGCTGACAGGTGCTGATCAAGCTGCTGACAGGTGTTTAACAAGCATCTAACAATTGCTGATCAACTGGCTGACAGGGGCTAATCAAGCCACTGGTAGGCGCTTATCAAGCGGCTGACAGGTGCTGGTCAACTGGCTGACAGGTGCTAATCAAGCGGCTGATAGGCACTCATCAAGCGGCTGACAGGTGCTGTTCAAGCGGGTGATAGGCGCTGATCAAGGGGCTGACAGGTGCTGATCAACTGGCTGACAGGTGCTAATCAAGCGGCTGATAGGCACTCATCAAGCAGCTGGCAGGTGCTGATCAAGTGGCTGATAGGCCCTGATCAAACTTCTGACAGGTGCTGGTCAAGCGGCTGAGAGGCACTTATCGCGCGGCTGTGTAGGCGCTTTTCAATCAGCTGATTGGGCACTGGTCAAGTGGCTGACAGGCACTGATGAAGTGGTTGACCAGGCGCTGAATGACCAGCAGAGCAGGAAATGATCAAGCGGCTGACAGGCGCTGATCAACCGGCTGAGGGTCACGGATCACGTGGCTGAGTAGGAACTGATCACGCAGCAAAGTGGTCGCTGATCAAGCAGTTGACAGGTGCTGATAGAGTGGCTGACAGGTGCTGATAAAGTGGCTGACAGGTACTGATCAAGCCGTTGAGTAGGCGCTGATCGCGCAGCTGATTAGGCGATGATAAAGCGGCTGACAGGCGCTGATGAAGTGGCTGACAGGTGCTGATAAAGTCGTTGACAGATGTTGATCTAGCGGCTAATAATCGCTGATCAAGGGGCTGACAGGTGCTGTTAAATCTTTGACAGATGCTGATCTGGCGGCTGATAATCGCTGATCAAGCGGCTGACAGTAATTCTCAATCGGCTGTCAGGCACATACCGCACGGCTGAGTAGGCAGTGATCGCGGGGTTGAGTAGGCACAGATCATGCGGCTGAGGCGAGCATCGCATGGCTCAGTAAATACTGATAGCGAAGCTAATTAGGTGTTGATCAAGTGGTGTATAGGAGCTTGTCAAGCGGCTGACAGGTGCTGATCACGCTGCTGAATAGGCGCAGATCGAGGGGGTGATTAGGCGCTGATCAAGCGTCTGACAGTCTCTGATCAAGCGGCCGACAGACTATGATCACCCGGCAGTGTAGGGGCTGTTTCTCGGCTAAGTAGGCATTGATGGCGCAGCTGAGAAGGCACTGATCAAGCGGCTGGCAGCGCTGTTTAAGCGGCTTACAGGTGCTGATCAAGCAGCTGACAGGTGCTGGTCAACTGGCTGACAGTTGCTAATGAAGCGGCTGAAGGGTGTTGATCAACATGCTGACAGGTGCTAATCAAGCAGCTGATAGGTGCTGATAAAGCTGCTGACAGATGCTGATCAAGCTGCTGACAGGTGCTGATTAAGCGGCTGACAGGTGCTAATCAACTGGCTGACAGGTGCTAATCAAGCAGCTGATAGGCGCTGATCAAGCGGCTCTCAGGTGCTGATCAACTGGCTGAGAAGTGTTAATTAAGCAGCTGATAGGCGCTGATCCAGCGTCTGAAAGGTGCTGATAAAGTAGTTGACAGATGCTGATCTAGCGGTTGATGATCGCTGATCTAGCGGCTGATTATCACTGATCAAGCGAGTGACAGTACTTCTCAATCGGCTGTCAGGCACATATCGCACGGCTGAGTAGGCACTGATCGCGGGGCTGAGTAGGCACAGATCATGCAGCTGAGGCCATGATCGCATGGCTCAGGAAATACTGAGAGTGAAGCTAATAAGGTGTTGATCAAGTGGTGTATAAGTTCTTGTCAAGCGCCTGACAGGTGCTGATCGCCCTGCTCAATAGGCGCTGATGGAGGGGGTGATTAGGCGCTGATCAAGCGCCTGACAGTCTCTGCTCAAGCGGCTGGCAGACTATGATCACGCGTCTGTGTAGGGGCTGATACGCGGCTGAGTAGGCACTGATAGCCCAGCTGAGAAGGCAATGATCAAGCAGCTGACGGGCACTGATGAAGCCGGTTATATGTGCTGATCAAGCAGCTGACAGGTGCTGATCAACTGGCTGAGAGGTGCTAATGAAGCGGCTGACAGGTGTTGATCAACATGCTGACAGGTGCTAATCAAGCAGCTGATAGGTGCTGATAAAGCTGCTGACAGGTGCTGATCAAGCGGCTGACAGGTGCTGATCAACTGGCTGACAGATTCCGATCAAGCGGCTGAGTAGGCGCTGATCGCGCAGCTGATTAGGCAATGATAAAGTGGCTGACAGGCGCTGATCAAGTGGCTGACAGGTGCTGATCAAGTCGTTGACAGATCTTGATCTAGCGGCTGATAATCGCTGATCAAGCAGCTGACAGGCGCTGATCAAGCGGCTGAAAGGTGCTGATAAAGTCGTTAATAGATGCTGATCTAGCGGCTGATAATCGCTGATCAAGCGACTGACAGTACTTCTCAATCGGCTTTCAGGCACATATCGCATGGCTGAGTAGACATTGATCACGGGGCTGAGTAGGCACAGATCATGCGGCTGAGGCGATGATCGCATGGCTCAGTAAATACTGATAGCAAAGCTAATTAGGTGTTGATCAAGTGGTGTATAGGAGCTTGTCAAGCGGCTGACAGGTGCTGATCACGCCGCTGAATATGCGCTGATCGAGGGGGTGATTAGGCGCTGATCAAGTGTCTGACAGTCTCTGATCAAGCGGCTTACAGACTATGATCACGCGGCTGTTTAGGGGCTGATTCGCAGATGAGTAGGCATTGATCCCGCAGCTGAGAAGGCAATGATCAAGAGGCTGTCAGGTGCTGTTTAAGCGGCTTTCAGGTGCTGATCAAGCAGCTGACAGGTGCTGATCAACTGGCTGACAGTGGCTAATGAAGCGGCTGACAGCCGCTGATCAACTGGCTGACAGTTGCTAATGAAGCGGCTGAAAGGTTTTGATCAACATGCTGACAGGTGCTGATTAAGCGGCTGACAGGTGCTGATAAAGCTGCTGACAGGTGCTGATCAAGCTGCTGACAGGTGTTTAACAAGCATCTAACAATTGCTGATCAACTGGCTGACAGGGGCTAATCAAGCCACTGATAGGCGCTTATCAAGCGGCTGACAGGTGCTGGTCAACTGGCTGACAGGTGCTAATCAAGCGGCTGATAGGCACTCATCAAGCGGCTGACAGGTGCTGATCAAGCGGCTGATAGGCGCTGATCAAGGGGCTGACAGGTGCTGATCAACTGGCTGACAGGTGCTAATCAAGCGGCTGATAGGCACTCATCAAGCAGCTGGCAGGTGCTGATCAAGTGGCTGATAGGCCCTGATCAAACTTCTGACAGGTGCTGGTCAAGCGGCTGAGAGGCACTTATCGCGCGGCTGTGTAGGCGCTTTTCAATCAGCTGATTGGGCACTGGTCAAGTGGCTGACAGGCACTGATGAAGTGGTTGACCAGGCGCTGAATGACCAGCAGAGCAGGAAATGATCAAGCGGCTGACAGGCGCTGATCAACCGGCTGAGGGTCACGGATCACGTGGCTGAGTAGGAACTGATCACGCAGCAAAGTGGTCGCTGATCAAGCAGTTGACAGGTGCTGATAGAGTGGCTGATAGGTGCTGATAAAGTGGCTGACAGGTACTGATCAAGCCGTTGAGTAGGCACTGATCGCGCAGCTGATTAGGCGATGATAAAGCGGCTGACAGGCGCTGATGAAGTGGCTGACAGGTGCTGATAAAGTCGTTGACAGATGTTGATCTAGCGGCTAATAATCGCTGATCAAGGGGCTGACAGGTGCTGTTAAATCTTTGACAGATGCTGATCTGGCGGCTGATAATCGCTGATCAAGCGGCTGACAGTAATTCTCAATCGGCTGTCAGGCACATACCGCACGGCTGAGTAGGCAGTGATCGCGGGGTTGAGTAGGCACAGATCATGCGGCTGAGGCGAGCATCGCATGGCTCAGTAAATACTGATAGCGAAGCTAATTAGGTGTTGATCAAGTGGTGTATAGGAGCTTGTCAAGCGGCTGACAGGTGCTGATCACGCTGCTGAATAGGCGCTGATCGAGGGGGTGATTAGGCGCTGATCAAGCGTCTGACAGTCTCTGATCAAGCGGCCGACAGACTATGATCACCCGGCAGTGTAGGGGCTGTTTCTCGGCTAAGTAGGCATTGATGGCGCAGCTGAGAAGGCACTGATCAAGCGGCTGGCAGCACTGTTTAAGCGGCTTACAGGTGCTGATCAAGCAGCTGACAGGTGCTGATCAACTGGCTGACAGTTGCTAATGAAGCGGCTGACAGGTGTTGATCAACATGCTGACAGGTGCTAATCAAGCAGCTGATAGGTGCTGATAAAGCTGCTGACAGATGCTGATCAAGCTGCTGACAGGTGCTGATTAAGCGGCTGACAGGTGCTAATCAACTGGCTGACAGGTGCTAATCAAGCAGCTGATAGGCGCTGATCAAGCGGCTCTCAGGTGCTGATCAACTGGCTGAGAAGTGTTAATTAAGCAGCTGATAGGCGCTGATCCAGCGTCTGAAAGGTGCTGATAAAGTAGTTGACAGATGCTGATCTAGCGGTTGATGATCGCTGATCTAGCGGCTGATTATCACTGATCAAGCGAGTGACAGTACTTCTCAATCGGATGTCAGGCACATATCGCACGGCTGAGTAGACACTGATCGCGGCGCTGAGTAGGCACAGATCATGCAGCTGAGGCCATGATCGCATGGCTCAGGAAATACTGAGAGTGAAGCTAATAAGGTGTTGATCAAGTGGTGTATAAGTTCTTGTCAAGCGCCTGACAGGTGCTGATCGCCCTGCTCAATAGGCGCTGATGGAGGGGGTGATTAGGCGCTGATCAAGCGCCTGACAGTCTCTGCTCAAGCGGCTGGCAGACTATGATCACGCGTCTGTGTAGGGGCTGATTCGCGGCTGAGTAGGCGCTGATAGCCCAGCTGAGAAGGCAATGATCAAGCAGCTGACGGGCACTGATGAAGCCGGTTATATGTGCTGATCAAGCAGCTGACAGGTGCTGATCAACTGGCTGAGAGGTGCTAATGAAGCGGCTGACAGGTGTTGATCAACATGCTGACAGGTGCTAATCAAGCAGCTGATAGGTGCTGATAAAGCTGCTGACAGGTGCTGATCAAGTGGCTGACAGGTACTTGTCAAGCGGCTGACAAGCACTGATCGGGCAGCTGTGTAGGCACTGACGGCGGGGCTCAGTAGGCACAGATCAACTGGCTGAAAGATGATATTCACGCAGTTGAGTCTTTGCTTTTCAATCGGCTGAGTGGAAATTGGTCAAGTGCTGATCAAGCTGCTGACAGGTGCATAACAAGCGGCTGACAATTGCTGATCAAGTGGCTGACAGGGGCTAATCAAGCAGCTGATAGGTGCTGATCAAGCTGCTGACAGGTGCTGATCAAGCGGTTGACAGGTTCTGATACAGCGGCTAACACGTGCTGATAATGTGGCTGACAGTTAATGATCAAGCTGCTTATAGGGGCTGCCCTAGCGCCTGACAGTTGCTGATAAAGTGGCTGACAGGTGCAAATGAAGTGGCTGACAGGTGCTGATCAACTGGCTGACAGGTACTGATCAAGTTGCTGACAGATGCTTCTCAAGTGGCTGACAGGCGCTTATCGCGTGGATGCGTATGCGTTTACCAATCAGCTGAGTGGGCACTGGTCAAGGGGCTGACAGGCACTGATCTAGTGGTGGACCAGGCGCTGAATGACCATCAGAGCAGGAAATGATCAAGCCGCTGACAGGCGCTGATCAGCCCGCTGAGGGTCACTGATCCTGTGGCGGAGTAGGCTCTGATTACACAGCTAAGCGGGCACTGATCAAGCTGTTGAGAGTTGCTGATATATTGGCTGACAGGTGCAGATAAAGTGGCTGAAAGGTACTGATCAAGCTGCTGACACGCGTTTATCAAGTGGCTGACAGGTGCTGATCAAGTGGCTGACAGGTACTTCTCAAGAGGCTGACAGTCACTGATCGGGCGGCTGAGTAGGCGCTGATCATGGGGCTCAGTAGGAGCACATCAACTGGCTGAGAGATGCTATTTGCGCGGCTGAATAGGCACTGTTCAACCGGCTGACAGGTGCTGATCAAGCAGCTGACAGACACTGATCTCGCAGCTGATTAAGCACTGATAGCGCAGCTCAGTAAGTGTTGATCAAGCGGTTTACAGGTGCTTGTAAAGCGGCTGACAGGCGCTTATCGCTCGGCTGCGTAGGCGCTTTTCAATCTGCTGAGTGGGCAGTGGTCAAGTGGCTGACTGACACTGATCCAGTGGTTGACCGGGTGCTGAATGACCAGCAGAGCAGGAAATGATCAAGCGCCTGACAGGAGAAGATCAACCGGCTGAGCGTCACTGACCGCGTGGCTGAGTAGGCTCTGTTCATGCAGCAAAGTGGGTGCTGATCTAGCGGTTGACAGGTGATGATCAATAGACTGACAGGTGTTAATCAAGCAGCTGATACGCACTGATCAACCTGCTGACAGGTGCTGAACAACCGGATGACAGGTGCTGATCAACTGGCTGACAGGTGCTAATGAAGCGACTCTCAGGTGCTGATCAACTGGCTGACAGGTGCTAATCAAGTGGCTGATAGGCCCTGATCAATCTGCTGACAGGTGCTGATCAACTGGCTGACAGGTGCTGATCAAGCAGCTGATACTCGCTGCTCAAGCTGCTGACAGGTGCTGATCATCTGGCTGACAGGTGCTAATCAAGCGGCTGATAGGCGATGATCAAGGTGCTGACAGGTGCTGATCAACTGGCTGACAGGTGCTAAACAAGCAGCTGATAGGTGCTGATTGCGCAGCTGAGAATGCAATGATCAAGCAGCTGAGAGGCACTGATCAATCGGTAGGCAGGTGCTGATCAACTGGCTGACAAGTGCTAATCAAGTAGCTGATAGGCGATGATCAAGCTGCTGACAGGTTCTGATCAAGAGGCTGACAGGTGCTGATCAAGCAGCTGACAGACACTGATCTCGCGGCTGATTAAGCACTGATAGTGCAGCTCAGTAAGTGTTGATCATGCGGTTTACAGGTGCTTGTAAAGCGGCTGACAGGCGCTTATCGCTCGGCTGCGTAGTCGCTTCTCAAACTGCTGAGTGGGCAGTGGTCAAGCGGCTGACTGACACTGATCCAGTGGTTGACCAGGCGCTGAATGACCAGCAGAGCAGAAAATGATCAAGTGCCTGACAGGAGAAGATCAACCGGCTGAGCGTCACTGACCGCGTGGCTGAGTAGGCTCTGTACATGCAGAAAAGTGGGTGCTGATCTAGCGGTTGACAGGTGATGATCAATAGACAGACAGGTGTTAATCAAGCAGCTGATACGCACTGATCAACCTGCTGACAGGTGCTGATCAAGCGGATGACAGGTGCTGATCAACTGGCTGACAGGTGCTGATCAAGCAGCTGATACTCGCTGCTCAAGCTGCTGACAGGTGCTGATCATCTGGCTGACAGGTGCTAATCAAGCGGCTGATAGGCGATGATCAAGGTGCTGACAGGTGCTGATCAACTGGCTGACTGGTGCTAAACAAGCAGCTGATAGGTGCTGATTGCGCAGCTGAGAATGCAATGATCAAGCAGCTGACAGGCACTGATCAATCGGTAGGCAGGTGCTGATCAACTGGCTGACAAGTGCTAATCAAGTAGCTGATAGGCGATGATCAAGCTGCTGACAGGTTCTGATCAAGAGGCTGACAGGTGCTGATCAACTGTCTGACAGGTGCTAATCACACGGCTGATAGGCGATGATCAAGGGGCTGACAGGTGCTGTTCAACTGGCTGACAGGTGCTAATGAAGAGGCTGACAGGTGCTGATCAATTGGCTGACAGGTGCTGATCAACTAGCTGACAGGTGCTAATCAAGTGGCTAATAGGCCCTGATCAAGCTGCTGACAGGTGATTTTCAGGCGGCTGACTGGTGCTTATCGCACGGCTGCATTGACGCTTTTCAATCGGCTGAGTGGGCAGTGGTCAAGCAGCTGACAGGCACTAATCAAGCGTCTGACAGGTGCTGATAAAGTCGTTGACAGGTGCTGATCAAGCGACTGATAGTCGCTGATAAAGTGGCTGACAGTACTTCTCAAGTGTCTGTCAGACGCACCTCGCAGGGCTGAGTAGGCGCTGATCGCGGGGCTGAGTAGACACAGATCAAGCGGCTGAGGCGATGATCGTGCGGCTGAGTAAATGATGATTGCGTGGCTGATTAGGTGCTGGTCAAGTGGCTGCCAGGTACTTCTCAAGCGGCTGACAGGCACTGATCAAGTGGATGACCAGGAGCTGAATGACCAGCAGAGCAGGAAATGATCAAGTGGCTGACTGGTGCTGATCAACTGCCTGACAGGTTCTGACCAAGCGGCTGAGTAGGTGCTGATCGCGCCCCTCAATAGGCGCTGATCGAGGGGGTGATTAGGCGCTGATCAAGCGTCTGACAGTCTCTGATCAAGCGGCTGACAGACTATGATCACGCGGCTGTGGAGGGGCTGATTCACGGCTGAGTAGGCGCTGATCGTGCAGCTGAGAAGGCAATGATCAAGCACGTGACAGGCACTGATGAAGCGGCTGGCAGGCACTGTTGAAACGGCTTACAGGTGCTTATCAAGCAGCTGACAGGTGCTGATCAACTGGCTGACAGTTGCTAATGAAGCGGCTGACAGGTGTTGATCAACATGCTGACAGGTGCTAATCAAGCAGCTGATAAGTGCTGATAAAGCTACTGACAGGTGCTGTTCAAGCGGCTGACAGGTGCCGATCAACTGGCTGACAGGTTCTGATCAAGCAGCTGAGTAGGCGCTGATCGTGCACCTGATAAGGCGATGATCAAGCGGCTAACAGGCGCTGATCCAGTGGCTTACAGGTGCTGATCAACTGGCTGAGAGGTGCTGATCAACATGCTGACAGGTGCTAATGAAGCAGCTGATAGGCGCTGATCAAGCTGCTGACAGGTGCTGATCAACTGGCTGACTGCTACTGATCAAGCGGCTGAGTAGGCGCTGATCATGAAGCTGATTAGGCGATGATAAAGTGGCTAACAGGCGCTGATCAAGCGGCTGACAGGTGCTGATAAAGTGGTTGACAGGAGCTGATCAAGCAGCTGATAGTCGTTGATCAAGTGACTGTCTGGAGCAGATCGCATGGCTGAGTAGGCACAGATCAAGAGGCTTAGGCGATGATCACGCGGCTGAGTAAATGATCATCGCATGGCTCATTAGGTGCTGATCAAGAGGCTGACACACGTTTATCAAGCTGCTGAAAGGTCCTGATCAAGCGGCTGACAGGTGCCGATCAACTGGCTGACAGGTACTATTCAAGTGGCTGATAGGCCCTGATCAAGCTTCTGACAGGTGCTTGTCAAGCGGCTGAGAGGCCCTTATCACACGGCTGCGTAGGCCCTTTTCAATCAGCTGAGTGGGCACTGATCACGTGGCTGAGTAGGATCTGATCACGCAGCAAAGTGGTCGCTGATCAAGCAGTTGACAGTTGCTGATATAGTGGCTGACAGGTGCTGATAAAGTAGCTGACAGGTACTGATCAAGCGGTTGAGTAGGAACTGATCGCGCAGCTGATGAGGCGATGATAAAGCGGCTGACAGGTGCTGATAAAGTCGTTGACAGATGTTGATCTAGCGGCTGATAATCGCTGATCAAGCGGCTGACAGGCACTGATAAAGCGGCTGAAAGGTGCTGATAAAGTCGTTTGCAGATGCTGATCTAGCGTCTGATGATCGCTGATCAAGCGGCTGACAGTACTTCGCATTCGGCTGTCAGGCACATATCGCACGGCTGATTAGGCACTGATCGCGGGGCTGAGTAGGCACAGATCATGCGGCTGAGTCGATGATCGCATGGCTCAATAAATACTGATAGTGAATCTAATTATGTGTTGATCAAGTGGTTTATAGGTGCTTGTCAAGCAGCTGACAGGTGGTGATTGCGCCGCTCAATAAGCGCTGATGGAGGGGGTGATTAGGCGCTAATCAAGCGTCTGACAGTCTCTGATCAAGCGGCAGACAGATTATGATCACGCGGCTGTGTAGGGGCTGATTCGCGGCTCAGTAGGCATTGATCGCGCAGCTGAGAAGGCACTGATCAAGCGGCTGACAGGCAGTGATGAAGTGGCTGGCAAGCGCTGTTTAAGCGGCTTACAGATGCTGATCAAGCAGCTTACAGTTGCTGATCTACTGGCTGAGAGTTGCTAATGAAGCAGCTGACAGGTGTTGATCAACATGGTGACAGGTGCTAATCAAGCAGCTGATAGGTGCTGATTAAGCTGCTGACAGTTGCTGATCAAGCGGCTGACAGGTGCTAATCAACTGGCTGAGAAGTGATAATTAAGCAGCTGATAGGCGCTGATCAAGCTGCTGAAAGGTGCTGATCAAGCGGCTGACAGGTGCTGATCCAGTGGCTTACAGTTGGTGATCAACTGGCTGAGAGGTGCTAATCCAGCTGCTGACAGGTGCTAATCAACTGGCTGACAGGTGCTAATCAAGCAGCCGATAGGTGCTGATCAAGCGGCTAACAGGTGCTGATCAACTGGCTGAGAAGTGATAATTAAGCAGCTGAGAGGCGCTGATCTAGCTTCTGAAAGGTGCTGATCCAGTGGCTTTCAGTTGGTGATCAACTGGCTGAGAGGTGCTGATCTACTGGCTGACAGGTACTTCTCAAACGGCTGACAGGCACTGATCGGGCGGCTGAGTAGGCGCTGGTTGCAGGGCTCATTAGGCGCAGATCAACTGGCTGAGGGATGCAATTCGCGCAGCTGAGTAGGCACTCTTCAACCTGCTGACAGGTGCTGATCAAGCAAATGACCGACTCTGATAAAGAGGCTGACAGTCTATGATCACACGGCTGTGTAGGGGCTAATTCGCGTGTGAGTAGGCGCTGATCATGCAGCTGAGAAGGGAATGATAAAGCAGCTGACAGGCACTGATTAAGCGGCTTACAGGTGCTGATCCAGCAGTTGACAGGTGCTGATCAACTGGTGACAGGTGCTAATCCAGCGGCTGACAGTTGGTGATCAACTGGCTGACAGTTGCTAATGAAGCAGCTGACAGGTGTTGATCAACATGCTGACAGGTGCTAATCAAGCAGCTGATAGGTGCTGATAAAACTGCTGACAGTTGCTGATCAAGAAGCTGACAGGTGCTGATCAACAGGCTGACAGGTTCTGATCAAGCGGCTGAGTAGGCGCTGATCGTGCAGGTGATAAGGTGATGATCAAGGGGCTAACAGGCGCTGATCCAGTGGCTAACAGGTGCTGATCAACTGGCTGACAGGTGCAGATCAACTGGCTCACAGGTGCTAATCAAGCAGCTGATAGGTGCTGATCAAGCTGCTGACAGGTGCTGATCAACTGGCTGACTGGTACTGATCAAACGGCTGAGTAGGCGCTGATCATGCAGCTAATTAGGCCATGAGAAAGCGGGTAACAGGCACTGATCCAGCAGCTGAAAGGTGATGATAAAGTGGTTGACAGGTGCTGATCAAGAGGCTGATAGTCGTTGATCAAGTGGCTGTCAGGTGCAGATCGCATGGCCGAGTAGGCGCTGGTCGTGGGGCTGAGTAGGCACAGATCAAGAGGCTGAGGCGATGATCGCACGGCTGAGTAAATGATCATGGCGTGGCTGATTAGGTGCTGATCAAGAGGCTGACACGCGTTTATCAAGCTGCTGACAGGTGCTGATCACCTGGCTGAGAAGTGTTAATTAAGCAGCTGATAGGCGCTGATCAAGCTGCTGACAGGTGCTGATCAAGCGGCTGACAGGTGCTGATCCAGTGGCTTACAGGTGGTGATCAACTGGCTGAGAGGTTCTGATGAACTGGCTGACTTTTACTTCTCAAGCGGCTGACAGGCACTGATCGGGCAGCTGAGTAGTCGCTGATTGCTGGGCTCAGTAGGCACAGATCACCTGGTTGAGAGATGAAATTCACGCGGCTGAGTAGGCACTCTTCAACCTGCTGACAGGTGCTGATCAAGCGGATGACCGACTCTGATAAAGAGGCTGACAGACTATGATCACGCGGCTGTGTAGGGGCTGATTCACGGCTGAGTAGGCGCTGATCCCGCAGCTGAGAAGGCAATGATCCAGCAGCTGACAGGCACTGATGAAGCGGCTGGCAGGCGCTGTTTAAGCGGCTTACAGGTGCTGATAAAGTCGTTGACAGATGTTGATCTAGCGGCTGATAATCGCTGATCAACCTGCTGACAGGTGCTGATCAACTGGCTGACAGGTGCTGATCAACTGGCTGACAGGTGCTAATGAAGCGACTCTCAGGTGCTGATCAACTGGCTGACAGGTGCTAATCAAGTGGCTGATAGGCCCTGATCAATCTGCTGACAGGTGCTGATCTACTGGCTGACAGGTGCTGATCAAGCAGCTGATACTCGCTGCTCAAGCTGCTGAAAGGTGCTGATCATCTGGCTGACAGTTGCTAATCAAGCGGCTGATAGGCGATGATCAAGGTGCTGACAGGTGCTGATCAACTGGCTGACAGGTGCTAAACATGCAGCTGATAGGTGCTGATTGCGCAGTTGAGAATGCAATGATCAAGCAGCTGATAGGCACTGATCAATCGGTAGGCAGGTGCTGATCAACTGGCTGACAAGTGCTAATCAAGTAGCTGATAGGCGATGATCAAGCTGCTGACAGGTTCTGATCAAGAGGCTGACAGGTGCTGATCAACTGGCTGACAGGTGCTAATCACACGGCTGATAGGCGATGATCAAGGTGCTGACAGGTGCTAATCACACGGCTGATAGGCGATGATCAAGGGGCTGACAGTTGCTGTTCAACTGGCTGACAGGTGCTGATCAATTGGCTGACGGGTGCTGATCAACTAGCTGACAGGTGCTAATCAAGTGGCTAATAGGCCCTGATCAAGCTGCTGACAGGTGATTTTCAGGCGGCTGACTGGTGCTTATCGTGCGGCTGCATTGGCGCTTTTCAATCGGCTGAGTGGGCAGTAGTCAAGCAGCTTACAGGCACTAATCAAGCGGCTGACAAGTGCTCATAAAGTCGTTGACAGGTGCTGATCAACCGACTGATAGTCGCTGATAAAGAGGCTCACAGTGCTTTTCAAGTGTGTGTCAGGCGCACATCGCATGGCTGAGTAGGCGCTGATCGCGGGGCTGAGTAGACACAGATCAAGCGGCTGAGTCGATGATCGTGCGGCTGAGTAAATGATGATCGCGTGGCTGATTGGGTGCTGGTCCAGTGGCTCCCAGGTATTCTCAAGCGGCTGACAGGCACTGATCAAGTGGATGACCAGGAGCTGAAGGACCAGCAGAGCAGGAAATGATCAAGCGGCTGACTGGTGCTGATCAACTGCCTGACAGGTTCTGATCAAGCGGCTGAGTAGGCGCTGATCGTGCAGCTGATAAGGCGATGATCAAGCGGCTGATAGTCGTTGATCAAGTGGCTGTCAGGCACAGATCGCATGGCTGAGTAGGCGCTGGTCATGGGGCTGAGTAGGCACAGATCAAGAGGCTGAGGCGATGATCGCGCGGCTGAGTAAATGATCATCGTGTGGCTGATTAGGTGCTGAAGAAGAGGCTGACAGGTACTTGTCAAGCGGCTGACAAGCACTGATCAGGCGGCTGTGTAGGCACTGACTGTGGGGCTCAGTAGGCACAGATCAACTGGCTGAAAGATGCTATTCGCGCGGCTGAGTCGGTGCTTTTCAATCGGCTGAGTGGAAAGTGGTCAAGCACTGATCACGCTGCTGACAGGTGCTTAAAATGAGGCTGACAAGTGCTGGTCAACTGGCTGACAGGTGCTAATCAAGCGGCTGATAGGCGCACATCAAGCTGCTGACAGGTGCTGATCAAGTGGCTGACAGGTACTTGTCAAGCGGCTGACAAGCACTGATCGGGCGGCTGTGTAGGCACTGACTGCGGGGCTCAGTAGGCACAGACCAACTGGCTGAAAGATGCTATTCACGCGGTTGTGTCTTTGGTTTTCAATCGGCTGAGTGGAAAGTGGTCAAGCGCTGATCAAGCTGCTGATAGGTGCATAACAAGCGGCTGACAATTGCTGATCAAGTGGCTGACAGGTACTTCTCAAGCGGCTGACAGGCACTGATCGGGCGGCTGAGTAGGCGCTGATTGCGGGGCTCAGTAGGCGCAGATCATCCTACTGAGTGATGCAATTCGCGCGGCTGAGTCGGTGCTTTTCAATCGGCTGAGTGGAAAGTGGTCAAGCACTGATCATGCTGCTGACAGGTGCTTAAAATGAGGCTGACAAGTGCTGGTCAACTGGCTGACAGGTGCTAATCAAGCGGCTGATAGGCGCACATCAAGCTGCTGACAGGTGCTGATCAAGTGGCTGACAGGTACTTGTCAAGCGGCTGACAAGCACTGATCGGGCGGCTGTGTAGGCACTGACTGCGGGGCTCAGTAGGCACAGACCAACTGGCTGAAAGATGCTATTCACGCGGTTGTGTCTTTGGTTTTCAATCGGCTGAGTGGAAAGTGGTCAAGCGCTGATCAAGCTGCTGATAGGTGCATAACAAGCGGCTGACAATTGCTGATCAAGTGGCTGACAGGTACTTCTCAAGCGGCTGACAGGCACTGATCGGGCGGCTGAGTAGGCGCTGATTGCGGGGCTCAGTAGGCGCAGATCATCTGACTGAGTGATGCAATTCGCGCGGCTGAGTAGGCACTCTTCAACCCGCTGACAGGTGCTGATCAAGTGGATGACTGACTCTGATAAAGAGGCTGACAGACTATGATCACGCGTCTGTGTAGGGGATGATTCGTGGCTTTGTAGGCGCTGATCGCGCAGCTGAGAAGGCAATGATCAACAGCTGTCAGGCACTGATGAAGCGGCTGGCAGGTGCTGTTTAAGCGGCTTACAGGTGCTGATCAAGCAGCTGACAGGTGCTGATCAACTGACTGACAGGTACTAATCCAGCAGCTGACAGTTGTTGATCAACATGCTGACAGGTGCTAATGAAGCAGCTGATAGGTGCTGATAAAGCTGCTGACAGGTACTGATCAAGCGGCTGACAGGTGCCGATCAACTGGCTGAGAGGTTCTGATCAAGAGTCTGAGTAAGCGCTGATCGTGCAGCTGATAAGGCGATGATCAAGTGGCTAACAGGCGCTGACCCAGAGGCTTAAAGGTGCTGGTCAACTGGCTGAGAGGTGTTGATCAACTGGCTGACAGTTGCTAATGAAGGGGCTGTCAGGTGTTGATCAACATGCTGACAGGTGCTAAACAAGCAGCTGATAGGTGCTGATAAAGCTGCTGAATGGTCCTGATCTAGCGGCTGACAGGTGTCGATCAACTGGATGACAGGTACAATTCAAGTGGCAGATTGGCCCTGATCAAGCTTCTGACAGGTGCTTGTCAAGCGGCTGAGAGGCACTTATCGCACGGCTGTGTAGGCGCTTTTCAATCAGCTGAGTGGGCACTGGTCAAGTGGCTGACAGGGACTGAAGTGGTTGACCAGGCATTGAATGACCAGCAGGGCAGGAAATGATCAAGCGGCTGACAGGTGCTGATCAACAGGCTGAGGGTCACGGATCACGTGGCTGAGTAGGATCTGATCACGCATCAAAGTGGTCGCTGATCAAGCAGTTGACAGGTGCTGATATAGTGGCTGACAGGTGCTGATAAAGTGGCTGACAGGTACTGATCAAGCGGTTGAGTAGGCCCTGATCGCGCAGCTGATTAGGCGATGATAAAGCAGCTGACAGGCGCTGATCAAGCGGCTGACAGGTGATGATAAAGTGGTTGAAAGGTGCTGATCAAGCGGCTGATAGTCGTTGATCAAGTGGCTGTCAGGCACAGATCGCATGATTGAGTAGGCGCTGGTCGTGGTGCTGAGTAGGCACAGATCAAGAGGCTGAGGCGATGATCACGCGGCTAAGTAAATGATCATCGCTTGGGAGATTAGGTGCTGATCAAGAGGCTGACAGACGTTTATCAAGCTGCTGACAGGTGCTGATAAAGAGGCTGACAGGTGCTGATCAAGCAGCTGATAGGTGCTGATAAAGCTGCTGACATGTGCTGATCAAGCGGCTGACAGGTGCTGATCCAGCAGCAGATAGGTGCTGATAAAGCTGCTGACAGGTGCTGATCAAGCGGCTGACAGGTGCTGATCAACTGGCTGAAAGCTTCTGATCAAGCAGCTGAGAAGGCACTGATCTTGCATCTGATAAGGCGATGATCAAGCGGCTAACAGGCGCTGATCCAGTGGCTTACAGGTGCTGATCAACTAGCTGACAGGTGCTAATCAAGCAGCTTATAGGCGCTGATCAAGGTGCTGACAGGTGCTGATCAACTGGCTGACTGGTACAGATCAAGCGGCTGAGTAGGCGCTGATCATGCAGCTGATTATGTGATGATAAAGCGGGTAACAGGCACTGATCCAGCAGCTGAAAGGTGATGATAAAGTGGTTGACAGGTGCTGATCAAGCGGTTGACAGGTTCTGATACAGCGGCTAACAGGTGCTGATAATGTGGCTGACAGTAAATGATCAAGCTGCTTATAGGGGCTACCCTAGCGCCTGACCGTTGCTGATAAAGTGGCTGACAGGTGCAAATGAAGTGTCTGACAGGTGCTGATCAACTGGCTGACAGGTACTGATCAAGTGGCTGTTAGGCCCTGATCAAGCTGCTGACAGGTGCTGATTAAGCGGCTGACAGGTGCTAATCAACTGGCTGACAGGTGCTAATCAAGCGGCTGATAGGCGCTGATCAAGCGGCTAACAGGTGCTGATCAACTGGCTGAGAAGTGTTAATTAAGCAGCTGATAGGTGCTGATCAAGCTGCTGAAAGTTGCTGATCAAGCGGCTGACAGGTGCTAATCCACTGGCTTACAGGTGCTGATCAACTGGCTTAGAGGTGCTGATCAACTGGCTGACAGGTACTTCTCAAGCGGCTGACAGGCACGGACCGGGCGGCTGAGTAGGCGTTCATTGCGGGGCTCAGTAGGCGCAGATCAACTGGGTGAGAGATGCAATTCGCGCGGCTGAATAGGCACTCTTCAACCTGCAGACAGTTGCTGATCAAGCGGATGACTGACTCTGATAAAGAGGCTTACAGACTATGATCACGCGGCTGTGTAGGGGCTGATTCGCGGCTGAGTAGGCGCTGATCGCGCAGCTGAGAAGGCAATGATCCAGCAGCTGACAGGCACTGTTGAAGCGGCTGGCAGGTACTGTTTAATCGGCTTACAGGTCCTGATAAAGAGGCTGACAGGTGCTGATCAACTGCCTGAAAGGTGCTAATCAAGAGACTGACAGTTGCTGATGAAGCGGCTGACAGGTGTTGATCAACATGCTGACAGGTGCTAATCAAGCAGCTGATAGGTGCTGATAAAGCTGCTGACAGGTGCTGATCAAGCGGTTGACAGGTTCTGATACAGCGGCTAACAGGTGCTGATAATGTGGCTGACAGTTAATGATCAAGCGGCTTCTAGGGGCTGCCCTAGCGCCTGACAGTTGATGATAAAGTGGCTGACAGGTGAAAATGAAGTGGCTGACAGGTGCTGATCAACTGGCTGACAGGTACTGATCAAGTGGCTGATAGGCCCTGATCAAGTTGCTGACAGATACTTCTCAAGTGGCTGACAGGCGCTTATCGCATGGATGCGTATGCGTTTATCAATCAGCTGAGTGGGCACTGGTCAAGGGGCTGACAGGCACTGATCTAGTGGTTGTCCAGGCGCTGAATGACCATCAGAGCAGGAAATGATCAAGCCGCTGACAGGCGCTGATCAGCCCGGTGAGGGTCACTGATCCTGTGGCGGAGTAGGCTCTGATTACGCAGCTAAGCGGGCACTGATCAAGCTGTTGAGAGTTGCTGATATATTGGCTGACAGGTGCTGATAAAGTGGCTGACAGGTACTGTTCAAGCTGCTGACACGCGTTTATCAAGCGGCTGACAGGTGCTGATCAAGTGGCTGACAGGTACTTCTCAAGAGGCTGACACTCACTGATCGGGCGGCTGAGTAGGCGCTGATCGTGGGGCTCAGTAGGAGCACATCAACTGGCTGAGAGATGCTATTTGCGCGGCTGAATAGGCACTGTTCAACCGGCTGACAGGTGCTGATCAAGCAGCTGACAGACACTGATCTCGCGGCTGATTAAGCACTGATAGCGCAGCTCAGTAAGTGTTGATCAAGCGGTTTACAGGTGCTTGTAAAGCGGCTGACAGGCGCTTATCGCTCGGCTGCGTAGGCGCTTTTCAATTTGCTGAGTGGGCAGTGGTCAAGCGGCTGACTGACACTGATCCAGTGGTTGACCAGGCGCTGAATGACCAGCAGAGCAGGAAATGATCAAGCGCCTGACAGGAGAAGATCAACCGGCTGAGCGTCACTGACCGCGTGGCTGAGTAGGCTCTGTTCATGCAGCAAAGTGGGTGCTGATCTAGCGGTAGCAGGTGATGATCAATATACTGACAGGTGTTAATCAAGCAGCTGATACGCACTAATCAACCTGCTGACAGGTGCTGATCAAGCGGATGACAGGTGCTGATCAAGAGGCTGATAGGCCCTGATCAATCTGCTGACAGGTGCTGATCAACTGGCTGACAGGTGCTGATCAAGCAGCTGATACTCGCTGCTCAAGCTGCTGACAGGTGCTGATCATCTGGCTGACAGGTGCTAAACAAGCAGCTGATAGGTGCTGATTGTGCAGCTGAGAATGCAATGATCAAGCAGCTGACAGGCACTGATCAATCGGTACGCAGGTGCTGATCAACTGGCTGACAAGTGCTAATCATGTAGCTGTTAGGCGATGATCTAGCTGCTGACAGGTTCTGATAGAGGCTGACAGGTGCTGATCAACTGCCTGACAGGTGATAATCACACGGCTGATAGGCGATGATCAAGGTGCTGACAGGTGCTGTTCAACTGGCTGACAGGTGCTAATGAAGCGGCTGACAGGTGCTGATCAATTGGCTGACAGGTGCTGATCAACTAGCTGACAGGTGCTAATCAAGTGGCTAATAGGCCGTGATCAAGCTGCTGACAGGTGATTTTCAGGCGGCTGACTGGTGCTTATCGCGCGGCTGCATTGGCGCTTTTCAATCGGCTGAGTGGGCAGTGGTCAAGCAGCTGACAGGCACTAATCAAGCGGCTGACAGGTGCTGATAAAGTCGTTGACAGGTGCTGATCAAGCGACTGAGAGTCGCTGATCAAGTGGATGACAGTACTTCTCAAGTGTCTGTCAGGCGCACATCACACGGCTGAGTAGGCGCTGATCGCGGGGCTGAGTAGACACAGATCAAGCGGCTGAGGCGATGATCGTGCGGCTGAGTAAATGATGATCGCGTGGCTGATTAGGTGCTGGTCAAGTGGCTGCCAGGTACTTCTCAAGCGGCTGAAAGGCACTGATCAAGTGGATGACCAGGAGCTGAATGAGCAGCAGAGCAGGAAATGATCAAGCGGCTGAGTGGTGCTGATCAACAGCCTGAGAGGTTCTGATCAAGCGGCTGAGTAGGCGCTGATCGTGCAGCTGATAAGGCGATGATCAAGTGGCTGATAGTCGTTGATCAAGTGGATGTCAGGCACAGATCGCATGGCTGAGTAGGCGCTGGTCATGGGGCTGAGTAGGCACAGATCAAGAGGCTGAGGCGATGATCGCGTGGCTGAGTAAATGATCATCGTGTGGCTGATTAGGTGCTGATCAAGAGGCTGACAGGTACTTGTCAAGCGGCTGACAAGCACTGATCGGGCGGCTGTGTAGGCACTGACTGCGGGGATCAGTAGGCACAGATCAACTGGCTGAAAGATGCTATTCGCGCGGCTCAGTCGGTGCTTTTCAATCGGCTGAGTGGAAAGTGGTCAAGCGCTGATCAAGCTGCTGACAGGTGCTTAACAAGCGGCTGACAATTGCTGATCAACTGGCTGACAGGGACTAATCAAGCCACTGATAGGTGCTGATCAAGCGGCTGACAGGTGCTTGTTAACAGGCTGACAGGTGCTAATCAAGCGGCTGATAGGCGCACATCAAGCTGCTGACAGGTGCTGATCAAGTGTCTGACAGTTACTTGTCAAGCGGCTGACAAGCACTGATCGGGCAGCTGTGTAGGCACTGACTGCGGGGCTCAGTAGGCCCAGATCAACTGGCTGAAAGATGGTCTTCACGCGGTTGAGTCTTTGCTTTTCAATCGGCTGAGTGGAAAGTGGTCAAGCGCTGATCAAGCTGCTGACAGGTGCATAACAAGCGGCTGACAATTGCTGATCCAGTGGCTGACAGGGGCTAATCAAGCAGGTGATAGGTGCTGATAAAGCTGCTGACAGGTGCTGATCAAGCGGTTGACAGGTTCTGAAACAGCGGCTAACAGGTGCTGATAATGTGGCTGACAGTTAATGATCAAGCTGCTTATAGGGGCTGCCCTAGCGCCTGACAGTTGCTGATAAAGTGGCTGACAGGTGCAAATGAAGTGGGTGACAGGTGCTGATCAACTGGCTGACAGGTACTGATCAAGTGGCTGATAGGCCCTGATCAAGCTGCTGACAGGTGCTGATTAAGCGGCTGACAGGTGCTAATCAACTGGCTGACAGGGGCTAATCAAGCGGCTGATAGGCGCTGATCAAGCGGCTAACAGGTGCTGATCAACTGGCTGAGAAGTGTTAATTAAGCAGCTGATAGGTGCTGATCAAGCTGCTGAAAGTTGCTGATCAAGCGGCTGACAGGTGCTGATCCAGTGGCTTACAGGTGCTGATCAACTGGCTTAGAGGTGCTGATCAACTGGCTGACAGGTACTTCTCAAGCGGCTGACAGGCACGGACCGGGCGGCTGAGTAGGCGTTCATTGCGGGGCTCAGTAGGCGCAGATCAACTGGGTGAGAGATGCAATTCGCGCGGCTGAGTAGGCACTCTTCAACCTCCAGACAGTTGCTGATCAAGCGGATGACTGACTCTGATAAAGAGGCTGACAGACTATGATCACGTGGCTGTGGAGGGGCTGATTCGCGGCTGAGTAGGCGCTGATCGCGCAGCTGAGAAGGCAATGATCCAGAAGCTGACAGGCGCTGATGAAGCGGCTGGCAGGTGCTGTTTAATCGGCTTACAGGTGCTGATCAAGAGGCTTACAGGTGCTGATCAACTGGCTGACAGGTGCTAATCAAGTGGCTGACAGTTGCTGATCAACTGGCTGACAGTTCCTAATGAAGCGGCTGACAGGTGTTGATCAACATGATGACAGGTGCTAATCAAGCAGCTGATAGGTGCTGATAAAGCTGCTGACAGGTGCTGATCAAGCGGTTGGCAGGTTCTGATACAGCGGCTAACAGGTGCTGATAATGTGGCTGACATTTAATGATCAAGCTGCTTATAGGCGCTGCCCTGGCACCTGACAGTTGCTGATAAAGTGCTGAAAGGTGCAAATGAAGTGGCTGACAGGTGCTGGTCAACTGGCTGACAGGTACTGATCAAGTGGCTGATAGGCCCTGATCAAGTTGCTGACAGATGCTTCTCAAGTGGCTGACAGGCGCTTATCGCGTGGATGCGTATGCGTTTATCAATCATCTGAGTGGGCACTGGTCAAGGGGCTGACAGGCACTGATCTAGTGTTTGACCAGGCGCTGAATGACCATCAGAGCAGGAAATGATCAAGCCGCTGAGAGGCGCAGATCAGTCGCCTGAGGGTCACGGATCCTGTGGCTGAGTAGGCTCTGATTACGCAGCTAAGCGGGCACTGATCAAGCTGTTGAGAGTTGCTGATATATTGGCTGACAGGTGCTGATAAAGTGGCTGACAGGTACTGATCAAGCTGCTGACACGCGTTTATCAAGCGGCTGACAGGTGCTGATCAAGTGGCTGACAGGTACTTCTCAAGAGGCTGACACTCACTGATCGGGCGGCTGAGTAGGCGCTGATCGTGGGGCTCAGTAGGAGCACATCAACTGGCTGAGAGATGCTATTTGCGCGGCTGAATAGGCACTGTTCAACCGGCTGACAGGTGCTGATCAAGCAGCTGACAGACACTGAACTCGCGGCTGATTATGCACTGATCGCGCAGCTCAGTAAGTGTTGATCAACCGGTTTACAGGTGCTTGTAAAGCGGCTGACAGGCGCTTATCGCTCGGCTGCGTAGGCGCTTTTCAATCTGCTGAGTGGGCAGTGGTCAAGCGGCTGACTGACACTGATCAAGTGGTTGACCAGGCGCTGAATGAACACCAGAGCAGGAAATGATCAAGCGCCTGACAGGAGAAGATCAACCGGCTGAGCGTCACTGACCGCGTGGCTGAGTAGGCTCTGTTCATGCAGCAAAGTGGGTGCTGATCTAGCGGTTGACAGGTGATGATCAATAGTCAGACAGGTGTTAATCCAGCAGCTGATACAAACTGATCAACCTGCTGACAGGTGCTGATCAAGCGGATGACAGGTGCTGATCAACTGGCTGACAGGTGCTAATGAAGCGACTCTCAGGTGCTGATCAACTGGCTGACAGGTGCTAATCAAGTGGCTGATAGGACCTGATCAATCTGCTGACAGGTGCTGATCAACTGGCTGACAGGTGCTGATCAAGCAGCTGATACTCGCTGCTCAAGCTGCTGACAGGTGCTGAATATCTGGCTGACAGGTGCTAATCAAGCGTCTGATAGGCGATGATCAATGTGCTGACAGGTGCTGATCAACTGGCTGACTGGTGTTAAACAAGCAGCTGATAGGTGCTGATTGCTCAGCTGAGAATGCAATGATCAAGCAGCTGACAGGCACTGATCAATCGGTAGGCAGGTGCTGATCAACTGGCTGACAAGTGCTAATCAAGTAGCTGATAGGCGATGATCAAGCTGCTGACAGGTTCTGATCAAGAGGCTGACAGGTGCTAATCACACGGCTGATAGGCGATGATCAAGGTGCTGACAGGTGCTCTTCAACTGGCTGACAGGTGCTAATCAAGTGGCTAATAGGCCCTGATCAAGCTGCTGACAGGTGATTTTCAGGCGGCTGACTGGTGCTTATCGCGCGGCTGCATTGGCGCTTTTCAATCGGCTGAGTGGGCAGTGGTCAAGCAGCTGACAGGCACTAATCAAGCGGCTGACAGGTGCTGATAAAGTCGTTGACAGGTGCTGATCAAGCGACTGAGAGTCGCTGATAAAGTGGCTGACAGTACTTCTCAAGTGTCTGTCAGGCGCACATCACACGGCTGAGTAGGCGCTGATCGCAGGGCTGAGTAGACACAGATCAAGCGGCTGAGGCGATGATCGTGCGGCTGAGTAAATGATGATCGCGTGGCTGATTAGGTGCTGGTCAAGTGGCTGCCAGGTACTTCTCAAGCAGCTGACAGGCACTGATCGGGCGGCTGAGTAGGCGTTGATTGCACGTCTCAGTAGGTGCAGATCAACTGGCTGAGAGATGCAATTCGCATGGCTGAGTAGGCACTCTTCAACCTGCTGACAGGTGCTGATCAAGCGGATGAACGACTCTGATAAAGAGGCTGACAGTCTAAAATCACGCGGCTGTGTAGGGGCTGATTCGCGGCTGAGTAGGCGCTGATCCCGCAGCTGAAAAGGCAATGATCAAGCAGCTAACAGGCACTGATGAAACAGCTGGCAGGCGCTGTTTAAGCGGCTTACAGGTGCTGATCAAGCAGCTGACAAGTGCTGATCAACTAGCTGACAGGTGGTAATCAAGCGGCTGACAGTTGCTGATCAACTGGCTGACAGTTGCTAATGAAGGGGCTGTCAGGTGTTGATCAACATGCTGACAGGTGCTAAACAAGCAGCTGATAGGTGCTGATAAAGATGCTGACAGGTGCCGATCAACTGGCTGAGAGGTTCTGATTAAGCGGCTAAGTAGGTGCTGATCATGCAGGTGATAATGCGATGATCAAGTGGCTAAAAGGCGCTGATCCAGTGGCTTACAGGCGCTTTTCAACTGTTGAGAGGTGCTGATCAACTGGCTGACAGGTGCTAATCAAGCAGCTGATAAGTGCTGATAAAGCTGCTGACAGGTGCTGATCAAGCGGCTGACAGGCGAGGATCAACAGGCTGAGGGTCACTAATCACGTGGCTGAATAGGATCTGATCACGTGTCTGTTAGATCTGATCATGCAGCAAAGTGGTCGCTGATCAAGCAGCTGACAGGCACTGATGAAGCGGCCGGCAGGTGCTTTTTAAGCGGCTTACAGGTGCTGATCAAGCAGCTGACACGTGCTGATCAACTGGCTGACAGTTGCTAATGAAGCATCTGACAGGTGTTGATCAAAATGATGACAGGTGCTAATCAAGCTGCTGACAGGTGCTGATCGCGCCGCTCAATAGGCGCTGATCGAGGGGGTGATTAGGCGCTGATCAAGCGTCTGACAGTCTCTGATCAAGCGGCTGACAGACTATGATCACGCAGTAGTGTAGGGGCTGATTCGTGGCTGAGTAGGCATTGATCGCACAGCTGAGAAAGCACTGATCAAGCGGCTGATAGGCGCTCATCAAGCGGCTGACAGATGCTGATAAACTGGCTGATAGGTACTATTCAAGTGGCTGATAGGCCCTGATCAAGCTTCTGAGAGGTGCTTGTCAAGCGGCTGAGAGGCACTTATCCCGTGGCTACGTAGGCGATTTTCAATCAGCTGAGTGGGCACTGGTCAAGTGGCTGACAGGCACTGATGAAGTGGTTGACCAGGCGCTGAATGACCAGCAGAGCAGGAAATGATCAAGCGGCTGACAGGCGCTGATCAACCGGCTGAGGGTCAGGTATCACGTGGCCGAGTAGGATCTGATCACGTAGCAAAGTGGTCGCTGATCAAGCAGTTGACAGTTGCTGATAGAGTGGCTGACAGGTGCTGATAGAGTGGCTGACAGGTACTGATCAAGCCGTTGAATAGGCGCTGATCGCGTTGCTGATTAGGCGATGATAAAGCAGCTGATATGCGCTGATCAAGCGGCTGACAGGTGCTGATAAAGTCGTTGACAGATGTTTATCTAGCGGCTGATAATCGCTGATCAAGCGGCTGACAGTAATTCTCAATCGGCTGTCAGGCACATATTGCATGGCTGAGTAGGCACTGATCGCGGGGTTGAATAGGAACAGATCACCGGCTGAGGCGATGATCGCATGGCTCAGTAAATACTGATAGCGAAGCTAATTAGGTGTTGATCAAGTGGTGTATAGGAGCTTGTCAAGCGGCTGACAGGTGCTGATCGCGCCGCTCAATAGGCGCTGATCGAGGGGGTGTTTAGGCGCTGGTCAAGCGTCTGACACTCTCTGATCAAGCGGCCGACAGACTATGATCACGCGGCTGTGTAGGGGCTGTTTCGCGGCTGAGTAGGGATTGATCGCGCAGCTGAGAAGGCACTGATCAAACGGCTGGAAGGCGCTGTTTAAGCGGCTTACAGGTGCTGATCAAGCAGCTGACAGGTGCTGATCAACTGGCTGACAGTTGCTAATGAAGCGGCTGACAGGTGTTAATCAACATGCTGACAGGTGCTAATCAAGCAGCTGATAGGTGCTGATAAAGATGCTGACAGGTGCTGATCAAGCTGCTGACAGGTGCTGATTAGCGGCTGACAGGTGCTCATCAACTGGCTGACAGGTGCTAATCAAGCAGCTGATAGGCCCTGATCAACAGGCTAACAGGTGCTGAACAACTGGCTGAGAAATGTTAATTAAGCAGCTGATAGGCGCTGATCAAGCTGCTGAAAGGTGTAGATCAAGACGCTGACAGGTGCTGATTCAATGGTTTACAAGTGATCATCAACTGGCTGATAGGTGATGATCAAGCGGCTAACAGGTGCTGATCAACTGGCTGAGAAGTGTTAATTAAGTAGCTGATACGCGCTGATCAAGCGGCTGACAGGTCCTGATCCAGTGGCTTACAGGTGGTGATCAACTGGCTGAGAGGTGCTGATCAACTGAATGACAGGTACTTCTCAAGCGGCTGACAGGCACGGATCGGGCGGCTGAGTAGGCGTTGATTGCTGGGCTCAGTAGGTGCAGATGAACTGGCTGAGAGATGCAATTTGTGCGGCTGAGTAGGCACTCTTCAACTTGCTGACAGGTGCTGATCAAGCGGATGACCGACTCTGATAAAGAGGCTGACAGACTATGATCACGCGGCTGTGTAGGGGCTGATTCACGGCTGAGTAGTTTCTGATCGCGCAGCTGAGAAGGCAATGATCAAGCACCTGACAGGCACTGATGAAGCGGCTGGCAGGCGCTGTTTAAGCGGCTTACAGGTGCTGATCAAGTAGCTGACATGTGCTTATCAACTGGCTGACAGGTGCTAATCCAGCGGCTGAAAGGTGTTGATCAACATGCTGACAGGTGATAATCAAGCAGCTGATAGGTGCTGATAAAGCTGCTGACAGGTGCTGATCAAGCGGCTGACAGGTGCTGATTAAGCAGCTGACAGGTGCTAATCAACTGGCTAGACAGGTGCTAATCAAGCGGCTGATAGGCGCTGATCAACAGGCTGACAAGTCTTGGTCAAGCGGCTGAGTAGGCGCTGATCGTGCAGCTGGTAAGGCGATGATCAAGCGGCTAACAGGCGCTTATCCAGTGGCTTACAGGTTCTGATCAACTGGCTGACAGCTGCTGATCAACTGGCTGACAGGTGCTAATCAAGCAGCTTATAGGCGCTGATCAAGGTGCTGACAGGTGCTGATCAACTGGCTGACTGGTACTGATCAAGCGGCTGAGTAGGCGCTGATCATGCAGCTGATTATGTGATGATAAAGCGGCTAACAGGCGCTGATCAAGCGGCTGACAGGTGATGATAAAGTGGTTGACAGGTGCTGATCAAGCGGCTGATAGTCGTTGATCAAGTGGCTCTCAGGCACAGATCGCATGGCTGAGTAGGCGCTGGTCATGGGGCTGAGTAGGCACAGATCAAGAGGCTGAGGCGATGATCGCGCGGCTGAGTAAATGATCATCGTGTGGCTGATTAGGTGCTGATCAAGAGGCTGACAGGTACTTGTCAAGCGGCTGACAAGCACTGATCAGGCGGCTGTGTAGGCACTGACTGCGGGGCTCAGTAGGCACAGATCAACTGGCTGAAAGATGCTATTCGCGCGGCTGAGTCAGTGCTTTTCAATCGGCTGAGTGGAAAGTGGTCAAGCGCTGATCAAGCTGCTGACAGGTGCTTAACAAGCGGCTAACAATTGCTGATCAACTGGCTGACAGGGGCTAATCAAGCAGCTGATAGGTGCTGATAAAGCTGCTGACAGGCGCTGATCAAGCATCTGACAGGTGATGATAAAGTGGTTGACAGGTGCTGATCAAGCGGCTGATAGTCATTGATCAAGTGGCTCTCAGGCACAAATCGCATGGCTGAGTAGGCGCTGCTCGAGGGGCTGAGTAGGCACAGATCAAGAGGCTGAGGCGATGGTCGCGGGGCTGATTAAATGATCATCGCTTGGCTGATTAGGTGCTGATCAAGAGGCTGACACTCGTTTATCAAGCTGCTGACAGGTGCTGATCAAGTGGCTGGCAGGTGCTAATCAAGAGGCTGATAGGCGCTGATCAAGGGGCTGACAGGTGCTGATCAACTGGCTGACAGGTACTTCTCAAGCGGCTGACAGACAATGATCGGGCGGCTGAATAGGCGTTGATTGCGGGGCTCAATAGGCGCAGACCAACTGGACGAAAGATGCTCTTCACGTGGCTCAGTCCGTGCTTTTCAATCGGCTGAGTGGAAAGTGGTCAAGCGCTGATCAAGCTGCTGACAGGTGCTTAACAAGCGGCTGACAATTGCTGATCAAATGGCTGACAGGGGCTAATCAAGCCACTGATAGGCGCTGATCAAGCGGCTGACAGGTGCTGATCAACTGGCTGATAGGTACTATTCAAGTGGCTGATAGGCCCTGATCAAGCTTCTGACAGGTTCTTGTCAAGCGGCTGAGAGGCACTTATCGCGCGGTTGCGTAGGCACTTTTCAATCAGCTGAGTGGGCACTGGTCAAGTGGCTGACAGGCACTGATGAAGTGGTTGACCAGGCGCTGAATGACCAGCAGTGCAGGAAATGATCAAGCGGCTGACAGGCGCTGATCAACCGGCTGAGGGTCACTGATCACGTGGCTGAGTAGGATCTGATCACGCAGAAAATTGGTCGCTGCTCAAGCAGTTGACAGGTGCTGATATAGTGGCTGACAGGTGCTGATAAAGTGGCTCCCAGGTAGTGATGAAGTGGTTGAGTAGGCGCTGAATGCGCAGCTGATTAGGTGATGATAAAGCGGCTGACAGGCGCTGATCAAGCAACTGACATGTGCTGATAAACCTGCTGACAGGTGATGATCAAGCGGCTGACAGGTGCTAGTCAACTGGCTGACAGGTTCTGATCAAGCAGCTGAGTATGCGCTGATCATGCAGCTGACAAAGCGATGATCAAGCGACTAACAAGTGATGATCCAGTGGCTTACAGGTGCTGATCAACTGGCTGAAGGTCACTGATCACGTGGCTGAGAAGGATCTGTTCACGCAGCAAATTGGTCGCTGATCAAGCAGTTGACAGGTGCTGTTATAGTGGCCGACAGGTGCTGATAAAGTGGCTGACAGGTACTGATCAAGCGGTTGAGTAGGCGCTGATCGTGCAGCTGATTAGGCGATGATAAAGCGGCTGACAGGCGCTGATGAAGTGGCTGACAGGTGCTGATAAAGTCGTTGACAGATGTTGATCGAGCGGCTAATAATCGCTGATCAAGGGGCTGACAGGTGCTGTTAAATCTTTGACAGATGCTGATCTGGTGGCTGATAATCGCTGATCAAGCGGCTGACAGTAATTCTCAATCGGCTGTCAGGCACATATCGCACGGCTGAGTAGGCAGTGATCGCGGGGTTGAGTAGGCACAGATCATGCGGCTGAGGCGAGCATCGCATGGCTCAGTAAATACTGATAGCGAAGCTAATTAGGTGTTGATCAAGTGGTGTATAGGAGCTTGTCAAGCGGCTGACAGGTGCTGATCATGCCGCTGAATATGCGCTGATCGAGGGGGTGATTAGGCGCTGATCAAGTGTCTGACAGTCTCTGATCAAGCGGCTTACAGACTATGATCACGCGGCTGTTTAGGGGCTGATTCGCAGATGAGTAGGCATTGATCCCGCAGCTGAGAAGGCAATGATCAAGAGGCTGTCAGGTGCTGTTTAAGCGGCTTTCAGGTGCTGATCAAGCAGCTGACAGGTGCTGATCAACTGGCTGACAGTTGCTAATGAAGCGGCTGAAAGGTTTTGATCAACATGCTGACAGGTGCTGATTAAGCGGCTGACAGGTGCTGATAAAGCTGCTGACAGGTGCTGATCAAGCTGCTGACAGGTGTTTAACAAGCATCTAACAATTGCTGATCAACAGGCTGACAGGGGCTAATCAAGCCACTGATAGGCGCTTATCAAGGGGCTGACAGGTGCTGATCAACTGGCTGACAGGTGCTAATCAAGCGGCTGATAGGCACTCATCAAGCAGCTGGCAGGTGCTGATCAAGTGGCTGATAGGCCCTGATCAAACTTCTGACAGGTGCTGGTCAAGCGGCTGAGAGGCACTTATCGCGCGGCTGTGTAGGCGCTTTTCAATCAGCTGATTGGGCACTGGTCAAGTGGCTGACAGGCACTGATGAAGTGGTTGACCAGGCGCTGAATGACCAGCAGAGCAGGAAATGATCAAGCGGCTGACAGGCGCTGATCAACCGGCTGAGGGTCACGGATCACGTGGCTGAGTAGGAACTGATCACGCAGCAAAGTGGTCGCTGATCAAGCAGTTGACAGGTGCTGATAGAGTGGCTGACAGGTGCTGATAAAGTGGCTGACAGGTACTGATCAAGCCGTTGAGTAGGCGCTGATCGCGCAGCTGATTAGGCGATGATAAATCGGCTGACAGGCGCTGATGAAGTGGCTGACAGGTGCTGATAAAGTCGTTGACAGATGTTGATCTAGCGGCTAATAATCGCTGATCAAGGGGCTGACAGGTGCTGTTAAATCTTTGACAGATGCTGATCTGGCGGCTGATAATCGCTGATCAAGCGGCTGACAGTAATTCTCAGTCGGCTCTCAGGCACATATCGCATGGCTGAGTAGGCAGTGATAGCGGGGTTGAGTAGGCACAGATCATGCGGCTGAGGCGAGCATCGCATGGCTCAGTAAATACTGATAGCGAAGATAATTAGGTGTTGATCAAGTGGTGTATAGGAGCTTGTCAAGTGGCTGACAGGTGCTGATCACGCTGCTGAATAGGCGCTGATCGAGGGGGTGATTAGGCGCTGATCAAGCGTCTGACAGTCTCTGATCAAGCGGCCGACAGACTATGATCACCCGGCAGTGTAGGGGCTGTTTCTCGGCTAAGTAGGCATTGATGGCGCAGCTGAGAAGGCACTGATCAAGCGGCTGGCAGCACTGTTTAAGCGGCTTACAGGTGCTGATCAAGCAGCTGACAGGTGCTGATCAACTGGCTGACAGTTGCTAATGAAGCGGCTGACAGGTGTTGATCAACATGCTGACAGGTGCTAATCAAGCAGCTGATAGGTGCTGATAAAGCTGCTGACAGATGCTGATCAAGCTGCTGACAGGTGCTGATTAAGCGGCTGACAGGTGCTAATCAACTGGCTGACAGGTGCTAATCAAGCAGCTGATAGGCGCTGATCAAGCGGCTCTCAGGTGCTGATCAACTGGCTGAGAAGTGTTAATTAAGCAGCTGATAGGCGCTGATCAAGCGTCTGAAAGGTGCTGATAAAGTAGTTGACAGATGCTGATCTAGCGGTTGATGATCGCTGATCTAGCGGCTGATTATCACTGATCAAGCGAGTGACAGTACTTCTCAATCGGATGTCAGGCACATATCGCACGGCTGAGTAGGCACTGATCGCGGGGCTGAGTAGGCACAGATCATGCAGCTGAGGCCATGATCGCATGGCTCAGGAAATACTGAGAGTGAAGCTAATAAGGTGTTGATCAAGTGGTGTATAAGTTCTTGTCAAGCGCCTGACAGGTGCTGATCGCCCTGCTCAGTAGGCGCTGATGGAGGGGGTGATTAGGCTCTGATCAAGCGCCTGACAGTCTCTGCTCAAGCGGCTGGCAGACTATGATCACGCGTCTGTGTAGGGGCTGATTCGCGGCTGAGTAGGCGCTGATAGCCCAGCTGAGAAGGCAATGATCAAGCAGCTGACGGGCACTGATGAAGCCGGTTATATGTGCTGATCAAGCAGCTGACAGGTGCTGATCAACTGGCTGAGAGGTGCTAATGAAGCGGCTGACAGGTGTTGATCAACATGCTGACAGGTGCTAATCAAGCAGCTGATAGGTGCTGATAAAGCTGCTGACAGGTGCTGATCAAGTGGCTGACAGGTGCTGATCAACTGGCTGACAGATTCTGATCAAGCGGCTGAGTAGGCGCTGATCGCGCAGCTGATTAGGCAATGATAAAGTGGCTGACAGGCGCTGATCAAGTGGCTGACAGGTGCTGATCAAGTCGTTGACAGATCTTGATCTAGCGGTTGATAATCGCTGATCAAGCAGCTGACAGGCGCTGATCAAGCGGCTGAAAGGTGCTGATAAAGTCGTTAATAGATGCTGATCTAGCGGCTGATAATCGCTGATCAAGCGACTGACAGTACTTCTCAATCGGCTTTCAGGCACATATCGCATGGCTGAGTAGACATTGATCGCGGGGCTGAGTAGGCACAGATCATGCGGGTGAGGGGATGATCGCATGGCTCAGTAAATACTGATAGCGAAGCTAATTAGGTGTTGATCAAGTGGTGTATAGGAGCTTGTCAAGCGGCTGACAGGTGCTGATCACGCCGGTGAATATGCGCTGATCGAGGGGGTGATTAGGCGCTGATCAAGTGTCTGACAGTCTCTGATCAAGCGGCTTACAGACTATGATCACGCGGCTGTTTAGGGGCTGATTCGCAGATGAGTAGGCATTGATCCCGCAGCTGAGAAGGCAATGATCAAGAGGCTGTCAGGTGCTGTTTAAGCGGCTTTCAGGTGCTGATCAAGCAGCTGACAGGTGCTGATCAACTGGCTGACAGTGGCTAATGAAGCGGCTGACAGCCGCTGATCAACTGGCTGACAATTGCTAATGAAGCGGCTGAAAGGTTTTGATCAACATGCTGACAGGTGCTGATTAAGCGGCTGACAGGTGCTGATAAAGCTGCTGACAGGTGCTGATCAAGCTGCTGACAGGTGTTTAACAAGCATCTAACAATTGCTGATCAACTGGCTGACAGGGGCTAATCAAGCCACTGATAGGCGCTTATCAAGCGGCTGACAGGTGCTGGTCAACTGGCTGACAGGTGCTAATCAAGCGGCTGATAGGCACTCATCAAGCGGCTGACAGGTGCTGATCAAGCGGCTGATAGGCGCTGATCAAGGGGCTGACAGGTGCTGATCAACTGGCTGACAGGTGCTAATCAAGCGGCTGATAGGCACTCATCAAGCAGCTGGCAGGTGCTGATCAAGTGGCTGATAGGCCCTGATCAAACTTCTGACAGGTGCTGGTCAAGCGGCTGAGAGGCACTTATCGCGCGGCTGTGTAGGCGCTTTTCAATCAGCTGATTGGGCACTGGTCAAGTGGCTGACAGGCACTGATGAAGTGGTTGACCAGGCGCTGAATGACCAGCAGAGCAGGAAATGATCAAGCGGCTGACAGGCGCTGATCAACCGGCTGAGGGTCACGGATCACGTGGCTGAGTAGGAACTGATCACGCAGCAAAGTGGTCGATGATCAAGCAGTTGACAGGTGCTGATAGAGTGGCTGACAGGTGCTGATAAAGTGGCTGACAGGTACTGATCAAGCCGTTGAGTAGGCGCTGATCGCGCAGCTGATTAGGCGATGATAAAGCGGCTGACAGGCGCTGATGAAGTGGCTGACAGGTGCTGATAAAGTCGTTGACAATGTTGATCTAGCGGCTAATAATCGCTGATCAAGGGGCTGACAGGTGCTGTTAAATCTTTGACTGATGCTGATCTGGTGGCTGATAATCGCTGATCAAGCGGCTGAGAGTAATTCTCAATCGGCTGTCAGGCACATATCGCACGGCTGAGTAGGCAGTGATCGAGGGGTTGAGTAGGCACAGATCATGCGGCTGAGGCGAGCATCGCATGGCTCAGTAAATACTGATAGCGAAGATAATTAGGTGTTGATCAAGTGGTGTATAGGAGCTTGTCAAGTGGCTGACAGGTGCTGATCACGTTGCTGAATAGGCGCTGATCGAGGGGGTGATTAGGCGCTGATCAAGCGTCTGACAGTCTCTGATCAAGCGGCCGACAGACTATGATCACCCGGCAGTGTAGGGGCTGTTTCTCGGCTAAGTAGGCATTGATGGCGCAGCTGAGAAGGCACTGATCAAGCGGCTGGCAGCACTGTTTAGGCGGCTTACAGGTGCTGATCAAGCAGCTGACAGGTGCTGATCAACTGGCTGACAGTTGCTAATGAAGCGGCTGACAGGTGTTGATCAACATTCTGACAGGTGCTAATCAAGCAGCTGATAGGTGCTGATAAAGCTGCTGACAGATGCTGATCAAGCTGCTGACAGGTGCTGATTAAGCGGCTGACAGGTGCTAATCAACTGGCTGACAGGTGCTAATCAAGCAGCTGATAGGCGCTGATCAAGCGGCTCTCAGGTGCTGATCAACTGGCTGAGAAGTGTTAATTAAGCAGCTGATAGGCGCTGATCAAGCGTCTGAAAGGTGCTGATAAAGTAGTTGACAGATGCTGATCTAGCGGTTGATGATCGCTGATCTAGCGGCTGATTATCACTGATCAAGCGAGTGACAGTACTTCTCAATCGGATGTCAGGCACATATCGCACGGCTGAGTAGGCACTGATCGCGGGGCTGAGTAGGCACAGATCATGCAGCTGAGGCCATGATCGCATGGCTCAGGAAATACTGAGAGTGAAGCTAATAAGGTGTTGATCAAGTGGTGTATAAGTTCTTGTCAAGCGCCTGACAGGTGCTGATCGCCCTGCTCAATAGGCGCTGATGGAGGGGGTGATTAGGCGCTGATCAAGCGCCTGACAGTCTCTGCTCAAGCGGCTGGCAAACTATGATCACGCATCTGTGTCGGGGCTGATTCGCGGCTGAGTAGGTGCTGATAGCCCAGCTGAGAAGGCAATGATCAAGCAGCTGATGGGCACTGATGAAGCCGGTTATATGTGCTGATCAAGCAGCTGACAGGTGCTGATCAACTGGCTGAGAGGTGCTAATGAAGCGGCTGACAGGAGTTGATCAACATGCTGACAGGTGCTAATCAAGCAGCTGATAGGTGCTGATAAAGCTGCTGACAGGTGCTGATCAAGCGGCTGACAGGTGCTGATCAACTGACTGACAGATTCTGATTAAGCGGCTGAGTAGGCGCTGATCGCGCAGCTGATTAGGCAATGATAAAGTGGCTGACAGGCGCTGATCAAGTGGCTGACAGGTGCTGATCAAGTCGTTGACAGATCTTGATCTAGCGGCTGATAATCGCTGATCAAGCAGCTGACAGGCGCTGATCAAGCGGCTGAAAGGTGCTGATAAAGTCGTTAATAGATGCTGATCTAGCGGCTGATAATCGCTGATCAAGCGACTGACAGTACTTCTCAATCGGCTTTCAGGCACATATCGCATGGCTGAGTAGACATTGATCGCGGGGCTGAGTAGGCACAGATCATGCGGCTGAGGCGATGATCGCATGGCTCAGTAAATACTGATAGCGAAGCTAATTAGGTGTTGATCAAGTGGTGTATAGGAGCTTGTCAAGCGGCTGACAGGTGCTGATCACGCCGCTGAATATGCGCTGATCGAGGGGGTGATTAGGCGCTGATCAAGTGTCTGACAGTCTCTGATCAAGCGGCTTACAGACTATGATCACGCGGCTGTTTAGGGGCTGATTCGCAGATGAGTAGGCATTGATCCCGCAGCTGAGAAGGCAATGATCAAGAGGCTGTCAGGTGCTGTTTAAGCGGCTTTCAGGTGCTGATCAAGCAGCTGACAGGTGCTGATCAACTGGCTGACAGGTGCTAATCAAGCGGCTGATAGGCACTCATCAAGCAGCTGGCAGGTGCTGATCAAGTGGCTGATAGGCCCTGATCAAACTTCTGACAGGTGCTTGTCAAGCGGCTGAGAGGCACTTATCGCGCGGCTGTGTAGGCGCTTTTCAATCAGCTGATTGGGCACTGGTCAAGTGGCTGACAGGCACTGATGAAGTGGTTGACCAGGCGCTGAATGACCAGCAGAGCAGGAAATGATCAAGCGGCTGACAGGCGCTGATCAACCGGCTGAGGGTCACGGATCACGTGGCTGAGTAGGAACTGATCACGCAGCAAAGTGGTCGCTGATCAAGCAGTTGACAGGTGCTGATAGAGTGGCTGACAGGTGCTGATAAAGTGGCTGACAGGTACTGATCAAGCCGTTGAGTAGGCGCTGATCGCGCAGCTGATTAGGCGATGATAAAGCGGCTGACAGGCGCTGATGAAGTGGCTGACAGGTGCTGATAAAGTCGTTGACAGATGTTGATCTAGCGGCTAATAATCGCTGATCAAGGGGCTGACAGGTGCTGTTAAATCTATGACAGATGCTGATCTGGCGGCTGATAATCGCTGATCAAGCGGCTGACAGTAATTCTCAATCGGCTGTCAGGCACATATCGCACGGCTGAGTAGGCAGTGATCGCGGGGTTGAGTAGGCACAGATCATGCGGCTGAGGCGAGCATCGCATGGCTCAGTAAATACTGATAGCGAAGCTAATTAGGTGTTGATCAAGTGGTGTATAGGAGCTTGTCAAGCGGCTGACAGGTGCTGATCACGCTGCTGAATAGGCGCTGATCGAGGGGGTGATTAGGCGCTGATCAAGCGTCTGACAGTCTCTGATCAAGCGGCCGACAGACTATGATCACCCGGCAGTGTAGGGGCTGTTTCTCGGCTAAGTAGGCATTGATGGCGCAGCTGAGAAGGCACTGATCAAGCGGCTGGCAGCACTGTTTAAGCGGCTTACAGGTGCTGAACAACTGGCTGACAGTTGCTAATGAAGCGGCTGACAGGTGTTGATCAACATGCTGACTGGTGCTAATCAAGCAGCTGATAGGTGCTGATAAAGCTGCTGACAGATGCTGATCAAGCTGCTGACAGGTGCTGATTAAGCGGCTGACAGGTGCTAATCAACTGGCTGACAGGTGCTAATCAAGCAGCTGATAGGCGCTGATCAAGCGGCTCTCAGGTGCTGATCAACTGGCTGAGAAGTGTTAATTAAGCAGCTGATAGGCGCTGATCAAGCGTCTGAAAGGTGCTGATAAAGTAGTTGACAGATGCTGATCTAGCGGTTGATGATCGCTGATCTAGCGGCTGATTATCACTGATCAAGCGAGTGACAGTACTTCTCAATCGGATGTCAGGCACATATCGCACGGCTGAGTAGGCACTGATCGCGGGGCTGAGTAGGCACAGATCATGCAGCTGAGGCCATGATCGCATGGCTCAGGAAATACTGAGAGTGAAGCTAATAAGGTGTTGATCAAGTGGTGTATAAGTTCTTGTCAAGCGCCTGACAGGTGCTGATCGCCCTGCTCAATAGGCGCTGATGGAGGGGGTGATTAGGCGCTGATCAAGCGCCTGACAGTCTCTGCTCAAGCGGCTGGCAGACTATGATCACGCGTCTGTGTAGGGGCTGATTCGCGGCTGAGTAGGCGCTGATAGCCCAGCTGAGAAGGCAATGATCAAGCAGCTGACGGGCACTGATGAAGCCGGTTATATGTGCTGATCAAGCAGCTGACAGGTGCTGATCAACTGGCTGAGAGGTGCTAATGAAGCGGCTGACAGGTGTTGATCAACATGCTGACAGGTGCTAATCAAGCAGCTGATAGGTGCTGATAAAGCTGCTGACAGGTGCTGATCAAGCGGCTGACAGGTGCTGATCAACTGGCTGACAGATTCTGATCAAGCGGCTGAGTAGGCGCTGATCGCGCAGCTGATTAGGCAATGATAAAGTGGCTGACAGGCGCTGATCAAGTGGCTGACAGGTGCTGATCAAGTCGTTGACAGATCTTGATCTAGCGGCTGATAATCGCTGATCAAGCAGCTGACAGGCGCTGATCAAGCGGCTGAAAGGTGCTGATAAAGTCGTTAATAGATGCTGATCTAGCGGCTGATAATCGCTGATCAAGCGACTGACAGTACTTCTCAATCGGCTTTCAGGCACATATCGCATGGCTGAGTAGACATTGATCGCGGGGCTGAGTAGGCACAGATCATGCGGCTGAGGCGATGATCGCATGGCTCAGTAAATACTGATAGCGAAGCTAATTAGGTGTTGATCAAGTGGTGTATAGGAGCTTGTCAAGCGGCTGACAGGTGCTGATCACGCCGCTGAAAATGCACTGATCGAGGGGGTGATTAGGCGCTGATCAAGTGTCTGACAGTCTCTGATCAAGCGGCTTACAGACTATGATCACGCGGCTGTTTAGGGGCTGATTCGCAGATGAGTAGGCATTGATCCCGCAGCTGAGAAGGCAATGATCAAGAGGCTGTCAGGTGCTGTTTAAGCGGCTTTCAGGTGCTGATCAAGCAGCTGACAGGTGCTGATCAACTGGCTGACAGTGGCTAATGAAGCGGCTGACAGCCGCTGATCAACTGGCTGACAGTTGCTAATGAAGCGGCTGAAAGGTTTTGATCAACATGCTGACAGGTGCTGATTAAGCGGCTGACAGGTGCTGATAAAGCTGCTGACAGGTGCTGATCAAGCTGCTGACAGGTGTTTAACAAGCATCTAACAATTGCTGATCAACTGGCTGACAGGGGCTAATCAAGCCACTGATAGGCGCTTATCAAGCGGCTGACAGGTGCTGGTCAACTGGCTGACAGGTGCTAATCAAGCGGCTGATAGGCACTCATCAAGCGGCTGACAGGTGCTGATCAAGCGGCTGATAGGCGCTGATCAAGGGGCTGACAGGTGCTGATCAACTGGCTGACAGGTGCTAATCAAGCGGCTGATAGGCACTCATCAAGCAGCTGGCAGGTGCTGATCAAGTGGCTGATAGGCCCTGATCAAACTTCTGACAGGTGCTTGTCAAGCGGCTGAGAGGCACTTATCGCGCGGCTGTGTAGGCACTTTTCAATCAGCTGATTGGGCACTGGTCAAGTGGCTGACAGGCACTGATGAAGTGGTTGACCAGGCGCTGAATGACCAGCAGAGCAGGAAATGATCAAGCGGCTGACAGGCGCTGATCAACCGGCTGAGGGTCACGGATCACGTGGCTGAGTAGGAACTGATCACGCAGCAAAGTGGTCGCTGATCAAGCAGTTGACAGGTGCTGATAGAGTGGCTGACAGGTGCTGATAAAGTGGCTGACAGGTACTGATCAAGCCGTTGAGTAGGCGCTGATCGCGCAGCTGATTAGGCGATGATAAAGCGGCTGACAGGCGCTGATGAAGTGGCTGACAGGTGCTGATAAAGTCGTTGACAGGTGTTGATCTAGCAGCTAATAATCGCTGATCAAGGGGCTGACAGGTGCTGTTAAATCTTTGACAGATGCTGATCTGGTGGCTGATAATCGCTGATCAAGCGGCTGACAGTAATTCTCAATCGGCTGTCAGGCACATATCGCACGGCTGAGTAGGCAGTGATCGCGGGGTTGAGTAGGCACAGATCATGCGGCTGAGGCGAGCATCGCATGGCTCAGTAAATACTGATAGCGAAGCTAATTAGGTGTTGATCAAGTGGTGTATAGGAGCTTGTCAAGCGGCTGACAGGTGCTGATCACGCTGCTGAATAGGCGCTGATCGAGGGGGTGATTAGGCGCTGATCAAGCGTCTGACAGTCTCTGATCAAGCGGCCGACAGACTATGATCACCCGGCAGTGTAGGGGCTGTTTCTCGGCTAAGTAGGCATTGATGGCGCAGCTGAGAAGGCACTGATCATGCGGCTGGCAGCACTGTTTAAGCGGCTTACAGGTGCTGAACAACTGGCTGACAGTTGCTAATGAAGCGGCTGACAGGTGTTGATCAACATGCTGACTGGTGCTAATCAAGCAGCTGATAGGTGCTGATAAAGCTGCTGACAGATGCTGATCAAGCTGCTGACAGGTGCTGATTAAGCGGCTGACAGGTGCTAATCAACTGGCTGACAGGTGCTAATCAAGCAGCTGATAGGCGCTGATCAAGCGGCTCTCAGGTGCTGATCAACTGGCTGAGATGTGTTAATTAAGCAGCTGATAGGCGCTGATCAAGCGTCTGAAAGGTGCTGATAAAGTAGTTGACAGATGCTGATCTAGCGGTTGATGATCGCTGATCTAGCGGCTGATTATCACTGATCAAGCGAGTGACAGTACTTCTCAATCGGATGTCAGGCACATATCGCACGGCTGAGTAGGCACTGATCGCGGGGCTGAGTAGGCACAGATCATGCAGCTGAGGCCATGATCGCATGGCTCAGGAAATACTGAGAGTGAAGCTAATAAGGTGTTGATCAAGTGGTGTATAAGTTCTTGTCAAGCGCCTGACAGGTGCTGATCGCCCTGCTCAATAGGCGCTGATGGAGGGGGTGATTAGGCGCTGATCAAGCGCCTGACAGTCTCTGCTCAAGCGGCTGGCAGACTATGATCACGCGTCTGTGTAGGGGCTGATTCGCGGCTGAGTAGGCGCTGATAGCCCAGCTGAGAAGGCAATGATCAAGCAGCTGACGGGCACTGATGAAGCCGGTTATATGTGCTGATCAAGCAGCTGACAGGTGCTGATCAACTGGCTGAGAGGTGCTAATGAAGCGGCTGACAGGTGTTGATCAACATGCTGACAGGTGCTAATCAAGCAGCTGATAGGTGCTGATAAAGCTGCTGACAGGTGCTGATCAAGCGGCTGACAGGTGCTGATCAACTGGCTGACAGATTCTGATCAAGCGGCTGAGTAGGCGCTGATCGCGCAGCTGATTAGGCAATGATAAAGTGGCTGACAGGCGCTGATCAAGTGGCTGACAGGTGCTGATCAAGTCGTTGACAGATCTTGATCTAGCGGCTGATAATCGCTGATCAAGCAGCTGACAGGCGCTGATCAAGCGGCTGAAAGGTGCTGATAAAGTCGTTAATAGATGCTGATCTAGCGGCTGATAATCGCTGATCAAGCGACTGACAGTACTTCTCAATCGGCTTTCAGGCACATATCGCATGGCTGAGTAGACATTGATCGCGGGGCTGAGTAGGCACAGATCATGCGGCTGAGGCGATGATCGCATGGCTCAGTAAATACTGATAGCGAAGCTAATTAGGTGTTGATCAAGTGGTGTATAGGAGCTTGTCAAGCGGCTGACAGGTGCTGATCACGCCGCTGAATATGCGCTGATCGAGGGGGTGATTAGGCGCTGATCAAGTGTCTGACAGTCTCTGATCAAGCGGCTTACAGACTATGATCACGCGGCTGTTTAGGGGCTGATTCGCAGATGAGTAGGCATTGATCCCGCAGCTGAGAAGGCAATGATCAAGAGGCTGTCAGGTGCTGTTTAAGCGGCTTTCAGGTGCTGATCAAGCAGCTGACAGGTGCTGATCAACTGGCTGACAGTGGCTAATGAAGCGGCTGACAGCCGCTGATCAACTGGCTGACAGTTGCTAATGAAGCGGCTGAAAGGTTTTGATCAACATGCTGACAGGTGCTGATTAAGCGGCTGACAGGTGCTGATAAAGCTGCTGACAGGTGCTGATCAAGCTGCTGACAGGTGTTTAACAAGCATCTAACAATTGCTGATCAACTGGCTGACAGGGGCTAATCAAGCCACTGATAGGCGCTTATCAAGCGGCTGACAGGTGCTGGTCAACTGGCTGACAGGTGCTAATCAAGCGGCTGATAGGCACTCATCAAGCGGCTGACAGGTGCTGATCAAGCGGCTGATAGGCGCTGATCAAGGGGCTGACAGGTGCTGATCAACTGGCTGACAGGTGCTAATCAAGCGGCTGATAGGCACTCATCAAGCAGCTGGCAGGTGCTGATCAAGTGGCTGATAGGCCCTGATCAAACTTCTGACAGGTGCTTGTCAAGCGGCTGAGAGGCACTTATCGCGCGGCTGTGTAGGCGCTTTTCAATCAGCTGATTGGGCACTGGTCAAGTGGCTGACAGGCACTGATGAAGTGGTTGACCAGGCGCTGAATGACCAGCAGAGCAGGAAATGATCAAGCGGCTGACAGGCGCTGATCAACCGGCTGAGGGTCACGGATCACGTGGCTGAGTAGGAACTGATCACGCAGCAAAGTGGTCGCTGATCAAGCAGTTGACAGGTGCTGATAGAGTGGCTGACAGGTGCTGATAAAGTGGCTGACAGGTACTGATCAAGCCGTTGAGTAGGCGCTGATCGCGCAGCTGATTAGGCGATGATAAAGCGGCTGACAGGCGCTGATGAAGTGGCTGACAGGTGCTGATAAAGTCGTTGACAGGTGTTGATCTAGCAGCTAATAATCGCTGATCAAGGGGCTGACAGGTGCTGTTAAATCTTTGACAGATGCTGATCTGGAGGCTGATAATCGCTGATCAAGCGGCTGACAGTAATTCTCAATCGGCTGTCAGGCACATATCGCACGGCTGAGTAGGCAGTGATTGCGGGGTTGAGTAGGCACAGATCATGCGGCTGAGGCGAGCATCGCATGGCTCAGTAAATACTGATAGCGAAGCTAATTAGGTGTTGATCAAGTGGTGTATAGGAGCTTGTCAAGCGGCTGACAGGTGCTGATCACGCTGCTGAATAGGCGCTGATCGAGGGGGTGATTAGGCGCTGATCAAGCGTCTGACAGTCTCTGATCAAGCGGCCGACAGACTATGATCACCCGGCAGTGTAGGGGCTGTTTCTCGGCTAAGTAGGCATTGATGGCGCAGCTGAGAAGGCACTGATCAAGCGGCTGGCAGCACTGTTTAAGCGGCTTACAGGTGCTGATCAAGCAGCTGACAGGTGCTGATCAACTGGCTGACAGTTGCTAATGAAGCGGCTGACAGGTGTTGATCAACATGCTGACAGGTGCTAATCAAGCAGCTGATAGGTGCTGATAAAGCTGCTGACAGATGCTGATCAAGCTGCTGACAGGTGCTGATTAAGCGGCTGACAGGTGCTAATCAACTGGCTGACAGGTGCTAATCAAGCAGCTGATAGGCGCTGATCAAGCGGCTCTCAGGTGCTGATCAACTGGCTGAGAAGTGTTAATTAAGCAGCTGATAGGCGCTGATCAAGCGTCTGAAAGGTGCTGATAAAGTAGTTGACAGATGCTGATCTAGCGGTTGATGATCGCTGATCTAGCGGCTGATTATCACTGATCAAGCGAGTGACAGTGCTTCTCAATCGGATGTCAGGCACATATCGCACGGCTGAGTAGGCACTGATCGCGGGGCTGAGTAGGCACAGATCATGCAGCTGAGGCCATGATCGCATGGCTCAGGAAATACTGAGAGTGAAGCTAATAAGGTGTTGATCAAGTGGTGTATAAGTTCTTGTCAAGCGCCTGACAGGTGCTGATTGCCCTGCTCAATAGGCGCTGATGGAGGGGGTGATTAGGCGCTGATCAAGCGCCTGACAGTCTCTGCTCAAGCGGCTGGCAGACTATGATCACGCGTCTGTGTAGGGGCTGATTCGCGGCTGAGTAGGCGCTGATAGCCCAGCTGAGAAGGCAATGATCAAGCAGCTGATGAAGCCGGTTATATGTGCTGATCAAGCAGCTGACAGGTGCTGATCAACTGGCTGAGAGGTGCTAATGAAGCGGCTGACAGGTGTTGATCAACATGCTGACAGGTGCTAATCAAGCAGCTGATAGGTGCTGATAAAGCTGCTGACAGGTGCTGATCAAGCGGCTGACAGGTGCTGATCAACTGGCTGACAGATTCTGATCAAGCGGCTGAGTAGGCGCTGATCGCGCAGCTGATTAGGCAATGATAAAGTGGCTGACAGGCGCTGATCAAGTGGCTGACAGGTGCTGATCAAGTCGTTGACAGATCTTGATCTAGCGGCTGATAATCGCTGATCAAGCAGCTGACAGGCGCTGATCAAGCGGCTGAAAGCTGCTGATAAAGTCGTTAATAGATGCTGATCTAGCGGCTGATAATCGCTGATCAAGCGACTGACAGTACTTCTCAATCGGCTTTCAGGCACATATCGCATGGCTGAGTAGGCAGTGATCGCGGGGTTGAGTAGGCACAATTCATGCGGCTGTGGCGAGCATCGCATGGCTCAGTAAATACTGATAGCGAAGCTAATTAGGTGTTGATCAAGTGGTGTATAGGAGCTTGTCAAGCGGCTGACAGGTGCTGATCACGCCGCTGAATATGCGCTGATCGAGGGGGTGATTAGGCGCTGATCAAGTGCCTGACAGTCTCTGATCAAGCAGCTTACAGACTATGATCACGCGGCTGTTTAGGGGCTGATTCGCAGATGAATAGGCATTGATCCCGCAGCTGAGAAGGCAATGATCAAGAGGCTGTCAGGTGCTGTTTAAGCGGCTTTCAGGTGCTGATCAAGCAGCTGACAGGTGCTGATCAACTGGCTGACAGTGGCTAATGAAGCGGCTGACAGCCGCTGATCAACTGGCTGACAGTTGCTAATGAAGCGGCTGAAAGGTTTTGATCAACATGCTGACAGGTGCTGATTAAGCGGCTGACAGGTGCTGATAAAGCTGCTGACAGGTGCTGATCAAGCTGCTGACAGGTGTTTAACAAGCATCTAACAATTGCTGATCAACTGGCTGACAGGGGCTAATCAAGCCACTGGTAGGCGCTTATCAAGCGGCTGACAGGTGCTGGTCAACTGGCTGACAGTTGCTAATCAAGCGGCTGATAGGCACTCATCAAGCGGCTGACAGGTGCTGATCAAGCGGCTGATAGGCGCTGATCAAGGGGCTGACAGGTGCTGATCAACTGGCTGACAGGTGCTAATCAAGCGGCTGATAGGCACTCATCAAGCAGCTGGCAGGTGCTGATCAAGTGGCTGATAGGCCCTGATCAAACTTCTGACAGGTGCTGGTCAAGCGGCTGAGAGGCACTTATCGCGCGGCTGTGTGGGCGCTTTTCAATCAGCTGATTGGGCACTGGTCAAGTGGCTGACAGGCACTGATGAAGTGGTTGACCAGGCGCTGAATGACCAGCAGAGCAGGAAATGATCAAGCGGCTGACAGGCGCTGATCAACCGGCTGAGGGTCACGGATCACGTGGCTGAGTAGGAACTGATCACGCAGCAAAGTGGTCGCTGATCAAGCAGTTGACAGGTGCTGATAGAGTGGCTGACAGGTGCTGATAAAGTGGCTGACAGGTACTGATCAAGCCGTTGAGTAGGCGCTGATCGCGCAGCTGATTAGGCGATGATAAAGCGGCTGACAGGCGCTGATGAAGTGGCTGACAGGTGCTGATAAAGTCGTTGACAGCTGTTGATCTAGCGGCTAATAATCGCTGATCAAGGGGCTGACAGGTGCTGTTAAATCTTTGACAGATGCTGATCTGGCGGCTGATAATCGCTGATCAAGCGGCTGACAGTAATTCTCAATCGGCTGTCAGGCACATATCGCACGGCTGAGTAGGCAGTGATCGCGGGGTTGAGTAGGCACAGATCATGCGGCTGAGGCGAGCATCGCATGGCTCAGTAAATACTGATAGCGAAGCTAATTAGGTGTTGATCAAGTGGTGTATAGGAGCTTGTCAAGCGGCTGACAGGTGCTGATCACGCTGCTGAATAGGCGCTGATCGAGGGGGTGATTAGGCGCTGATCAAGCGTCTGACAGTCTCTGATCAAGCGGCCGACAGACTATGATCACCCGGCAGTGTAGGGGCTGTTTCTCGGCTAAGTAGGCATTGATGGCGCAGCTGAGAAGGCACTGATCAAGCGGCTGGCAGCACTGTTTAAGCGGCTTACAGGTGCTGATCAAGCAGCTGACAGGTGCTGATCAACTGGCTGACAGTTGCTAATGAAGCGGCTGACAGGTGTTGATCAACATGCTGACAGGTGCTAATCAAGCAGCTGATAGGTGCTGATAAAGCTGCTGACAGATGCTGATCAAGCTGCTGACAGGTGCTGATTAAGCGGCTGACAGGTGCTAATCAAGCAGCTGATAGGCGCTGATCAAGCGGCTCTCAGGTGCTGATCAACTGGCTGAGAAGTGTTAATTAAGCAGCTGATAGGCGCTGATCAAGCGTCTGAAAGGTGCTGATAAAGTAGTTGACAGATGCTGATCTAGCGGTTGATGATCGCTGATCTAGCGGCTGATTATCACTGATCAAGCGAGTGACAGTACTTCTCAATCGGATGTCAGGCACATATCGCACGGCTGAGTAGGCACTGATCGCGGGGCTGAGTAGGCACAGATCATGCAGCTGAGGCCATGATCGCATGGCTCAGGAAATACTGAGAGTGAAGCTAATAAGGTGTTGATCAAGTGGTGTATAAGTTCTTGTCAAGCGCCTGACAGGTGCTGATCGCCCTGCTCAATAGGCGCTGATGGAGGGGGTGATTAGGCGCTGATCAAGCGCCAGACAGTCTCTGCTCAAGCGGCTGGCAGACTATGATCACGCGTCTGTGTAGGGGCTGATTCGCGGCTGAGTAGGCGCTGATAGCCCAGCTGAGAAGGCAATGATCAAGCAGCTGACGGGCACTGATGAAGCCGGTTATATGTGCTGATCAAGCAGCTGACAGGTGCTGATCAACTGGCTGAGAGGTGCTAATGAAGCGGCTGACAGGTGTTGATCAACATGCTGACAGGTGCTAATCAAGCAGCTGATAGGTGCTGAAAAGCTGCTGACAGGTGCTGATCAAGCGGCTGACAGGTGCTGATCAACTGGCTGACAGATTCCGATCAAGCGGCTGAGTAGGCGCTGATCGCGCAGCTGATTAGGCAATGATAAAGTGGCTGACAGGCGCTGATCAAGTGGCTGACAGGTGCTGATCAAGTCGTTGACAGATCTTGATCTAGCGGCTGATAATCGCTGATCAAGCAGCTGACAGGCGCTGATCAAGCGGCTGAAAGGTGCTGATAAAGTCGTTAATAGATGCTGATCTAGCGGCTGATAATCGCTGATCAAGCGACTGACAGTACTTCTCAATCGGCTTTCAGGCACATATCGCATGGCTGAGTAGACATTGATCGCGGGGCTGAGTAGGCACAGATCATGCGGCTGAGGCGATGATCGCATGGCTCAGTAAATACTGATAGCGAAGCTAATTAGGTGTTGATCAAGTGGTGTATAGGAGCTTGTCAAGCGGCTGACAGGTGCTGATCACGCCGCTGAATATGCGCTGATCGAGGGGGTGATAAGGCGCTGATCAAGTGCCTGACAGTCTCTGATCAAGCGGCTTACAGACTATGATCACGCGGCTGTTTAGGGGCTGATTCGCAGATGAGTAGGCATTGATCCCGCAGCTGAGAAGGCAATGATCAAGAGGCTGTCAGGTGCTGTTTAAGCGGCTTTCAGGTGCTGATCAAGCAGCTGACAGGTGCTGATCAACTGGCTGACAGTGGCTAATGAAGCGGCTGACAGCCGCTGATCAACTGGCTGACAGTTGCTAATGAAGCGGCTGAAAGGTTTTGATCAACATGCTGACAGGTGCTGATTAAGCGGCTGACAGGTGCTGATAAAGCTGCTGACAGGTGCTGATCAAGCTGCTGACAGGTGTTTAACAAGCATCTAACAATTGCTGATCAACTGGCTGACAGGGGCTAATCAAGCCACTGGTAGGCGCTTATCAATCGGCTGACAGGTGCTGGTCAAGTGGCTGACAGGTGCTAATCAAGCGGCTGATAGGCACTCATCAAGCGGCTGACAGGTGCTGATCAAGCGGCTGATAGGCGCTGATCAAGGGGCTGACAGGTGCTGATCAACTGGCTGACAGGTGCTAATCAAGCGGCTGATAGGCACTCATCAAGCAGCTGGCAGGTGCTGATCAAGTGGCTGATAGGCCCTGATCAAACTTCTGACAGGTGCTGGTCAAGCGGCTGAGAGGCACTTATCGCGCGGCTGTGTAGGCGCTTTTCAATCAGCTGATTGGGCACTGGTCAAGTGGCTGACAGGCACTGATGAAGTGGTTGACCAGGCGCTGAATGACCAGCAGAGCAGGAAATGATCAAGCGGCTGACAGGCGCTGATCAACCGGCTGAGGGTCACGGATCACGTGGCTGAGTAGGAACTGATCACGCAGCAAAGTGGTCGCTGATCAAGCAGTTGACAGGTGCTGATAGAGTGGCTGACAGGTGCTGATAAAGTGGCTGACAGGTACTGATCAAGCCGTTGAGTAGGCGCTGATCGCGTAGCTGATTAGGCGATGATAAAGCGGCTGACAGGCGCTGATGAAGTGGCTGACAGGTGCTGAAAAAGTCGTTGACAGTTGTTGATCTAGCGGCTAATAATCGCTGATCAAGGGGCTGACAGGTGCTGTTAAATCTTTGACAGATGCTGATCTGGCGGCTGATAATCGCTGATCAAGCGGCTGACAGTAATTCTCAATCGGCTGTCAGGCACATATCGCACGGCTGAGTAGGCAGTGATCGCGGGGTTGAGTAGGCACAGATCATGCGGCTGAGGCGAGCATCGCATGGCTCAGTAAATACTGATAGAGAAGCTAATTAGGTGTTGATCAAGTGGTGTATAGGAGCTTGTCAAGCGGCTGACAGGTGCTGATCACGCTGCTGAATAGGCGCTGATCGAGGGGGTGATTAGGCGCTGATCAAGCGTCTGACAGTCTCTGATCAAGCGGCCGACAGACTATGATCACCCGGCAGTGTAGGGGCTGTTTCTCGGCTAAGTAGGCATTGATGGCGCAGCTGAGAAGGCACTGATCAAGCGGCTGGCAGCACTGTTTAAGCGGCTTACAGGTGCTGATCAACTGGCTGACAGTTGCTAATGAAGCGGCTGACAGGTGTTGATCAACATGCTGACAGGTGCTAATCAAGCAGCTGATAGGTGCTGATAAAGCTGCTGACAGATGCTGATCAAGCTGCTGACAGGTGCTGATTAAGCGGCTGACAGGTGCTAATCAACTGGCTGACAGGTGCTAATCAAGCAGCTGATAGGCGCTGATCAAGCGGCTCTCAGGTGCTGATCAACTGGCTGAGAAGTGTTAATTAAGCAGCTGATAGGCGCTGATCAAGCGTCTGAAAGGTGCTGATAAAGTAGTTGACAGATGCTGATCAAGCGGTTGATGATCGCTGATCTAGCGGCTGATTATCACTGATCAAGCGAGTGACAGTACTTCTCAATCGGATGTCAGGCACATATCGCACGGCTGAGTAGGCACTGATCGCGGGGCTGAGTAGGCACAGATCATGCAGCTGAGGCCATGATCGCATGGCTCAGGAAATACTGAGAGTGAAGCTAATAAGGTGTTGATCAAGTGGTGTATAAGTTCTTGTCAAGCGCCTGACAGGTGCTGATCGCCCTGCTCAATAGGCGCTGATGGAGGGGGTGATTAGGCGCTGATCAAGCGCCTGACAGTCTCTGCTCAAGCGGCTGGCAGACTATGATCACGCGTCTGTGTAGGGGCTGATTCGCGGCTGAGTAGGCGCTGATAGCCCAGCTGAGAAGGCAATGATCAAGCAGCTGACGGGCACTGATGAAGCCGGTTATATGTGCTGATCAAGCAGCTGACAGGTGCTGATCAACTGGCTGAGAGGTGCTAATGAAGCGGCTGACAGGTGTTGATCAACATGCTGACAGGTGCTAATCAAGCAGCTGATAGGTGCTGAAAAGCTGCTGACAGGTGCTGATCAAGTGGCTGACAGGTGCTGATCAACTGGCTGACAGATTCCGATCAAGCGGCTTAGTAGGTGCTGATCGCGCAGCTGATTAGGCAATGATAAAGTGGCTGACAGGCGCTGATCAAGTGGCTGACAGGTGCTGATCAAGTCGTTGACAGATCTTGATCTAGCGGCTGATAATCGCTGATCAAGCAGCTGACAGGCGCTGATCAAGCGGCTGAAAGGTGCTGATAAAGTCGTTAATAGATGCTGATCTAGCGGCTGATAATCGCTGATCAAGCGACTGACAGTACTTCTCAATCGGCTTTCAGGCACATATCGCATGGCTGAGTAGACATTGATCGCGGGGCTGAGTAGGCACAGATCATGCGGCTGAGGCGATGATCGCATGGCTCAGTAAATACTGATAGCGAAGCTAATTAGGTGTTGATCAAGTGGTGTATAGGAGCTTGTCAAGCGGCTGACAGGTGCTGATCACGCCGCTGAATATGCGCTGATCGAGGGGGTGATAAGGCGCTGATAAAGTGCCTGACAGTCTCTGATCAAGCGGCTTACAGACTATGATCACGCGGCTGTTTAGGGACTGATTCGCAGATGAGTAGGCATTGATCCCGCAGCTGAGAAGGCAATGATCAAGAGGCTGTCAGGTGCTGTTTAAGCGGCTTTCAGGTGCTGATCAAGCAGCTGACAGGTGCTGATCAACTGGCTGACAGTGGCTAATGAAGCGGCTGACAGCCGCTGATCAACTGGCTGACAGTTGCTAATGAAGCGGCTGAAAGGTTTTGATCAACATGCTGACAAGTGCTGATTAAGCGGCTGACAGGTGCTGATAAAGCTGCTGACAGGTGCTGATCAAGCTGCTGACAGGTGTTTAACAAGCATCTAACAATTGCTGATCAACTGGCTGACAGGGGCTAATCAAGCCACTGATAGGCGCTTATCAAGCGGCTGACAGGTGCTGGTCAACTGGCTGAAAGGTGCTAATCAAGCGGCTGATAGGCACTCATCAAGCAGCTGACAGGTGCTGATCAAGCGGCTGATAGGCGCTGATCAAGGGGCTGACAGGTGCTGATCAACTGGCTGACAGGTGCTAATCAAGCGGCTGATAGGCACTCATCAAGCAGCTGGCAGGTGCTGATCAAGTGGCTGATAGGCCCTGATCAAACTTCTGACAGGTGCTGGTCAAGCGGCTGAGAGGCACTTATCGCGCGGCTGTGTAGGCGCTTTTCAATCAGCTGATTGGGCACTGGTCAAGTGGCTGACAGGCACTGATGAAGTGGTTGACCAGGCGCTGAATGACCAGCAGAGCAGGAAATGATCAAGCGGCTGACAGGCGCTGATCAACCGGCTGAGGGTCACGGATCACGTGGCTGAGTAGGAACTGATCACGCAGCAAAGTGGTCGCTGATCAAGCAGTTGACAGGTGCTGATAGAGTGGCTGACAGGTGCTGATAAAGTGGCTGACAGGTACTGATCAAGCCGTTGAGTAGGCGCTGATCGCGCAGCTGATTAGGCGATGATAAAGCGGCTGACAGGCGCTGATGAAGTGGCTGACAGGTGCTGATAAAGTCGTTGACAGCTGTTGATCTAGCGGCTAATAATCGCTGATCAAGGGGCTGACAGGTGCTGTTAATTCTTTGACAGATGCTGATCTGGCGGCTGATAATCGCTGATCAAGCGGCTGACAGTAATTCTCAATCGGCTGTCAGGCACATATCGCACGGCTGAGTAGGCAGTGATCGCGGGGTTGAGTAGGCACAGATCATGCGGCTGAGGCGAGCATCGCATGGCTCAGTAAATACTGATAGCGAAGCTAATTAGGTGTTGATCAAGTGGTGTATAAGTTCTTGTCAAGCGCCTGACAGGTGCTGATCGCCCTGCTCAATAGGCGCTGATGGAGGGGGTGATTAGGCGCTGATCAAGCGCCTGACAGTCTCTGCTCAAGCGGCTGGCAGACTATGATCACGCGTCTGTGTAGGGGCTGATTCGCGGCTGAGTAGGCGCTGATAGCCAAGCTGAGAAGGCAATGATCAAGCAGCTGACGGGCACTGATGAAGCCGGTTATATGTGCTGATCAAGCAGGTGACAGGTGCTGATCAACTGGCTGAGAGGTGCTAATAAAGCGGCTGACAGGTGTTGATCAACATGCTGACAGGTGCTAATCAAGCAGCTGATAGGTGCTGATAAAGCTGCTGACAGGTGCTGATCAAGTGGCTGACAGGTGCTGATCAAGCGGCTGACAGGTGCTGATCAACTGGCTGACAGATTCTGATCAAGCGGCTGAGTAGGCGCTGATCGCGCAGCTGATTAGGCAATGATAAAGTGGCTGACAGGCGCTGATCATGTGGCTGACAGGTGCTGATCAAGTCGTTGACAGATCTTGATCTAGCGGCTGATAATCGCTGATCAAGCAGCTGACAGGCGCTGATCAAGCGGCTGAAAGGTGCTGATAAAGTCGTTAATAGATGCTGATCTAGCGGCTGATAATCGCTGATCAAGCGACTGACAGTACTTCTCAATCGGCTTTCAGGCACATATCGCATGGCTGAGTAGACATTGATCGCGGGGCTGAGTAGGCACAGATCATGCGGCTGAGGCGATGATCGCATGGCTCAGTAAATACTGATAGCAAAGCTAATTAGGTGTTGGTCAAGTGGTGTATAGGAGCTTGTCAAGCGGCTGACAGGTGCTGATCACGCCGCTGAATATGCGCTGATCGAGGGGGTGATTAGGCGCTGATCAAGTGTCTGACAGTCTCTGATCAAGCGGCTTACAGACTATGATCACGCGGCTGTTTAGGGGCTGATTCGCAGATGAGTAGGCATTGATCCCGCAGCTGAGAAGGCAATGATCAAGAGGCTGTCAGGTGCTGTTTAAGCGGCTTTCAGGTGCTGATCAAGCAGCTGACAGGTGCTGATCAACTGGCTGACAGTGGCTAATGAAGCGGCTGACAGCCGCTGATCAACTGGCTGACAGTTGCTAATGAAGAGGCTGAAAGGTTTTGATCAACATGCTGACAGGTGCTGAATAAGCGGCTGACAGGTGCTGATAAAGCTGCTGACAGGTGCTGATCAAGCTGCTGACAGGTGTTTAACAAGCATCTAACAATTGCTGATCAACTGGCTGACAGGGGCTAATCAAGCCACTGATAGGCGCTTATCAAGCGGCTGACAGGTGCTGGTCAACTGGCTGACAGGTGCTAATCAAGCGGCTGATAGGCACTCATCAAGTGGCTGACAGGTGCTGATCAAGCGGCTGATAGGCGCTGATCAAGGGGCTGACAGGTGCTGATCAACTGGCTGACAGGTGCTAATCAAGCGGCTGATAGGCACTCATCAAGCAGCTGGCAGGTGCTGATCAAGTGGCTGATAGGCCCTGATCAAACTTCTGACAGGTGCTTGTCAAGCGGCTGAGAGGCACTTATTGCGCGGCTGTGTAGGCCCTTTTCAATCAGCTGATTGGGCACTGGTCAAGTGGCTGACAGGCACTGATGAAGTGGTTGACCAGGCGCTGAATGACCAGCAGAGCAGGAAATGATCAAGCGGCTGACAGGCGCTGATCAACCGGCTGAGGGTCACGGATCACGTGGCTGAGTAGGAACTGATCACGCAGCAAAGTGGTCGATGATCAAGCAGTTGACAGGTGCTGATAGAGTGGCTGACAGGTGCTGATAAAGTGGCTGACAGGTACTGATCAAGCCGTTGAGTAGGCGCTGATCGCGCAGCTGATTAGGCGATGATAAAGCGGCTGACAGGCGCTGATGAAGTGGCTGACAGGTGCTGATAAAGTCGTTGACAGATGTTGATCTAGCGGCTAATAATCGCTGATCAAGGGGCTGACAGGTGCTGTTAAATCTTTGACAGATGCTGATCTGGCGGCTGATAATCGCTGATCAAGCGGCTGACAGTAATTCTCAATCGGCTGTCAGGCACATATCGCACGGCTGAGTAGGCAGTGATCGCGGGGTTGAGTAGGCACAGATCATGCGGCTGAGGCGAGCATCGCATGGCTCAGTAAATACTGATAGCGAAGCTAATTATTTGTTGATCAAGTGGTGTATAGGAGCTTGTCAAGCGGCTGACAGGTGCTGATCACGCTGCTGAATAGGCGCTGATCGAGGGGGTGATTAGGCGCTGATCAAGCGTCTGACAGTCTCTGATCAAGCGGCCGACAGACTATGATCACCCGGCAGTGTAGGGGCTGTTTCTCGGCTAAGTAGGCATTGATGGCGCAGCTGAGAAGGCACTCATCAAGCGGCTGGCAGCACTGTTTAGGCGGCTTACAGGTGCTGATCAAGCAGCTGACAGGTGCTGATCAACTGGCTGACAGTTGCTAATGAAGCGGCTGACAGGTGTTGATCAACATGCTGACAGGTGCTAATCAAGCAGCTGATAGGTGCTGATAAAGCTGCTGACAGATGCTGATCAAGCTGCTGACAGGTGCTGATTAAGCGGCTGACAGGTGCTAATCAACTGGCTGACAGGTGCGAATCAAGCAGCTGATAGGCGCTGATCAAGCGGCTCTCAGGTGCTGATCAACTGGCTGAGAAGTGTTAATTAAGCAGCTGATAGGCGCTGATCAAGCGTCTGAAAGGTGCTGATAAAGTAGTTGACAGATGCTGATCTAGCGGTTGATGATCGCTGATCTAGCGGCTGATTATCACTGATCAAGCGAGTGACAGTACTTCTCAATCGGATGTCAGGCACATATCGCACGGCTGAGTAGGCACTGATCGCGGGGCTGAGTAGGCACAGATCATGCAGCTGAGGCCATGATCGCATGGCTCAGGAAATACTGAGAGTGAAGCTAATAAGGTGTTGATCAAGTGGTGTATAAGTTCTTGTCAAGCGCCTGACAGGTGCTGATCGCCCTGCTCAGTAGGCGCTGATGGAGGGGGTGATTAGGCGCTGATCAAGCGCCTGACAGTCTCTGCTCAAGCGTCTGGCAGACTATGATCACGCGTCTGTGTAGGGGCTGATTCGCGGCTGAGTAGGCGCTGATAGCCCAGCTGAGAAGGCAATGATCAAGCAGCTGACGGGCACTGATGAAGCCGGTTATATGTGCTGATCAAGCAGCTGACAGGTGCTGATCAACTGGCTGAGAGGTGCTAATGAAGCGGCTGACAGGTGTTGATCAACATGCTGACAGGTGCTAATCAAGCAGCTGATAGGTGCTGATAAAGCTGCTGACAGGTGCTGATCAAGCGGCTGAGAGGTGCTGATCAACTGGCTGACAGATTCTGATCAAGCGGCTGAGTAGGCGCTGATCGCGCAGCTGATTAGGCAATGATAAAGTGGCTGACAGGCGCTGATCAAGTGGCTGACAGGTGCTGATCAAGTCGTTGACAGATCTTCATCTAGCGGCTGATAATCGCTGATCAAGCAGCTGACAGGCGCTGATCAAGCGGCTGAAAGGTGCTGATAAAGTCGTTAATAGATGCTGATCTAGCGGCTGATAATCGCTGATCAAGCGACTGACAGTACTTCTCAATCGGCTTTCAGGCACATATCGCATGGCTGAGTAGACATTGATCGCGGGGCTGAGTAGGCACAGATCATGCGGCTGAGGCGATGATCGCATGGCTCAGTAAATACTGATAGCGAAGCTAATTAGGTGTTGATCAAGTGGTGTATAGGAGCTTGTCAAGCGGCTGACAGGTGCTGATCACGCCGCTGAATATGCGCTGATCGAGGGGGTGATTAGGCGCTGATCAAGTGTCTGACAGTCTCTGATCAAGCGGCTTACAGACTATGATCACGCGGCTGTTTAGGGGCTGATTCGCAGATGAGTAGGCATTGATCCCGCAGCTGAGAAGGCAATGATCAAGAGGCTGTCAGGTGCTGTTTAAGCGGCTTTCAGGTGCTGATCAAGCAGCTGACAGGTGCTGATCAACTGGCTGACAGTTGCTAATGAAGCGGCTGAAAGGTTTTGATCAACATGCTGACAGGTGCTGATTAAGCGGCTGACAGGTGCTGATAAAGCTGCTGACAGGTGCTGATCAAGCTGCTGACAGGTGTTTAACAAGCATCTAACAATTGCTGATCAACTGGCTGACAGGGGCTTATCAAGCCACTGATAGGCGCTTATCAAGCGGCTGACAGGTGCTGGTCAACTGGCTGACAGGTGCTAATCAAGCGGCTGATAGGCACTCATCAAGCGGCTGACAGGTGCTGATCAAGCGGCTGATAGGCGCTGATCAAGGGCCTGACAGGTGCTGATCAACTGGCTGACAGGTGCTAATCAAGCGGCTGATAGGCACTCATCAAGCAGCTGGCAGGTGCTGATCAAGTGGCTGATAGGCCCTGATCAAACTTCTGACAGGTGCTGGTCAAGCGGCTGAGAGGCACTTATCGCGCGGCTGTGTAGGCGCTTTTCAATCAGCTGATTGGGCACTGGTCAAGTGGCTGACAGGCACTGATGAAGTGGTTGACCAGGCGCTGAATGACCAGCAGAGCAGGAAATGATCAAGCGGCTGACAGGCGCTGATCAACCGGCTGAGGGTCACGGATCACGTGGCTGAGTAGGAACTGATCACGCAGCAAAGTGGTCGCTGATCAAGCAGTTGACAGGTGCTGATAGAGTGGCTGACAGGTGCTGATAAAGTGGCTGACAGGTACTGATCAAGCCGTTGAATAGGCGCTGATCGCGCAGCTGATTAGGCGATGATAAAGCGGCTGACAGGCGCTGATGAAGTGGCTGACAGGTGCTGATAAAGTCGTTGACAGATGTTGATCTAGCGGCTAATAATCGCTGATCAAGGGGCTGACAGGTGCTGTTAAATCTTTGACAGATGCTGATCTGGCGGCTGATAATCGCTGATCAAGCGGCTGACAGTAATTCTCAATCGGCTGTCAGGCACATATCGCACGGCTGAGTAGGCAGTGATCGCGGGGTTGAGTAGGCACAGATCATGCGGCTGAGGCGAGCATCGCATGGCTCAGTAAATACTGATAGCGAAGCTAATTAGGTGTTGATCAAGTGGTGTATAGGAGCTTGTCAAGCGGCTGACAGGTGCTGATCACGCTGCTGAATAGGCGCTGATCGAGGGGGTGATTAGGCGCTGATCAAGCGTCTGACAGTCTCTGATCAAGCGGCCGACAGACTATGATCACCCGGCAGTGTAGGGGCTGTTTCTCGGCTAAGTAGGCATTGATGGCGCAGCTGAGAAGGCACTGATCAAGCGGCTGGCAGCACTGTTTAAGTGGCTTACAGGTGCTGATCAAGCAGCTGACAGGTGATGATCAACTGGCTGACAGTTGCTAATGAAGCGGCTGACAGGTGTTGATCAACATGCTGACAGGTGCTAATCAAGCAGCTGATAGGTGCTGATAAAGCTGCTGACAGATGCTGATCAAGCTGCTGACAGGTGCTGATTAAGCGGCTGACGGGTGCTGATCAACTGGCTGAGAAGTGTTAATTAAGCAGCTGATAGGCGCTGATCAAGCGTCTGAAAGGTGCTGATAAAGTAGTTGACAGATGCTGATCTAGCGGTTGATGATCGCTGATCTAGCGGCTGATTATCACTGATCAAGCGAGTGACAGTACTTCTCAATCGGATGTCAGGCACATATCGCACGGCTGAGTAGGCACTGATCGCGGGGCTGAGTAGGCACAGATCATGCAGCTGAGGCCATGATCGCATGGCTCAGGAAATACTGAGAGTGAAGCTAATAAGGTGTTGATCAAGTGGTGTATAAGTTCTTGTCAAGCGCCTGACAGGTGCTGATCGCCCTGCTCAATAGGCGCTGATGGAGCGGGTGATTAGGCGCTGATCAAGCGCCTGACAGTCTCTGCTCAAGCGGCTGGCAGACTATGAACACGCGTCTGTGTAGGGGCTGATTCACGGCAGAGTAGGCGCTGATAGCCCAGCTGAGAAGGCAATGATCAAGCAGCTGACGGGCACTGATGAAGCCGGTTATATGTGCTGATCAAGCAGCTGACAGGTGCTGATCAACTGGCTGAGAGGTGCTAATGAAGCGGCTGACAGGTGTTGATCAACATGCTGACAGGTGCTAATCAAGCAGCTGATAGGTGCTGATAAAGCTGCTGACAGATTCTGATCAAGCGGCTGAGTAGGCGCTGATCGCGCAGCTGATTAGGCAATGATAAAGTGGCTGACAGGCGCTGATCAAGTGGCTGACAGGTGCTGATCAAGTCGTTGACAGATCTTGATCTAGCGGCTGATAATCGCTGATCAAGCAGCTGACAGGCGCTGATCAAGCGGCTGAAAGGTACTGATAAAGTCGTTAATAGATGCTGATCTAGCGGCTGATAATCGCTGATCAATCGACTGACAGTACTTCTCAATCGGCTTTCAGGCACATATCGCATGGCTGAGTAGACATTGATCGCGGGGCTGAGTAGGCACAGATCATGCGGATGAGGCGATGATCGCATGGCTCAGTAAATACTGATAGCGAAGCTAATTAGGTGTTGATCAAGTGGTGTATAGGAGCTTGTCAAGCGGCTGACAGGTGCTGATCACGCCGCTGAATATGCGCTGATCGAGGGGGTGATTAGGCGCTGATCAAGTGTCTGACAGTCTCTGATCAAGCGGCTTACAGACTATGATCACGCGGCTGTTTAGGGGCTGATTCGCAGATGAGTAGGCATTGATCCTGCAGCTGAGAAGGCAATGATCAAGAGGCTGTCAGGTGCTGTTTAAGCGGCTTTCAGGTGCTGATCAAGCAGCTGACAGGTGCTGATCAACTGGCTGACAGTGGCTAATGAAGCGGCTGAAAGGTTTTGATCAACATGCTGACAGGTGCTGATTAAGCGGCTGACAGGTGCTGATAAAGCTGCTGACAGGTGCTGATCAAGCTGCTGACAGGTGTTTAACAAGCATCTAACAATTGCTGATCAACTGGCTGACAGGGGCTAATCAAGCCACTGATAGGCGCTTATCAAGCGGCTGACAGGTGCTGGTCAACTGGCTGACAGGTGCTAATCAAGCGGCTGATAGGCACTCATCAAGCGGCTGACAGGTGCTGATCAAGCGGCTGATAGGCGCTGATCAAGGGGTTGACAGGTGCTGATCACCTGGCTGACAGGTGCTAATCAAGCGGCTGATAGGCACTCATCAAGCAGCTGGCAGGTGCTGATCAAGTGGCTGATAGGCCCTGATCAAACTTCTGACAGGTGCTGGTCAAGCGGCTGAGAGGCACTTATCGCGCGGCTGTGTAGGCGCTTTTCAATCAGCTGATTGGGCACTGGTCAAGTGGCTGACAGGCACTGATGAAGTGGTTGACCAGGCGCTGAATGACCAGCAGAGCAGGAAATGATCAAGCGGCTGACAGGCGCTGATCAACCGGCTGAGGGTCACGGATCACGTGGCTGAGTAGGAACTGATCACGCAGCAAAGTGGTCGCTGATCAAGCAGTTGACAGGTGCTGATAGAGTGGCTGACAGGTGCTGATAAAGTGGCTGACAGGTACTGATCAAGCCGTTGAGTAGGTGCTGATCGCGCAGCTGATTAGGCGATGATAAAGCGGCTGACAGGCGCTGATGAAGTGGCTGACAGGTGCTGATAAAGTCGTTGACAGATGTTGATATAGCGGCTAATAATCGCTGATCAAGGGGCTGACAGGTGCTGTTAAATCTTTGACAGATGCTGATCTGGCGGCTGATAATCGCTGATCAAGCGGCTGACAGTAATTCTCAATCGGCTGTCAGGCACATATCACACGGCTGAGTAGGCAGTGATCGCGGGGTTGAGTAGGCACAGATCATGCGGCTGAGGCGAGCATCGCATGGCTCAGTAAATACTGATAGCGAAGCTAATTAGGTGTTGATCAAGTGGTGTATAGGAGCTTGTCAAGCGGCTGACAGGTGCTGATCACGCTGCTGAATAGGCGCTGATCGAGGGGGTGATTAGGCGCTGATCAAGCGTCTGACAGTCTCTGATCAAGCGGCCGACAGACTATGATCACCCGGCAGTGTAGGGGCTGTTTCTCGGCTAAGTAGGCATTGATGGCGCAGCTGAGAAGGCACTGATCAAGCGGCTGGCAGCACTGTTTAAGCGGCTTACAGGTGCTGATCAAGCAGCTGACAGGTGCTGTTCAACCGGCTGACAGTTGCTAATGAAGCGGCTGACAGGTGTTGATCAACATGCTGACAGGTGCTAATCAAGCAGCTGATAGGTGCTGATAAAGCTGCTGACAGATGCTGATCAAGCTGCTGACAGGTGCTGATTAAGCGGCTGACGGGTGCTAATCAACTGGCTGACAGGTGCTAATCAAGCAGCTGATAGGCGCTGATCAAGCGGCTCTCAGGTGCTGATCAACTGGCTGAGAAGTGTTAATTAAGCAGCTGATAGGCGCTGATCAAGCGTCTGAAAGGTGTTGATAAAGTATTTGACAGATGCTGATCTAGCGGTTGATGATCGCTGATCTAGCGGCTGATTATCACTGATCAAGCGAGTGACAGTACTTCTCAATCGGATGTCAGGCACATATCGCACGGCTGAGTAGGCACTGATCGCGGGGCTGAGTAGGCACAGATCATGCAGCTGAGGCCATGATCGCATGGCTCAGGAAATACTGAGAGTGAAGCTAATAAGGTGTTGATCAAGTGGTGTATAAGTTCTTGTCAAGCGCCTGACAGGTGCTGATCGCCCTGCTCAATAGGCGCTGATGGAGGGGGTGATTAGGCGCTGATCAAGCGCCTGACAGTCTCTGCTCAAGCGGCTGGCAGACTATGATCACACGTCTGTGTAGGGGCTGATTCGCGGCTGAGTAGGCGCTGATAGCCCAGCTGAGAAGGCAATGATCAAGCAGCTGACGGGCACTGATGAAGCCGGTTATATGTGCTGATCAAGCAGCTGACAGGTGCTGATCAACTGGCTGAGAGGTGCTAATGAAGCGGCTGACAGGTGTTGATCAACATGCTGACAGGTGCTAATCAAGCAGCTGATAGGTGCTGATAAAGCTGCTGACAGGTGCTGATCAAGCGGCTGACAGGTGCTGATCAACTGGCTGACAGATTCCGATCAAGCGGCTGAGTAGGCGCTGATCGCGCTGCTGATTAGGCAATGATAAAGTGGCTGACAGGCGCTGATCAAGTGGCTGACAGGTGCTGATCAAGTCGTTGACAGATCTTGATCTAGCGGCTGATAATCGCTGATCAAGCGACTGACAGTACTTCTCAATCGGCTTTCAGGCACATATCGCATGGCTGAGTAGACATTGATCGCGGGGCTGAGTAGGCACAGATCATGCGGCTGAGGCGATGATCGCATGGCTCAGTAAATACTGATAGCGAAGCTAATTAGGTGTTGATCAAGTGGTGTATAGGAGCTTGTCAAGCGGCTGACAGGTGCTGATCACGCCGCTGAATATGCGCTGATCGAGGGGGTGATTAGGCGCTGATCAAGTGTCTGACAGTCTCTGATCAAGCGGCTTACAGACTATGATCACGCGGCTGTTTAGGGGCTGATTCGCAGATGAGTAGGCATTGATCCCGCAGCTGAGAAGGCAATGATCAAGAGGCTGTCAGGTGCTGTTTAAGCGGCTTTCAGGGGCTGATCAAGCAGCTGACAGGTGCTGATCAACTGGCTGACAGTGGCTAATGAAGCGGCTGACAGCCGCTGATCAACTGGCTGACAGTTGCTAATGAAGCGGCTGAAAGGTTTTGATCAACATGCTGACAGGTGCTGATTAAGCGGCTGACAGGTGCTGGTCAACTGGCTGACAGGTGCTAATCAAGCGGCTGATAGGGACTCATCAAGCGGCTGACAGGTGCTGATCAAGCGGCTGATAGGCGCTGATCAAGGGGCTGACAGGTGCTGATCAACTGGCTGACAGGTGCTAATCAAGCGGCTGATAGGCACTCATCAAGCAGCTGGCAGGTGCTGAGCAAGTGGCTGATAGGCCCTGATCAAACTTCTGACAGGTGCTGGTCAAGCGGCTGAGAGGCACTTATCGCGCGGCTGTGTAGGCGCTTTTCAATCAGCTGATTGGGCACTGGTCAAGTGGCTGACAGGCACTGATGAAGTGGTTGACCAGGCGCTGAATGACCAGCAGAGCAGGAAATGATCAAGCGGCTGACAGGCGCTGATCAACCGGCTGAGGGTCACGGATCACGTGGCTGAGTAGGAACTGATCACGCAGCAAAGTGGTCGCTGATCAAGCAGTTGACAGGTGCTGATAGAGTGGCTGACAGGTGCTGATAAAGTGGCTGACAGGTACTGATCAAGCCGTTGAGTAGGCGCTGATCGCGCAGCTGATTAGGCGATGATAAAGCGGTTGACAGGCGCTGATGAAGTGGCTGACAGGTGCTGATAAAGTCGTTGACAGATGTTGATCTAGCGGCTAATAATCGCTGATCAAGGGGCTGACAGGTGCTGTTAAATCTTTGACAGATGCTGATCTGGCGGCTGATAATCGCTGATCAAGCGGCTGACAGTAATTCTCAATCGGCTGTCAGGCACATATCGCACGGCTGAGTAGGCAGTGATCGCGGGGTTGAGTAGGCACAGATCATGCGGCTGAGGCGAGCATCGCATGGCTCAGTAAATACTGATAGCGAAGCTAATTAGGTGTTGATCAAGTGGTGTATAGGAGCTTGTCAAGCGGCTGACAGGTGCTGATCACGCTGCTGAATAGGCGCTGATCGAGGGGGTGATTAGGCGCTGATCAAGCGTCTGACAGTCTCTGATCAAGCGGCCGACAGACTATGATCACCCGGCAGTGTAGGGGCTGTTTCTCGGCTAAGTAGGCATTGATGGCGCAGCTGAGAAGGCACTGATCAAGCGGCTGGCAGCACTGTTTAAGCGGCTTACAGGTGCTGATCAAGCAGCTGACAGGTGCTGATCAACTGGCTGAGAGGTGCTAATGAAGCGGCTGACAGGTGTTAATCAACATGCTGACAGGTGCTAATCAAGCAGCTGATAGGTGCTGATAAAGCTGCTGACAGGTGCTGATCAAGCGGCTGACAGGTGCTGATCAACTGGCTGACAGACTCTGATCAAGCGGCTGAGTAGGCGCTGATCGCGCAGCTGATTAGGCAATGATAAAGTGGCTGACAGGCGCTGATCAAGTGGCTGACAGGTGCTGATCAAGTCGTTGACAGATCTTGATCTAGCGGCTGATAATCACTGATCAAGCAGCTGACAGGCGCTGATCAAGCGGCTGAAAGGTGCTGATAAAGTCGTTAATAGATGCTGATCTAGCGGCTGATAATCGCTGATCAAGCGACTGACAGTACTTCTCAATCGGCTTTCAGGCACATATCGCATGGCTGAGTAGACATTGATCGCGGGGCTGAGTAGGCACAGATCATGCGGCTGAGGCGATGATCGCATGGCTCAGTAAATACTGATAGCGAAGCTAATTAGGTGTTGATCAAGTGGTGTATAGGAGCTTGTCAAGCGGCTGACAGGTGCTGATCACGCCGCTGAATATGCGCTAATCGAGGGGGTGATTAGGCGCTGATCAAGTGCCTGACAGTCTCTGATCAAGCGGCTTACAGACTATGATCACGCGGCTGTTTAGGGGCTGATTCGCAGATGAGTAGGCATTGATCCCGCAGCTGAGAAGGCAATGATCAAGAGGCTGTCAGGTGCTGTTTAAGCGGCTTTCAGGTGCTGATCAAGCAGCTGACAGGTGCTGATCAACTGGCTGACAGTGGCTAATGAAGCGGCTGACAGCCGCTGATCAACTGGCTGACAGTTGCTAATGAAGCGGCTGAAAGGTTTTGATCAACATGCTGACAGGTGCTGATTAAGCGGCTGACAGGTGCTGATAAAGCTGCTGACAGGTGCTGATCAAGCTGCTGACAGGTGTTTAACAAGCATCTAACAATTGCTGATCAACTGGCTGACAGGGGCTAATCAAGCCACTGATAGGCGCTTATCAAGCGGCTGACAGGTGCTGGTCAACTGGCTGACAGGTGCTAATCAAGCGGCTGATAGGCACTCATCAAGCCGCTGACAGGTGCTGATCAAGCGGCTGATAGGCGCTGATCAAGGGGCTGACAGGTGCTGATCAACTGGCTGACAGGTGCTAATCAATCGGCTGATAGGCACTCATCAAGCAGCTGGCAGGTGCTGATCAAGTGGCTGATAGGCCCTGATCAAACTTCTGACAGGTGCTGGTCAAGCGGCTGAGAGGCACTTATCGCGCGGCTGTGTAGGCGCTTTTCAATCAGCTGATTGGGCACTGGTCAAGTGGCTGACAGGCACTGATGAAGTGGTTGACCAGGCGCTGAATGACCAGCAGAGCAGGAAATGATCAAGCGGCTGACAGGCGCTGATCAACCGGCTGAGGGTCACGGATCACGTGGCTGAGTAGGAACTGATCACGCAGCAAAGTGGTCGCTGATCAAGCAGTTGACAGGTGCTGATAGAGTGGCTGACAGGTGCTGATAAAGTGGCTGACAGGTACTGATCAAGCCGTTGAGTAGGCGCTGATCGCGCAGCTGATTAGGCGATGATAAAGCGGCTGACAGGCGCTGATGAAGTGGCTGACAGGTGCTGATAAAGTCGTTGACAGATGTTGATCTAGCGGCTAATAATCGCTGATCAAGGGGCTGACAGGTGCTGTTAAATCTTTGACAGATGCTGATCTGGCGGCTGATAATCGCTGATCAAGCGGCTGACAGTAATTCTCAATCGGCTGTCAGGCACATATCGCACGGCTGAGTAGGCAGTGATCGCGGGGTTGAGTAGGCACAGATCATGCGGCTGAGGCGAGCATCGCATGGCTCAGTAAATACTGATAGCGAAGCTAATTAGGTGTTGATCAAGTGGTGTATAGGAGCTTGTCAAGCGGCTGACAGGTGCTGATCACGCTGCTGAATAGGCGCTGATCGAGGGGGTGATTAGGCGCTGATCAAGCGTCTGACAGTCTCTGATCAAGCGGCCGACAGACTATGATCACCCGGCAGTGTAGGGGCTGTTTCTCGGCTAAGTAGGCATTGATGGCGCAGCTGAGAAGGCACTGATCAAGCGGCTGGCAGCACTGTTTAAGCGGCTTACAGGTGCTGATCAAGCAGCTGACAGGTGCTGATCAACTGGCTGAGAGGTGCTAATGAAGCGGCTGACCGGTGTTGATCAACATGCTGACAGGTGCTAATCAAGCAGCTGATAGGTGCTGATAAAGCTGCTGACAGGTGCTGATCAACTGGCTGACAGGTGCTGATCAACTGGCTGACAGGTGCTGATCAACTGGCTGACAGATTCTGATCAAGCGGCTGAGTAGGCACTGATCGCGCAGCTGATTAGGCAATGATAAAGTGGCTGACAGGCGCTGATCAAGTGGCTGACAGGTGCTGATCAAGTCGTTGACAGATCTTGATCTAGCGGCTGATAATCGCTGATCAAGCAGCTGACAGGCGCTGATCAAGCGGCTGAAAGGTGCTGATAAAGTCGTTAATAGATGCTGATCTAGCGGCTGATAATCGCTGATCAAGCGACTGACAGTACTTCTCAATCGGCTTTCAGGCACATATCGCATGGCTGAGTAGACATTGATCGCGAGGCTGAGTAGGCACAGATCATGCGGCTGAGGCGATGATCGCATGGCTCAGTAAATACTGATAGCGAAGCTAATTAGGTGTTGATCAAGTGGTGTATAGGAGCTTGTCAAGCGGCTGACAGGTGCTGATCACGCCGCTGAATATGCGCTGATCGAGGGGGTGATTAGGCGCTGATCAAGTGTCTGACATTCTCTGATCAAGCGGCTTACAGACTATGATCACGCGGCTGTTTAGGGGCTGATTCGCAGATGAGTAGGCATTGATCCCGCAGCTGAGAAGGCAATGATCAAGAGGCTGTCAGGTGCTGTTTAAGCGGCTTTCAGGTGCTGATCAAGCAGCTGACAGGTGCTGATCAACTGGCTGACAGTTGCTAATGAAGCGGCTGAAAGGTTTTGATCAACATGCTGACAGGTGCTGATTAAGCGGCTGACAGGTGCTGATAAAGCTGCTGACAGGTGCTGATCAAGCTGCTGACAGGTGTTTAACAAGCATCTAACAATTGCTGATCAACTGGCTGACAGGGGCTAATCAAGCCACTGGTAGGCGCTTATCAAGCGGCTGACAGGTGCTGGTCAACTGGCTGACAGGTGCTAATCAAGCGGCTGATAGGCACTCATCAAGCGGCTGACAGGTGCTGATCAGGCGGCTGATAGGCGCTGATCAAGGGGCTGACAGGTGCTGATCACCTGGCTGACAGGTGCTAATCAAGCGGCTGATAGGCACTCATCAAGCAGCTGGCAGGTGCTGATCAAGTGGCTGATAGGCCCTGATCAAACTTCTGACAGGTGCTGGTCAAGCGGCTGAGAGGCACTTATCGCGCGGCTGTGTAGGCGCTTTTCAATCAGCTGATTGGGCACTGGTCAAGTGGCTGACAGGCACTGATGAAGTGGTTGACCAGGCGCTGAATGACCAGCAGAGCAGGAAATGATCAAGCGGCTGACAGGCGCTGATCAACCGGCTGAGGGTCACGGATCACGTGGCTGAGTAGGAACTGATCACGCAGCAAAGTGGTCGCTGATCAAGCAGTTGACAGGTGCTGATAGAGTGGCTGACAGGTGCTGATAAAGTGGCTGACAGGTACTGATCAAGCCGTTGAGTAGGCGCTGATCGCGCAGCTGATTAGGCGATGATAAAGCGGCTGACAGGCGCTGATGAAGTGGCTGACAGGTGCTGATAAAGTCGTTGACAGATGTTGATCTAGCGGCTAATAATCGCTGATCAAGGGGCTGACAGGTGCTGTTAAATCTTTGACAGATGCTGATCTGGCGGCTGATAATCGCTGATCAAGTGGCTGACAGTAATTCTCAATCGGCTGTCAGGCACATATCGCACGGCTGAGTAGGCAGTGATCGCGGGGTTGAGTAGGCACAGATCATGCGGCTGAGGCGAGCATCGCATGGCTCAGTAAATACTGATAGCGAAGCTAATTAGGTGTTGATCAAGTGGTGTATAGGAGCTTGTCAAGCGGCTGACAGGTGCTGATCACGCTGCTGAATAGGCGCTGATCGAGGGGGTGATTAGGCACTGATCAAGCGTCTGACAGTCTCTGATCAAGCGGCCGACAGACTATGATCACCCGGCAGTGTAGGGGCTGTTTCTCGGCTAAGTAGGCATTGATGGCGCAGCTGAGAAGGCACTGATCAAGCGGCTGGCAGCACTGTTTAAGCGGCTTACAGGTGCTGATCAAGCAGCTGACAGGTGCTGATCAACTGGCTGACAGTTGCTAATGAAGCGGCTGACCGGTGTTGATCAACATGCTGACAGGTGCTAATCAAGCAGCTGATAGGTGCTGATAAAGCTGCTGACAGATGCTGATCAAGCTGCTGACAGGTGCTGATTAAGCGGCTGACAGGTGCTAATCAACTGGCTGACAGGTGCGAATCAAGCAGCTGATAGGCGCTGATCAAGCGGCTCTCAGGTGCTGATCAACTGGCTGAGAAGTGTTAATTAAGCAGCTGATAGGCGCTGATCAAGCGTCTGAAAGGTGCTGATAAAGTAGTTGACAGATGCTGATCTAGCGGTTGATGATCGCTGATCTAGCGGCTGATTATCACTGATCAAGCGAGTGACAGTACTTCTCAATCGGATGTCAGGCACATATCGCACGGCTGAGTAGGCACTGATCGCGGGGCTGAGTAGGCACAGATCATGCAGCTGAGGCCATGATCGCATGGCTCAGGAAATACTGAGAGTGAAGCTAATAAGGTGTTGATCAAGTGGTGTATAAGTTCTTGTCAAGCGCCTGACAGGTGCTGATCGCCCTGCTCAGTAGGCGCTGATGGAGGGGGTGATTAGGCGCTGATCAAGCGCCTGACAGTCTCTGCTCAAGCGTCTGGCAGACTATGATCACGCGTCTGTGTAGGGGCTGATTCGCGGCTGAGTAGGCGCTGATAGCCCAGCTGAGAAGGCAATGATCAAGCAGCTGACGGGCACTGATGAAGCCGGTTATATGTGCTGATCAAGCAGCTGACAGGTGCTGATCAACTGGCTGAGAGGTGCTAATGAAGCGGCTGACAGGTGTTGATCAACATGCTGACAGGTGCTAATCAAGCAGCTGATAGGTGCTGATAAAGCTGCTGACAGGTGCTGATCAAGCGGCTGAGAGGTGCTGATCAACTGGCTGACAGATTCTGATCAAGCGGCTGAGTAGGCGCTGATCGCGCAGCTGATTAGGCAATGATAAAGTGGCTGACAGGCGCTGATCAAGTGGCTGACAGGTGCTGATCAAGTCGTTGACAGATCTTCATCTAGCGGCTGATAATCGCTGATCAAGCAGCTGACAGGCGCTGATCAAGCGGCTGAAAGGTGCTGATAAAGTCGTTAATAGATGCTGATCTAGCGGCTGATAATCGCTGATCAAGCGACTGACAGTACTTCTCAATCGGCTTTCAGGCACATATCGCATGGCTGAGTAGACATTGATCGCGGGGCTGAGTAGGCACAGATCATGCGGCTGAGGCGATGATCGCATGGCTCAGTAAATACTGATAGCGAAGCTAATTAGGTGTTGATCAAGTGGTGTATAGGAGCTTGTCAAGCGGCTGACAGGTGCTGATCACGCCGCTGAATATGCGCTGATCGAGGGGGTGATTAGGCGCTGATCAAGTGTCTGACAGTCTCTGATCAAGCGGCTTACAGACTATGATCACGCGGCTGTTTAGGGGCTGATTCGCAGATGAGTAGGCATTGATCCCGCAGCTGAGAAGGCAATGATCAAGAGGCTGTCAGGTGCTGTTTAAGCGGCTTTCAGGTGCTGATCAAGCAGCTGACAGGTGCTGATCAACTGGCTGACAGTTGCTAATGAAGCGGCTGAAAGGTTTTGATCAACATGCTGACAGGTGCTGATTAAGCGGCTGACAGGTGCTGATAAAGCTGCTGACAGGTGCTGATCAAGCTGCTGACAGGTGTTTAACAAGCATCTAACAATTGCTGATCAACTGGCTGACAGGGGCTTATCAAGCCACTGATAGGCGCTTATCAAGCGGCTGACAGGTGCTGGTCAACTGGCTGACAGGTGCTAATCAAGCGGCTGATAGGCACTCATCAAGCGGCTGACAGGTGCTGATCAAGCGGCTGATAGGCGCTGATCAAGGGCCTGACAGGTGCTGATCAACTGGCTGACAGGTGCTAATCAAGCGGCTGATAGGCACTCATCAAGCAGCTGGCAGGTGCTGATCAAGTGGCTGATAGGCCCTGATCAAACTTCTGACAGGTGCTGGTCAAGCGGCTGAGAGGCACTTATCGCGCGGCTGTGTAGGCGCTTTTCAATCAGCTGATTGGGCACTGGTCAAGTGGCTGACAGGCACTGATGAAGTGGTTGACCAGGCGCTGAATGACCAGCAGAGCAGGAAATGATCAAGCGGCTGACAGGCGCTGATCAACCGGCTGAGGGTCACGGATCACGTGGCTGAGTAGGAACTGATCACGCAGCAAAGTGGTCGCTGATCAAGCAGTTGACAGGTGCTGATAGAGTGGCTGACAGGTGCTGATAAAGTGGCTGACAGGTACTGATCAAGCCGTTGAATAGGCGCTGATCGCGCAGCTGATTAGGCGATGATAAAGCGGCTGACAGGCGCTGATGAAGTGGCTGACAGGTGCTGATAAAGTCGTTGACAGATGTTGATCTAGCGGCTAATAATCGCTGATCAAGGGGCTGACAGGTGCTGTTAAATCTTTGACAGATGCTGATCTGGCGGCTGATAATCGCTGATCAAGCGGCTGACAGTAATTCTCAATCGGCTGTCAGGCACATATCGCACGGCTGAGTAGGCAGTGATCGCGGGGTTGAGTAGGCACAGATCATGCGGCTGAGGCGAGCATCGCATGGCTCAGTAAATACTGATAGCGAAGCTAATTAGGTGTTGATCAAGTGGTGTATAGGAGCTTGTCAAGCGGCTGACAGGTGCTGATCACGCTGCTGAATAGGCGCTGATCGAGGGGGTGATTAGGCGCTGATCAAGCGTCTGACAGTCTCTGATCAAGCGGCCGACAGACTATGATCACCCGGCAGTGTAGGGGCTGTTTCTCGGCTAAGTAGGCATTGATGGCGCAGCTGAGAAGGCACTGATCAAGCGGCTGGCAGCACTGTTTAAGTGGCTTACAGGTGCTGATCAAGCAGCTGACAGGTGATGATCAACTGGCTGACAGTTGCTAATGAAGCGGCTGACAGGTGTTGATCAACATGCTGACAGGTGCTAATCAAGCAGCTGATAGGTGCTGATAAAGCTGCTGACAGATGCTGATCAAGCTGCTGACAGGTGCTGATTAAGCGGCTGACGGGTGCTGATCAACTGGCTGAGAAGTGTTAATTAAGCAGCTGATAGGCGCTGATCAAGCGTCTGAAAGGTGCTGATAAAGTAGTTGACAGATGCTGATCTAGCGGTTGATGATCGCTGATCTAGCGGCTGATTATCACTGATCAAGCGAGTGACAGTACTTCTCAATCGGATGTCAGGCACATATCGCACGGCTGAGTAGGCACTGATCGCGGGGCTGAGTAGGCACAGATCATGCAGCTGAGGCCATGATCGCATGGCTCAGGAAATACTGAGAGTGAAGCTAATAAGGTGTTGATCAAGTGGTGTATAAGTTCTTGTCAAGCGCCTGACAGGTGCTGATCGCCCTGCTCAATAGGCGCTGATGGAGCGGGTGATTAGGCGCTGATCAAGCGCCTGACAGTCTCTGCTCAAGCGGCTGGCAGACTATGAACACGCGTCTGTGTAGGGGCTGATTCACGGCAGAGTAGGCGCTGATAGCCCAGCTGAGAAGGCAATGATCAAGCAGCTGACGGGCACTGATGAAGCCGGTTATATGTGCTGATCAAGCAGCTGACAGGTGCTGATCAACTGGCTGAGAGGTGCTAATGAAGCGGCTGACAGGTGTTGATCAACATGCTGACAGGTGCTAATCAAGCAGCTGATAGGTGCTGATAAAGCTGCTGACAGATTCTGATCAAGCGGCTGAGTAGGCGCTGATCGCGCAGCTGATTAGGCAATGATAAAGTGGCTGACAGGCGCTGATCAAGTGGCTGACAGGTGCTGATCAAGTCGTTGACAGATCTTGATCTAGCGGCTGATAATCGCTGATCAAGCAGCTGACAGGCGCTGATCAAGCGGCTGAAAGGTACTGATAAAGTCGTTAATAGATGCTGATCTAGCGGCTGATAATCGCTGATCAATCGACTGACAGTACTTCTCAATCGGCTTTCAGGCACATATCGCATGGCTGAGTAGACATTGATCGCGGGGCTGAGTAGGCACAGATCATGCGGATGAGGCGATGATCGCATGGCTCAGTAAATACTGATAGCGAAGCTAATTAGGTGTTGATCAAGTGGTGTATAGGAGCTTGTCAAGCGGCTGACAGGTGCTGATCACGCCGCTGAATATGCGCTGATCGAGGGGGTGATTAGGCGCTGATCAAGTGTCTGACAGTCTCTGATCAAGCGGCTTACAGACTATGATCACGCGGCTGTTTAGGGGCTGATTCGCAGATGAGTAGGCATTGATCCTGCAGCTGAGAAGGCAATGATCAAGAGGCTGTCAGGTGCTGTTTAAGCGGCTTTCAGGTGCTGATCAAGCAGCTGACAGGTGCTGATCAACTGGCTGACAGTGGCTAATGAAGCGGCTGAAAGGTTTTGATCAACATGCTGACAGGTGCTGATTAAGCGGCTGACAGGTGCTGATAAAGCTGCTGACAGGTGCTGATCAAGCTGCTGACAGGTGTTTAACAAGCATCTAACAATTGCTGATCAACTGGCTGACAGGGGCTAATCAAGCCACTGATAGGCGCTTATCAAGCGGCTGACAGGTGCTGGTCAACTGGCTGACAGGTGCTAATCAAGCGGCTGATAGGCACTCATCAAGCGGCTGACAGGTGCTGATCAAGCGGCTGATAGGCGCTGATCAAGGGGTTGACAGGTGCTGATCACCTGGCTGACAGGTGCTAATCAAGCGGCTGATAGGCACTCATCAAGCAGCTGGCAGGTGCTGATCAAGTGGCTGATAGGCCCTGATCAAACTTCTGACAGGTGCTGGTCAAGCGGCTGAGAGGCACTTATCGCGCGGCTGTGTAGGCGCTTTTCAATCAGCTGATTGGGCACTGGTCAAGTGGCTGACAGGCACTGATGAAGTGGTTGACCAGGCGCTGAATGACCAGCAGAGCAGGAAATGATCAAGCGGCTGACAGGCGCTGATCAACCGGCTGAGGGTCACGGATCACGTGGCTGAGTAGGAACTGATCACGCAGCAAAGTGGTCGCTGATCAAGCAGTTGACAGGTGCTGATAGAGTGGCTGACAGGTGCTGATAAAGTGGCTGACAGGTACTGATCAAGCCGTTGAGTAGGTGCTGATCGCGCAGCTGATTAGGCGATGATAAAGCGGCTGACAGGCGCTGATGAAGTGGCTGACAGGTGCTGATAAAGTCGTTGACAGATGTTGATATAGCGGCTAATAATCGCTGATCAAGGGGCTGACAGGTGCTGTTAAATCTTTGACAGATGCTGATCTGGCGGCTGATAATCGCTGATCAAGCGGCTGACAGTAATTCTCAATCGGCTGTCAGGCACATATCACACGGCTGAGTAGGCAGTGATCAAGGGGTTGAGTAGGCACAGATCATGCGGCTGAGGCGAGCATCGCATGGCTCAGTAAATACTGATAGCGAAGCTAATTAGGTGTTGATCAAGTGGTGTATAGGAGCTTGTCAAGCGGCTGACAGGTGCTGATCACGCTGCTGAATAGGCGCTGATCGAGGGGGTGATTAGGCGCTGATCAAGCGTCTGACAGTCTCTGATCAAGCGGCCGACAGACTATGATCACCCGGCAGTGTAGGGGCTGTTTCTCGGCTAAGTAGGCATTGATGGCGCAGCTGAGAAGGCACTGATCAAGCGGCTGGCAGCACTGTTTAAGCGGCTTACAGGTGCTGATCAAGCAGCTGACAGGTGCTGTTCAACTGGCTGACAGTTGCTAATGAAGCGGCTGACAGGTGTTGATCAACATGCTGACAGGTGCTAATCAAGCAGCTGATAGGTGCTGATAAAGCTGCTGACAGATGCTGATCAAGCTGCTGACAGGTGCTGATTAAGCGGCTGACGGGTGCTAATCAACTGGCTGACAGGTGCTAATCAAGCAGCTGATAGGCGCTGATCAAGCGGCTCTCAGGTGCTGATCAACTGGCTGAGAAGTGTTAATTAAGCAGCTGATAGGCGCTGATCAAGCGTCTGAAAGGTGTTGATAAAGTATTTGACAGATGCTGATCTAGCGGTTGATGATCGCTGATCTAGCGGCTGATTATCACTGATCAAGCGAGTGACAGTACTTCTCAATCGGATGTCAGGCACATATCGCACGGCTGAGTAGGCACTGATCGCGGGGCTGAGTAGGCACAGATCATGCAGCTGAGGCCATGATCGCATGGCTCAGGAAATACTGAGAGTGAAGCTAATAAGGTGTTGATCAAGTGGTGTATAAGTTCTTGTCAAGCGCCTGACAGGTGCTGATCGCCCTGCTCAATAGGCGCTGATGGAGGGGGTGATTAGGCGCTGATCAAGCGCCTGACAGTCTCTGCTCAAGCGGCTGGCAGACTATGATCACACGTCTGTGTAGGGGCTGATTCGCGGCTGAGTAGGCGCTGATAGCCCAGCTGAGAAGGCAATGATCAAGCAGCTGACGGGCACTGATGAAGCCGGTTATATGTGCTGATCAAGCAGCTGACAGGTGCTGATCAACTGGCTGAGAGGTGCTAATGAAGCGGCTGACAGGTGTTGATCAACATGCTGACAGGTGCTAATCAAGCAGCTGATAGGTGCTGATAAAGCTGCTGACAGGTGCTGATCAAGCGGCTGACAGGTGCTGATCAACTGGCTGACAGATTCCGATCAAGCGGCTGAGTAGGCGCTGATCGCGCTGCTGATTAGGCAATGATAAAGTGGCTGACAGGCGCTGATCAAGTGGCTGACAGGTGCTGATCAAGTCGTTGACAGATCTTGATCTAGCGGCTGATAATCGCTGATCAAGCGACTGACAGTACTTCTCAATCGGCTTTCAGGCACATATCGCATGGCTGAGTAGACATTGATCGCGGGGCTGAGTAGGCACAGATCATGCGGCTGAGGCGATGATCGCATGGCTCAGTAAATACTGATAGCGAAGCTAATTAGGTGTTGATCAAGTGGTGTATAGGAGCTTGTCAAGCGGCTGACAGGTGCTGATCACGCCGCTGAATATGCGCTGATCGAGGGGGTGATTAGGCGCTGATCAAGTGTCTGACAGTCTCTGATCAAGCGGCTTACAGACTATGATCACGCGGCTGTTTAGGGGCTGATTCGCAGATGAGTAGGCATTGATCCCGCAGCTGAGAAGGCAATGATCAAGAGGCTGTCAGGTGCTGTTTAAGCGGCTTTCAGGGGCTGATCAAGCAGCTGACAGGTGCTGATCAACTGGCTGACAGTGGCTAATGAAGCGGCTGACAGCCGCTGATCAACTGGCTGACAGTTGCTAATGAAGCGGCTGAAAGGTTTTGATCAACATGCTGACAGGTGCTGATTAAGCGGCTGACAGGTGCTGGTCAACTGGCTGACAGGTGCTAATCAAGCGGCTGATAGGGACTCATCAAGCGGCTGACAGGTGCTGATCAAGCGGCTGATAGGCGCTGATCAAGGGGCTGACAGGTGCTGATCAACTGGCTGACAGGTGCTAATCAAGCGGCTGATAGGCACTCATCAAGCAGCTGGCAGGTGCTGAGCAAGTGGCTGATAGGCCCTGATCAAACTTCTGACAGGTGCTGGTCAAGCGGCTGAGAGGCACTTATCGCGCGGCTGTGTAGGCGCTTTTCAATCAGCTGATTGGGCACTGGTCAAGTGGCTGACAGGCACTGATGAAGTGGTTGACCAGGCGCTGAATGACCAGCAGAGCAGGAAATGATCAAGCGGCTGACAGGCGCTGATCAACCGGCTGAGGGTCACGGATCACGTGGCTGAGTAGGAACTGATCACGCAGCAAAGTGGTCGCTGATCAAGCAGTTGACAGGTGCTGATAGAGTGGCTGACAGGTGCTGATAAAGTGGCTGACAGGTACTGATCAAGCCGTTGAGTAGGCGCTGATCGCGCAGCTGATTAGGCGATGATAAAGCGGTTGACAGGCGCTGATGAAGTGGCTGACAGGTGCTGATAAAGTCGTTGACAGATGTTGATCTAGCGGCTAATAATCGCTGATCAAGGGGCTGACAGGTGCTGTTAAATCTTTGACAGATGCTGATCTGGCGGCTGATAATCGCTGATCAAGCGGCTGACAGTAATTCTCAATCGGCTGTCAGGCACATATCGCACGGCTGAGTAGGCAGTGATCGCGGGGTTGAGTAGGCACAGATCATGCGGCTGAGGCGAGCATCGCATGGCTCAGTAAATACTGATAGCGAAGCTAATTAGGTGTTGATCAAGTGGTGTATAGGAGCTTGTCAAGCGGCTGACAGGTGCTGATCACGCTGCTGAATAGGCGCTGATCGAGGGGGTGATTAGGCGCTGATCAAGCGTCTGACAGTCTCTGATCAAGCGGCCGACAGACTATGATCACCCGGCAGTGTAGGGGCTGTTTCTCGGCTAAGTAGGCATTGATGGCGCAGCTGAGAAGGCACTGATCAAGCGGCTGGCAGCACTGTTTAAGCGGCTTACAGGTGCTGATCAAGCAGCTGACAGGTGCTGATCAACTGGCTGAGAGGTGCTAATGAAGCGGCTGACAGGTGTTAATCAACATGCTGACAGGTGCTAATCAAGCAGCTGATAGGTGCTGATAAAGCTGCTGACAGGTGCTGATCAAGCGGCTGACAGGTGCTGATCAACTGGCTGACAGACTCTGATCAAGCGGCTGAGTAGGCGCTGATCGCGCAGCTGATTAGGCAATGATAAAGTGGCTGACAGGCGCTGATCAAGTGGCTGACAGGTGCTGATCAAGTCGTTGACAGATCTTGATCTAGCGGCTGATAATCACTGATCAAGCAGCTGACAGGCGCTGATCAAGCGGCTGAAAGGTGCTGATAAAGTCGTTAATAGATGCTGATCTAGCGGCTGATAATCGCTGATCAAGCGACTGACAGTACTTCTCAATCGGCTTTCAGGCACATATCGCATGGCTGAGTAGACATTGATCGCGGGGCTGAGTAGGCACAGATCATGCGGCTGAGGCGATGATCGCATGGCTCAGTAAATACTGATAGCGAAGCTAATTAGGTGTTGATCAAGTGGTGTATAGGAGCTTGTCAAGCGGCTGACAGGTGCTGATCACGCCGCTGAATATGCGCTAATCGAGGGGGTGATTAGGCGCTGATCAAGTGCCTGACAGTCTCTGATCAAGCGGCTTACAGACTATGATCACGCGGCTGTTTAGGGGCTGATTCGCAGATGAGTAGGCATTGATCCCGCAGCTGAGAAGGCAATGATCAAGAGGCTGTCAGGTGCTGTTTAAGCGGCTTTCAGGTGCTGATCAAGCAGCTGACAGGTGCTGATCAACTGGCTGACAGTGGCTAATGAAGCGGCTGACAGCCGCTGATCAACTGGCTGACAGTTGCTAATGAAGCGGCTGAAAGGTTTTGATCAACATGCTGACAGGTGCTGATTAAGCGGCTGACAGGTGCTGATAAAGCTGCTGACAGGTGCTGATCAAGCTGCTGACAGGTGTTTAACAAGCATCTAACAATTGCTGATCAACTGGCTGACAGGGGCTAATCAAGCCACTGATAGGCGCTTATCAAGCGGCTGACAGGTGCTGGTCAACTGGCTGACAGGTGCTAATCAAGCGGCTGATAGGCACTCATCAAGCCGCTGACAGGTGCTGATCAAGCGGCTGATAGGCGCTGATCAAGGGGCTGACAGGTGCTGATCAACTGGCTGACAGGTGCTAATCAATCGGCTGATAGGCACTCATCAAGCAGCTGGCAGGTGCTGATCAAGTGGCTGATAGGCCCTGATCAAACTTCTGACAGGTGCTGGTCAAGCGGCTGAGAGGCACTTATCGCGCGGCTGTGTAGGCGCTTTTCAATCAGCTGATTGGGCACTGGTCAAGTGGCTGACAGGCACTGATGAAGTGGTTGACCAGGCGCTGAATGACCAGCAGAGCAGGAAATGATCAAGCGGCTGACAGGCGCTGATCAACCGGCTGAGGGTCACGGATCACGTGGCTGAGTAGGAACTGATCACGCAGCAAAGTGGTCGCTGATCAAGCAGTTGACAGGTGCTGATAGAGTGGCTGACAGGTGCTGATAAAGTGGCTGACAGGTACTGATCAAGCCGTTGAGTAGGCGCTGATCGCGCAGCTGATTAGGCGATGATAAAGCGGCTGACAGGCGCTGATGAAGTGGCTGACAGGTGCTGATAAAGTCGTTGACAGATGTTGATCTAGCGGCTAATAATCGCTGATCAAGGGGCTGACAGGTGCTGTTAAATCTTTGACAGATGCTGATCTGGCGGCTGATAATCGCTGATCAAGCGGCTGACAGTAATTCTCAATCGGCTGTCAGGCACATATCGCACGGCTGAGTAGGCAGTGATCGCGGGGTTGAGTAGGCACAGATCATGCGGCTGAGGCGAGCATCGCATGGCTCAGTAAATACTGATAGCGAAGCTAATTAGGTGTTGATCAAGTGGTGTATAGGAGCTTGTCAAGCGGCTGACAGGTGCTGATCACGCTGCTGAATAGGCGCTGATCGAGGGGGTGATTAGGCGCTGATCAAGCGTCTGACAGTCTCTGATCAAGCGGCCGACAGACTATGATCACCCGGCAGTGTAGGGGCTGTTTCTCGGCTAAGTAGGCATTGATGGCGCAGCTGAGAAGGCACTGATCAAGCGGCTGGCAGCACTGTTTAAGCGGCTTACAGGTGCTGATCAAGCAGCTGACAGGTGCTGATCAACTGGCTGAGAGGTGCTAATGAAGCGGCTGACCGGTGTTGATCAACATGCTGACAGGTGCTAATCAAGCAGCTGATAGGTGCTGATAAAGCTGCTGACAGGTGCTGATCAACTGGCTGACAGGTGCTGATCAACTGGCTGACAGGTGCTGATCAACTGGCTGACAGATTCTGATCAAGCGGCTGAGTAGGCACTGATCGCGCAGCTGATTAGGCAATGATAAAGTGGCTGACAGGCGCTGATCAAGTGGCTGACAGGTGCTGATCAAGTCGTTGACAGATCTTGATCTAGCGGCTGATAATCGCTGATCAAGCAGCTGACAGGCGCTGATCAAGCGGCTGAAAGGTGCTGATAAAGTCGTTAATAGATGCTGATCTAGCGGCTGATAATCGCTGATCAAGCGACTGACAGTACTTCTCAATCGGCTTTCAGGCACATATCGCATGGCTGAGTAGACATTGATCGCGAGGCTGAGTAGGCACAGATCATGCGGCTGAGGCGATGATCGCATGGCTCAGTAAATACTGATAGCGAAGCTAATTAGGTGTTGATCAAGTGGTGTATAGGAGCTTGTCAAGCGGCTGACAGGTGCTGATCACGCCGCTGAATATGCGCTGATCGAGGGGGTGATTAGGCGCTGATCAAGTGTCTGACATTCTCTGATCAAGCGGCTTACAGACTATGATCACGCGGCTGTTTAGGGGCTGATTCGCAGATGAGTAGGCATTGATCCCGCAGCTGAGAAGGCAATGATCAAGAGGCTGTCAGGTGCTGTTTAAGCGGCTTTCAGGTGCTGATCAAGCAGCTGACAGGTGCTGATCAACTGGCTGACAGTTGCTAATGAAGCGGCTGAAAGGTTTTGATCAACATGCTGACAGGTGCTGATTAAGCGGCTGACAGGTGCTGATAAAGCTGCTGACAGGTGCTGATCAAGCTGCTGACAGGTGTTTAACAAGCATCTAACAATTGCTGATCAACTGGCTGACAGGGGCTAATCAAGCCACTGGTAGGCGCTTATCAAGCGGCTGACAGGTGCTGGTCAACTGGCTGACAGGTGCTAATCAAGCGGCTGATAGGCACTCATCAAGCGGCTGACAGGTGCTGATCAGGCGGCTGATAGGCGCTGATCAAGGGGCTGACAGGTGCTGATCACCTGGCTGACAGGTGCTAATCAAGCGGCTGATAGGCACTCATCAAGCAGCTGGCAGGTGCTGATCAAGTGGCTGATAGGCCCTGATCAAACTTCTGACAGGTGCTGGTCAAGCGGCTGAGAGGCACTTATCGCGCGGCTGTGTAGGCGCTTTTCAATCAGCTGATTGGGCACTGGTCAAGTGGCTGACAGGCACTGATGAAGTGGTTGACCAGGCGCTGAATGACCAGCAGAGCAGGAAATGATCAAGCGGCTGACAGGCGCTGATCAACCGGCTGAGGGTCACGGATCACGTGGCTGAGTAGGAACTGATCACGCAGCAAAGTGGTCGCTGATCAAGCAGTTGACAGGTGCTGATAGAGTGGCTGACAGGTGCTGATAAAGTGGCTGACAGGTACTGATCAAGCCGTTGAGTAGGCGCTGATCGCGCAGCTGATTAGGCGATGATAAAGCGGCTGACAGGCGCTGATGAAGTGGCTGACAGGTGCTGATAAAGTCGTTGACAGATGTTGATCTAGCGGCTAATAATCGCTGATCAAGGGGCTGACAGGTGCTGTTAAATCTTTGACAGATGCTGATCTGGCGGCTGATAATCGCTGATCAAGTGGCTGACAGTAATTCTCAATCGGCTGTCAGGCACATATCGCACGGCTGAGTAGGCAGTGATCGCGGGGTTGAGTAGGCACAGATCATGCGGCTGAGGCGAGCATCGCATGGCTCAGTAAATACTGATAGCGAAGCTAATTAGGTGTTGATCAAGTGGTGTATAGGAGCTTGTCAAGCGGCTGACAGGTGCTGATCACGCTGCTGAATAGGCGCTGATCGAGGGGGTGATTAGGCACTGATCAAGCGTCTGACAGTCTCTGATCAAGCGGCCGACAGACTATGATCACCCGGCAGTGTAGGGGCTGTTTCTCGGCTAAGTAGGCATTGATGGCGCAGCTGAGAAGGCACTGATCAAGCGGCTGGCAGCACTGTTTAAGCGGCTTACAGGTGCTGATCAAGCAGCTGACAGGTGCTGATCAACTGGCTGACAGTTGCTAATGAAGCGGCTGACCGGTGTTGATCAACATGCTGACAGGTGCTAATCAAGCAGCTGATAGGTGCTGATAAAGCTGCTGACAGATGCTGATCAAGCTGCTGACAGGTGCTGATTAAGCGGCTGACAGGTGCTAATCAACTGGCTGACAGGTGCTAATCAAGCAGCTGATAGGCGCTGATCAAGCGGCTCTCAGGTGCTGATCAACTGGCTGAGAAGTGTTAATTAAGCAGCTGATAGGCGCTGATCAAGCGTCTGAAAGGTGCTGATAAAGTAGTTGACAGATGCTGATCTAGCGGTTGATGATCGCTGATCTAGCGGCTGATTATCACTGATCAAGCGAGTGACAGTACTTCTCAATCGGATGTCAGGCACATATCGCACGGCTGAGTAGGCACTGATCGCGGGGCTGAGTAGGCACAGATCATGCAGCTGAGGCCATGATCGCATGGCTCAGGAAATACTGAGAGTGAAGCTAATAAGGTGTTGATCAAGTGGTGTATAAGTTCTTGTCAAGCGCCTGACAGGTGCTGATCGCCCTGCTCAATAGGCGCTGATGGAGGAGGTGATTAGGTGCTGATCAAGCGCCTGACAGTCTCTGCTCAAGCGGCTGGCAGACTATGATCACGCGTCTGTGTAGGGGCTGATTCGCGGCTGAGTAGGCGCTGATAGCCCAGCTGAGAAGGCAATGATCAAGCAGCTGACGGGCACTGATGAAGCCAGTTACATGTGCTGATCAAGCAGCTGACAGGTGCTGATCAACTGGCTGAGAGGTGCTAATGAAGCGGCTGACAGGTGTTGATCAACATGCTGACAGGTGCTAATCAAGCAGCTGATAGGTGCTGATAAAGCTGCTGACAGGTGCTGATCAAGCGGCTGAGAGGTGCTGATCAACTGGCTGACAGATTCTGATCAAGCGGCTGAGTAGGCACTGATCGCGCTGCTGATTAGGCAATGATAAAGTGGCTGACAGGCGCTGATCAAGGGGCTGACAGGTGCTGATCAAGTCGTTGACAGATCTTGATCTAGCGGCTGAAAATCGCTGATCAAGCAGCTGACAGGCGCTGATCAAGCGGCTGAAAGGTGCTGATAAAGTCGTTAATAGATGCTGATCTAGCGGCTGATAATCGCTGATCAAGCGACTGACAGTACTTCTCAATCGGCTTTCAGGCACATATCGCATGGCTGAGTAGACATTGATCGCGGGGCTGAGTAGGCACAGATCATGCGGATGAGGCGATGATCGCATGGCTCAGTAAATACTGATAGCGAAGCTAATTAGGTGTTGATCAAGTGGTGTATAGGAGCTTGTCAAGCGGCTGACAGGTGCTGATCACGCCGCTGAATATGCGCTGATCGAGGGGGTGATTAGGCGCTGATCAAGAGTCTGACAGTCTCTGATCAAGCGGCTTACAGACTATGATCACGCGGCTGTTTAGGGGCTGATTCGCAGATGAGTAGGCATTGATCCCGCAGCTGAGAAGGCAATGATCAAGAGGCTGTCAGGTGCTGTTTAAGCGGCTTTCAGGTGCTGATCAAGCAGCTGACAGGTGCTGATCAACTTGCTGACAGTTGCTAATGAAGCGGCTGAAAGGTTTTGATCAACATGCTGACAGGTGCTGATTAAGCGGCTGACAGGTGCTGATAAAGCTGCTGACAGGTGCTGATCAAGCTGCTGACAGGTGTTTAACAAGCATCTAACAATTGCTGATCAACTGGCTGACAGGGGCTAATCAAGCCACTGGTAGGCGCTTATCAAGCGGCTGACAGGTGCTGGTCAACTGGCTGACAGGTGCTAATCCAGCGGCAGATAGGCACTCATCAAGCGGCTGACAGGTGCTGATCAAGCGGCTGATAGGCGCTGATCAAGGGGCTGACAGGTGCTGATCACCTGGCTGACAGGTGCTAATCAAGCGGCTGATAGGCACTCATCAAGCAGCTGGCAGGTGCTGATCAAGTGGCTGATAGGCCCTGATCAAACTTCTGACAGGTGCTGGTCAAGCGGCTGAGAGGCACTTATCACGCGACTGTGTAGGCGCTTTTCAATCAGCTGATTGGGCACTGGTCAAGTGGCTGACAGGCACTGATGAAGTGGTTGACCAGGCTCTGAATGACCAGCAGAGCAGGAAATGATCAAGCGGCTGACAGGCGCTGATCAACCGGCTGAGGGTCACGGATCACGTGGCTGAGTAGGAACTGATCACGCAGCAAAGTGGTCGCTGATCAAGCAGTTGACAGGTGCTGATAGAGTGGCTGACAGGTGCTGATAAAGTGGCTGACAGGTACTGATCAAGCCGTTGAGTAGGCGCTGATCGCGCAGCTGATTAGGCGATGATAAAGCGGCTGACAGGCGCTGATGAAGTGGCTGACAGGTGCTGATAAAGTCGTTGACAGATGTTGATCTAGCGGCTAATAATCGCTGATCAAGGGGCTGACAGGTGCTGTTAAATCTTTGACAGATGCTGATCTGGCGGCTGATAATCGCTGATCAAGCGGCTGACAGTAATTCTCAATCGGCTGTCAGGCACATATCGCACGGCTGAGTAGGCAGTGATCGCGGGGTTGAGTAGGCACAGATCATGCGGCTGAGGCGAGCATCGCATGGCTCAGTAAATACTGATAGCGAAGCTAATTAGGTGTTGATCAAGTGGTGTATAGGAGCTTGTCAAGCGGCTGACAGGTGCTGATCACGCTGCTGAATAGGCGCTGATCGAGGGGGTGATTAGGCGCTGATCAAGCGTCTGACAGTCTCTGATCAAGCGGCCGACAGACTATGATCACCCGGCAGTGTAGGGGCTGTTTCTCGGCTAAGTAGGAATTGATGGCGCAGCTGAGAAGGCACTGATCAAGCGGCTGGCAGCACTGTTTAAGCGGCTTACAGGTGCTGATCAAGCAGCTGACAGGTGCTGATCAACTGGCTGACAGGGGCTAATGAAGCGGCTGACAGGTGTTGATCAACATGCTGACAGGTGCTAATCAAGCAGCTGATAGGTGCTGATAAAGCTGCTGACAGATGCTGATCAAGCTGCTGACAGGTGCTGATTAAGCGGCTGACAGGTGCTAATCAACTGGCTGACAGGTGCTAATCAAGCAGCTGATAGGCGCTGATCAAGCGGCTCTCAGGTGCTGATCAACTGGCTGAGAAGTGTTAATTAAGCAGCTGATAGGCGCTGATCAAGCGTCTGAAAGGTGCTGATAAAGTAGTTGACAGATGCTGATCTAGCGGTTGATGATCGCTGATCTAGCGGCTGATTATCACTGATCAAGCGAGTGACAGTACTTCTCAATCGGATGTCAGGCACATATCGCACGGCTGAGTAGGCACTGATCGCGGGGCTGAGTAGGCACAGATCATGCAGCTGAGGCCATGATCGCATGGCTCAGGAAATACTGAGAGTGAAGCTAATAAGGTGTTGATCAAGTGGTGTATAAGTTCTTGTCAAGCGCCTGACAGGTGCTGATCGCCCTGCTCAATAGGCGCTGATGGAGGAGGTGATTAGGTGCTGATCAAGCGCCTGACAGTCTCTGCTCAAGCGGCTGGCAGACTATGATCACGCGTCTGTGTAGGGGCTGATTCGCGGCTGAGTAGGCGCTGATAGCCCAGCTGAGAAGGCAATGATCAAGCAGCTGACGGGCACTGATGAAGCCGGTTACATGTGCTGATCAAGCAGCTGACAGGTGCTGATCAACTGGCTGAGAGGTGCTAATGAAGCGGCTGACAGGTGTTGATCAACATGCTGACAGGTGCTAATCAAGCAGCTGATAGGTGCTGATAAAGCTGCTGACAGGTGCTGATCAAGCGGCTGAGAGGTGCTGATCAACTGGCTGACAGATTCTGATCAAGCGGCTGAGTAGGCACTGATCGCGCTGCTGATTAGGCAATGATAAAGTGGCTGACAGGCGCTGATCAAGGGGCTGACAGGTGCTGATCAAGTCGTTGACAGATCTTGATCTAGCGGCTGAAAATCGCTGATCAAGCAGCTGACAGGCGCTGATCAAGCGGCTGAAAGGTGCTGATAAAGTCGTTAATAGATGCTGATCTAGCGGCTGATAATCGCTGATCAAGCGACTGACAGTACTTCTCAATCGGCTTTCAGGCACATATCGCATGGCTGAGTAGACATTGATCGCGGGGCTGAGTAGGCACAGATCATGCGGATGAGGCGATGATCGCATGGCTCAGTAAATACTGATAGCGAAGCTAATTAGGTGTTGATCAAGTGGTGTATAGGAGCTTGTCAAGCGGCTGACAGGTGCTGATCACGCCGCTGAATATGCGCTGATCGAGGGGGTGATTAGGCGCTGATCAAGAGTCTGACAGTCTCTGATCAAGCGGCTTACAGACTATGATCACGCGGCTGTTTAGGGGCTGATTCGCAGATGAGTAGGCATTGATCCCGCAGCTGAGAAGGCAATGATCAAGAGGCTGTCAGGTGCTGTTTAAGCGGCTTTCAGGTGCTGATCAAGCAGCTGACAGGTGCTGATCAACTGGCTGACAGTTGCTAATGAAGCGGCTGAAAGGTTTTGATCAACATGCTGACAGGTGCTGATTAAGCGGCTGACAGGTGCTGATAAAGCTGCTGACAGGTGCTGATCAAGCTGCTGACAGGTGTTTAACAAGCATCTAACAATTGCTGATCAACTGGCTGACAGGGGCTAATCAAGCCACTGGTAGGCGCTTATCAAGCGGCTGACAGGTGCTGGTCAACTGGCTGACAGGTGCTAATCAAGCGGCTGATAGGCACTCATCAAGCGGCTGACAGGTGCTGATCAAGCGGCTGATAGGCGCTGATCAAGGGGCTGACAGGTGCTGATCAACTGGCTGACAGGTGCTAATCAAGCGGCTGATAGGCACTCATCAAGCAGCTGGCAGGTGCTGATCAAGTGGCTGATAGGCCCTGATCAAACTTCTGACAGGTGCTGGTCAAGCGGCTGAGAGGCACTTATCACGCGGCTGTGTAGGCGCTTTTCAATCAGCTGAGTGGGCACTGGTCAAGTGGCTGACAGGCACTGATGAAGTGGTTGACCAGGCGCTGAATGACCAGCAGAGCAGGAAATGATCAAGCGGCTGACAGGCGCTGATCAACCGGCTGAGGGTCACGGATCACGTGGCTGAGTAGGAACTGATCACGCAGCAAAGTGGTCGCTGATCAAGCAGTTGACAGGTGCTGATAGAGTGGCTGACAGGTGCTGATAAAGTGGCTGACAGGTACTGATCAAGCCGTTGAGTAGGCGCTGATCGCGCAGCTGATTAGGCGATGATAAAGCGGCTGACAGGCGCTGATGAAGTGGCTGACAGGTGCTGATAAAGTCGTTGACAGATGTTGATCTAGCGGCTAATAATCGCTGATCAAGGGGCTGACAGGTGCTGTTAAATCTTTGACAGATGCTGATCTGGCGGCTGATAATCGCTGATCAAGCGGCTGACAGTAATTCTCAATCGGCTGTCAGGCACATATCGCACGGCTGAGTAGGCAGTGATCGCGGGGTTGAGTAGGCACAGATCATGCGGCTGAGGCGAGCATCGCATGGCTCAGTAAATACTGATAGCGAAGCTAATTAGGTGTTGATCAAGTGGTGTATAGGAGCTTGTCAAGCGGCTGACAGGTGCTGATCACGCTGCTGAATAGGCGCTGATCGAGGGGGTGATTAGGCGCTGATCAAGCGTCTGACAGTCTCTGATCAAGCGACCGACAGACTATGATCACCCGGCAGTGTAGGGGCTGTTTCTCGGCTAAGTAGGCATTGATGGCGCAGCTGAGAAGGCACTGATCAAGCGGCTGGCAGCACTGTTTAAGCGGCTTACAGGTGCTGATCAAGCAGCTGACAGGTGCTGATCAACTGGCTGACAGTTGCTAATGAAGCGGCTGACAGGTGTTGATCAACATGCTGACAGGTGCTAATCAAGCAGCTGATAGGTGCTGATAAAGCTGCTGACAGATGCTGATCAAGCTGCTGACAGGTGCTGATTAAGCGGCTGACAGGTGCTAATCAACTGGCTGACAGGTGCTAATCAAGCAGCTGATAGGCGCTGATCAAGCGGCTCTCAGGTGCTGATCAACTGGCTGAGAAGTGTTAATTAAGCAGCTGATAGGCGCTGATCAAGCGTCTGAAAGGTGCTGATAAAGTAGTTGACAGATGCTGATCTAGCGGTTGATGATCGCTGATCTAGCGGCTGATTATCACTGATCAAGCGAGTGACAGTACTTCTCAATCGGATGTCAGGCACATATCGCACGGCTGAGTAGGCACTGATCGCGGGGCTGAGTAGGCACAGATCATGCAGCTGAGGCCATGATCGCATGGCTCAGGAAATACTGAGAGTGAAGCTAATAAGGTGTTGATCAAGTGGTGTATAAGTTCTTGTCAAGCCCCTGACAGGTGCTGATCGCCCTGCTCAATAGGCGCTGATGGAGCGGGTGATTAGGCGCTGATCAAGCGCCTGACAGTCTCTGCTCAAGCGGCTGGCAGACTATGATCACGCGTCTGTGTAGGGGCTGATTCGCGGCTGAGTAGGCGCTGATAGCCCAGCTGAGAAGGCAATGATCAAGCAGCTGACGGGCACTGATGAAGCCGGTTATATGTGCTGATCAAGCAGCTGACAGGTGCTGATCAACTGGCTGAGAGGTGCTAATGAAGCGGCTGACAGGAGTTGATCAACATGCTGACAGGTGCTAATCAAGCAACTGATAGGTGCTGATAAAGCTGCTGACAGGTGCTGATCAAGCGGCTGAGAGGTGCTGATCAACTGGCTGACAGATTCTGATCAAGCGGCTGAGTAGGCGCTGATCGCGCAGCTGATTAGGCAATGTTAAAGTGGCTGACAGGCGCTGATAAAGAGGCTGACATTCGCTGATCAAGTGGCTGACAGGTGCTGATCAAGTCGTTGACAGATCTTGATCTAGCGGCTGATTATCGCTGATCAAGCAGCTGACAGGCGCTGATCAAGCGGCTGAAAGGTGCTGATAAAGTCGTTAATAGATGCTGATCTAGCGGCTGATAATCGCTGATCAAGCGACTGACAGTACTTCTCAATCGGCTTTCAGGCACATATCGCATGGCTGAGTAGACATTGATCACGGGGCTGAGTAGGCACAGATCATGCGGCTGAGGCGATGATCGCATGGCTCAGTAAATACTGATAGCGAAGCTAATTAGGTGTTGATCAAGTGGTGTATAGGAGATTGTCAAGCGGCTGACAGGTGCTGATCACGCCGCTGAATATGCGCTGATCGAGGGGGTGATTAGGCGGTGATCAAGTGTCTGACAGTCTCTGATCAAGCCCCTTACAGACTATGATCACGCGGCTGTTTAGGGGCTGATTCGCAGATGAGTAGGCATTGATCCCACAGCTGAGAAGGCAATGATCAAGAGGCTGTCAGGTGCTGATTAAGCGGCTTTCAGGGGCTGATCAAGCAGCTGACAGGTGCTGATCAACTGGCTGACAGGGGCTAATGAAGCGGCTGACAGCCGCTGATCAACTGGCTGACAGTTGCTAATGAAGCGGCTGAAAGGTTTTGATCATCATGCTGACAGGTGCTGATTAAGCGGCTGACAGGTGCTGATAAAGCTGCTGACAGGTGCTGATCAAGCTGCTGACAGGTGTTTAACAAGCATCTAACAATTGCTGATCAACTGGCTGACAGGGGCTAATCAAGCCACTGATAGGCGCTTATCAAGCGGCTGACAGGTGCTGGTCAACTGGCTGAAAGGTGCTAATCAAGCGGCTGATAGGCACTCATCAAGCGGCTGACAGATGCTGATCAAGCGGCTGATAGTCGTTGATCAAGTGGCTGTCAGGCACGGATCACACGGCTGAGTAGGCGCTGGTCGTGGGGCTGAGTAGGCACAGATCAAGAGGCTGAGGCAATGATCACGCAGCTGAGTAAATGATCATCGTGTGGCTGATTAGGTGCTGATCAAGAGGCTGACAGGTACTTGTCAAGCGGCTGACAAGCACTGATCGGGCGACTGTGTAGGCACTGACTGCGGGGCTCAGTAGGCACAGATCAACTGGCTGAAAGATGCTATTCACGCGGCTGAGTCGGTGCTTTTCAATCAGCTGAGTGGAAAGTGGTCAAGCGCTGATCAAGCTACTGACATGTGCTTAACAAGCGGCTGACAATTGCTGATCAACTAGCTGACAGGGGTAATCAAGCCACTGATAGGCGCTGATCAAGCGGCTAACAGGTGCTGGTCAACTGGCTGGCAGTTGCTAATCTAGCGGCTGATAGGCGCTCATCAAGCGGCTGACAGGCGCTGATCAAGGAGCTGACAGGTGCTGGTCAACTGGGTGATAGGTACTATTCAAGTGGTTGATAGGCCCTGATCAAACTTCTGACAAGTGCTTGTCAAGCGGCTGAGAGGCACTTATCTCGCGGCTGCGGAGGCGCTATTCAATGAGCTCTGTGGGCACTGTCAAGTGGGTGACAGGCATTGATGAAGTGGTTGACCAGGCGCTGAGTGACCAGCAGAGCAGAAAATGATCAAGCGGCTGACAGGCGCTGATCAACCGGCTGAGGGTCACTGATCATGTGGCTGAGTAGGATCGATCACGCAGCAAAGTGGTCGCTGATCAAGCTGCTGACAGGTGCTGATATAGTGGCTGACAGGTGGTGATATAGTGGCTGATAGGTACTGATCAAGCGGTTGAGTAAGCGCTGATCATGCAGCTGATTAGGCGATGATAAAGCGGCTGACAGGCGCTGATCAAGCGGCTGATAGGTGCTGATAAAGTCGTTGACAGATGTTGATCTATCGGCTGATAATCGCTGATCAAGCGGCTGAAATTACTTCTCAATCGGCTGTCAGGTACATATCGCACAGCTGAGTAGGCACTGATCGAGGGGCTGAGTAGGCACAGATCATGCGGCTGAGGCGATGATCGCATGGCTCAGTAAAAACTGATAGCGAAGCTAATTAGGTGTTGATCAAGTGGTGTATAGGCCCTTGTCAAGCGGCTCACAGGTGCTGATCGCGCCGCTCAATAGGCGCTGATGGAGAGGGTGATTAGGCGCTGATCAAGCGTAGGACAGCCTCTGATCAAGCGGCTGACAGACTATGATCAAGCGGCTGTGTAGGGTCTGATTCACGGCTGAGTAGGCATTGATCGCGCAGCTGAGAAGGCACTGATCAAGCGGCTGGCAGCCCTTGTTTAAGCGGCTTACAGGTGCTGATCAAGCAGCTGACAGGTGCTGATCAACTGGCTGACAGTTGGTATTGAAGAGGCTGACAGGTGTTGAACAACATGCTGACAGGTGCTAATCAAGCAGCTGATAGGTGCTGATAAGGCTGCTGACTGGTGCTGATCAAGAAGCTGATAGGTGCCGATCAACTGGCTGACAGGTTCTGATCAAGAGTCTGAGTAGGCGCTGATCGTGCAGCTGATAAGGCGATGATCAAGCAGCTGACAGGTGCTGGTCAACTGCTGACAGGTTCTAATCAAGCGGAAAATAGACGCTCATCACGCGGCTGACAGGTGCTTATCAAGCGGCTGATAGGCGCTGATCAAGCGCCTGAAACGTGATGATGAAGCGGCTGACAGGTGCTGATCCAGTGGCTTACAGGTGGTGATAAACTGGCGGAGAGGTCCTGATCAATTGGCTGACAGGTACTTCTCAAGCGGCTGACAGGAACTGATCGCGTGGCTGAGTAGGCGCTGATTGTCGGCCTCAGTAGGCGCAGATCAACTGGCTGAGTGATGCAATTCGCGCGGCTGAGTAGGCACTCTTCAACCCGCTGACAGGTGCTGATCAAGCGGATGACCGACTCTGATAAAGAGGCTGACAGACTATGATCACGCGGCTGTGGAGGGGCTGATTCGCGGCTAAGTAGGCGCTGATTGCGGAGCTGAGAAGGCAATGATCAACAGCTGACAGGCACTGATGAAGCGGCTGGCAGGCGCTGTTTAAGCGGCTTACAGGTGCTGATCAAGCAGCTGACAGATGCTGATCAATTGGCTGACAGGTGCTAATCCAGCAGCTGACAGTTGTTGATTAACAGGCTGACAGGTGCTAATGAAGCAGCTGATAGGTTCTGATAAAGCTGCTGACAGGTGCTGATCAAGCGGCTGACAGGTGCCGATCAAGTGGCTGACAGGTTCTGATCAAGAGTCTGAGTAGGCGCTGATCGTGCAGGTGATAAGGCGATGATCAAGCGGCTAACAGACGCTGACCCAGTGGATTACAGGTGCTGGTCAACTGGCTGACAGTTGTTAATGAAGCGGCTGACAGGTGTTGATCAACATACTGACAGGTGCTAATCAAGCAGCTGATAGGTGCTGATACAGCGGCTAACAGGTGCTGATAATGTGGCTTACAGTTAATGATCAAGCTGCTTATAGGGGCTGCCCTAGCGCCTGGCAGTTGCTGATAAAGTGGCTGACAGGTGCAAATGAAGTGGCTGACAGGTGCTGATCAACTGGCTGACAGGTACTGATCAAGTGGCTGATAGGCCCTGATCAAGTTGCTGACAGATGCTTCTCAAGTGGCTGACAGGCGCTTATCGCATGGATGCGTATGCGTTTATCAATCAGCTGAGTGGGCACTGGTCAAGGGGCGGACAGGCACTGATCTAGTGGTTGTCCAGGCGCTGAATGACCATCAGAGCAGGAAATGATCAAGCCGCTGACAGGCGCTGATCAGCCGGCTGAGGGTCACTGATCCTGTAGCGGAGTAGGCTCTGATTACGCAGCTAAGCGGGCACTGATCAAGCTGTTGAGAGTTGCTGATATATTGGCTGACAGGTGCTGATAAAGTGGCTGACAGGTACTGATCAAGCTGCTGACACGCGTTTATCAAGCGGCTGACAGGTGCTGATCAAGTGTCTGACAGGTACTTCTCAAGAGGCTGACAGTCACTGATCGGGAGTCTGAGTAGGAGCTGATTGTGGGGCTCAGTAGGAGCACATCAACTGGCTGAGAGATGCTATTTGCGCGGCTGAATAGGCACTGTTCAACCGGCTGACAGGTGCTGATCAAGCAGCTGACAGACACTGATCTCGCGGATGATTAAGCACTGATAGCACAGCTCAGTAAGTGTTGATCAAGCGGTTTACAGGTGCTTGTAAAGCGGCTGACAGGTGCTTATTGCCAGGCTGCGTAGGCGCTTTTCAATCTGCTGAGTGGGCAGTGGGCAAGTGGCTGACTGACACTGATCCAGTGGTTGACCGGGCGCTGAATGACCAGCAGAGCAGGAAATGATCAAGCGCCTGACAGGAGAAGATCAACCGGCTGAGCGTCACTGACCGCGTGGCTGAGTAGGCTCTGTTCATGCAGCAAAGTGGGTGCTGATCTAGCGGTTGACAGGTGATGATCAATAGACTGACAGGTGTTAATCAAGCAGCTGATACGCACTGATCAACCTGCTGACAGGTGCTGATCAAGCGGATGACAGGTGCTGATCAACTGGCTGACAGGTGCTTATCAAGCGTCTGACCGTTGCTGATCAACTGGCTGACAGTTGCTAATGAAGCAGCTGACAGGTGTTGATCAAAATGATGACAGGTGCTAATCAAGCCGCTGACAGGTGCTGATCGCGCCGCTCAATAGGCGCTGATCGAGGGGGTGACTAGGCGCTGATCAAGCGTCTGACAGTCTCTGATCAAGCGGCTGACAGACTATGATCACGCGGCTGTGTAGGGGCTGATTTGCAGCTGAGTAGGCATTGATGGCGCAGCTGAGAAGGCACTGATCAGGCGGCTGGCAGGAGCTGTTTAAGCGGCTTACAGGTGCTGATCAAGCAGCTGATAGGTGCTGATCAACTGGCTGAGAGTTGCTAATGAAGCGGCTGACAGGTGTTGATCAACATGCTGACAGGTGATAATCAAGCAGCTGATAGGGGCTGATCAAGCTGCTGACAGGTGCTGATCAAGCAGCTGACAGGTGCTGATCAACTGGCTGACAGTTGCTAATGAAGCGGCTGACAGGTGTTGATCAACATGCTGACAGGTGCTAATCAAGCAGATGATAGGTGCTGATTAAGCGGCTGATAGGCGCTGATCAAGCGGCTAACAGGTGCTGATCAACTGGCTGAGAAGTGTTAATTAATCAGCTGATAGGTGCTGATCAAGGTGCTGAAAGTTGCTGATCAAGCGTCTGACAGGTTCTGATCCAGAGGCTTACAGGTGGTTTTCAACTGGCTCAGAGGTGCTGATCAACTGGCTGACAGGTACTTCTCAAGCAGCTGACAGGCACTGATCGGGCGGCTGAGTATGTGTTCATTGCGGCGATCAGTAGGTGCAGATCAACTGGCTGAGAGATGCAATTCCCACGGCTGAGTAGGCACTCTTCAACCTGCTGACAGGTGCTGATCAAGCGGATGAACGACTCTGATAAAGAGGCTGACAGACTATGATCACGTGGCTGTGTAGGGGCTGATTCGCGGCTGAGTAGGCACTGATCCCGCAGCTGAGAAGGCAGTGATCAAGCAGCTGACAGGCACTGATGAAGCGGCTGGCAGGCGCTGTTTAAGCGGATTACAGGTGCTGATCAAACAGCTGACAGGTGCTGATCAACTAGCTGACAGGTGGTAATCAAGCGGCTGACAGTTGCTGATCAACTGGCTGACAGTTGCTAATGAAGGGGCTGTCAGGTGTTGATCAACATGCTGACAGGTGCTAATCAAGCAGCTGATAGGTGCTGATAAAGCTGCTGAAAGGTCCTGATCAAGCGGCTGACAGGTGTCGATCAACTGGATGACAGGTACTATTCAAGTGGTAGATTGGCCCTGATCAAGCTTCTGACAGGTGCTTGTCAAGCGGCTGAGAGGCACTTATCGCGCGGCTGTGTAGGCGCTTTTCAGTCAGCTGAGTGGGCACTGGTCAAGTGGCTGAAAGGCACTGATGAAGTGGTTGACCAGGCGTTGAATGACCAGCAGAGCAGGAAATGATCAAGCGGCTGACAGGCGCTGATCAACCCGCTGAGAGTCACTGATCACGTGGCTGAGTAGAATCTGATCATGCAGCAAAGTGGTCGCTGATCAAGCAGTTGACAGGTGCTGATATAGTGGCTGACAGGTGCTGATAAAGTGGCTGACAGGTACTGATCAAGCAGTTGAGTAGGCGCTGATCGCGCAGCTGATTAGTCAATGATATCGCGGCTGACAGGCGCTGATCAAGCAGCTGACAGGTGATGATAAAGTGGTTGACAGGTGCTGATCAAGCGGCTGATAGTCGTTGATCAAGTGGCTGTCAGGCACAGATCGCATGACTGAGTAGGCGCTGGTCGTGGCGCTGAGTAGGCACAGATCAAGAGGCTGAGGCGATGATCACGCGGCTAAGTAAATGATCATCGCTTGGCAGATTAGGTGCTGATCAAGAGGCTGACAGGCGTTTATCAAGCTGCTGACAGGTGCTGATCAAGTGGCTGACAGGTGCTGATCAAGCAGCTGATAGGTGCTGATAAAGATGCTGACAGGTGCCGATCAAGGGGCTGACAGGTGCTGATCAACTGGCTGAGAGCTTCTGATCAAGCAGCTGAGTAGGCGCTGATCGTGCATCTGATAAGGTGATGATCAAGCGGCTAACAGGCGCTGATTCAGTGGCTTACAGGTGCTGATCAACTGGCTGAGAGGTGCTGATCAACTGGCTGTCAGGTGCTAATCAAGCGGCTGACAGTTGCTGATCAACTGGCTGACAGTTGCTAATGAAGCGGTTGACAGGTTTTGATCAACATGCTGACAGGTGCTGATCAAGCAGATGATAGGTGCTGATAAAGCTGCTGACAGGTGCTGATCAAGCGGCTGACAGTTGCTGATCAACTGGCTGACAGGTTCTGATCAAGAGGCTGAGTAGGTGCTGATCTTGCAGCTGGTAAGGCGATGATCAAGCGGCTAACAGGCGCTGATCCAGTGGATTACAGGTGCTGATCAACTGGCTGACAGGTGCAGATCAACTGGCTGACAGGTGCTAATCAAGCCACTGTTAGGTGCTGATCTAGCTGCTGACAGGTGCTGATCAACTGGCTGACTGGTACTGATCAAGCGGCTGAGTAGGCGCTGATCATGCAGCTAATTAGGCGATGAGAAAGCGGGTAAAAGGCACTGATCCAGCAGCTGAAAGGTGATGATAAAGTGGTTGACAGGTGGTGATCAAGAAGCTGATAATCATTGATCAAGTGGCTGTCAGGTGCAGATCGCATGGCCAAGTAGGTGCTGGTCGTGGAGCTGAGTAGGCACAGATCAAGAGGCTGAGGAGATGATCGCGCGGATGAGTAAATGATCATCGCGTGGCTGATTAGGTGCTGATCAAGGGGCTGACACGCGTTTATCAAGCTGCTGATAGGTGCTGATCACCTGGCTGAGAAGTGTTAATTAAGCAGCTGATAGGCGCTGATCAAGCTGCTGACAGGTGCTGATCAAGCGGTTGACAGGTTCTGATACAGCGGCTAACAGGTGCTGATAATGTGGCTGACAGTTAATGATCAGGCTTCTTATAGCGGCTGCCCTAGCGCCTGACAGTTGCTGATAAAGTGGCTGACAGGTGCAAATGAAGTGGCTGACAGGTGCTGATCAACTGGCTGACAGGTACTAATCAAGTGGCTGATAGGCCCTGATCAAGTTGCTGACAGGTGCTGATTAAGCGGCTGACAGGGGCTAATCAACTGGCTGACAGGTGCTAATCAAGCGGCTGATAGGCGCTGATCAAGCGGCTCTCAGGTGCTGATCAACTGGCTGAGAAGTGTTAATTAAGCAGCTGATAGGTGCTGATCAAGCTGCTGAAAGTTGCTGATCAAGGGGCTGACAGGTGCTGATCCAGTGGCTTACAGGTGGTGATCAACTGGCTGAGAGGTGCTGATCAACTGGCTGACAGGTACTTCTCAAGCGGCTGACAGGCACGGACCGGGCGGCTGAGTAGGCGTTCATTGCGGTGCTCAGTAGGCGCAGATCAACTGGGTGAGAGATGCAATTCGCGCGGCTGAGTAGGCACTCTTCAACCTGCAGACAGTTGCTGATCAAGCGTATGACTGACTCTGATAAAGAGGCTGACAGACTATGATCACGTGGCTGTGGAGGGGCTGATTCGCGGCTGAGTAGGCGCTGATCGCGCAGCTGAGAAGGCAATGATCCAGCAGCTGACAGGCACTGATGAAGCGGCTGGCAGGTGCGGTTTAATCGGCTTACAGGTGCTGATCAAGCAGCTGACAGGTGCTGATCAACTGGCTGACAGGTGCTAATCAAGCGGCTGACAGTTGCTGATCAACTGGCTGACAGTTGCTAATGAAGCGGCTGACAGGTGTTGATCAACATGCTGACAGGTGCTAATCAAGCAGCTGATAGGTGCTGATAAAGCTGCTGACAGGTGCTGATCAAGCGGTTGACACGTTCTGATACAGCGGCTAACAGGTGCTGATAATGTGGCTGACAGTTAATGATCAAGGTGATTATAGGGGCTGCCCTAGCGCCTGACAGTTGCTGATAAAGTGGCTGTCAGGTGCAAATGAAGTGGCTGACAGGGGCTAATCAAGCACTGCTAGGCGCCGATCAAGCGGCTGACAGGTACTGGTCAACTGGCTGACAGGTGCTGATAAAGCGGCTGATAGGCGCTGATCAAGCGGCTGACAGGTGCTGATCTAGCGGCTGATAGGCCCTGATCAAGTGTCTGACAGACGCTGATCAACTGTCTGATAGGTACTATTCAAGTGGCTGATAGGCCCTGATCAAGCTTCTGACAGGTGCTTGTCAAGCGGCTGAGAGGCACTTATCGCGCGGCTGCGTAGGCGCTTTTCAATCAGCTGAGTGGGCAGTGGTCAAGTGGCTGACAGGCACTGATGAAGTGGTTGACCAGGCGCTGAATGACCAGCAGAGCACGAAATGATCAAGCTGCTGATAGGTGCTGATAAACCTGCTAACAGGTGCTGATCAAGCGGCTGACAGGTGCTGATCAACTGGCTGACAGTTGCAAATGAAGCGGCTGACAGGTGTTGATCAACATGCTGACAGGTGCTAATCAAGCATCTGATAGGTGCTGATAAAGCTGCTGAGAGGTGCTGATCAAGGGGATGACAGGTGCTGATCAAGCGCCTGATAGTCGTTGATCAAGGGGCTGACAGGTGCTGATCAAGCGGCTGACAGGTGCTGATTAACTGGCTGACAGGTTCTGATCAATTGGATGGGTAGGCGCTGATCATCCAGCTGGTAAGGCGATGATCAAGCGGCGAACAGGCGCTGATCCAGTGGCTTACATGTTCTGATCAACTGACTGAGAGGTGATGATCAACTCGCTGACAGGTGATAATCAAGCAGCTTATAGGAGCTTATCAAGGTTCTGACAGGTGCTAATCAACTGGCTGACTGGTACTGATCAAGTGGCTGAGTAGGCGCTGAGCAGGCAGCCGATTATGTGATGATAAAGCGGCTAACAGGCGCTGATCAAGAGGCTGACAGGTGATGATAAAGTGGTTGACAGGTGCTGATCAAGCGCCTGACAGGTGCTGATCAACTGGCTGACAGGTGCTAATGAAGCGGCTGACAGGTGTTGATCAACATGCTGACAGGTGCTAATCAAGCAGCTGATAGATGCTGATAAAGCTGCTGACAGGTGCTGATCAAGCTGCTGACAGGTGCTGATTAATCGGCTGACAGGTGCTAATCAAGCGTCTGATAGGCGCTGATCAAGCGCCTAACAGGTGCTGATGAACTGGCTGAGAAGTGTTAATTAAGCAGCTGATAGGTGCTGATCATGCTGCTGAATGGTGCTGATAAAGCGGCTGACAGGTGCTGATCCAGTGGCTTACAGGTGGTGATCAACTGGCTGAGAGGTGCTGATCAACTGGCTGACAGGTACTTCTCAAGCGGCTGACAGGCACTGATCGGGCGTCTGAGTAGGCGCTGATTGCCGGGCTCAGTAGGCGCAGACCAACTGGCTGAGAGATGCAATTCGCGCGGCTGTGTAGGCACTCTTCAACCTGCTGACAGGTGCTGATCAAGCAGCTGACAGGTGCTGATCAGCTAGCTGACAGGTGGTAATCAAGCGGCTGACAGTTGCTGATCAACTGGCTGACAGTTGCTAATGAAGCGGCTGACAGGTGTTGATCAACATGCTGACAGTTCCTAATCAAGCAGCTGATAGGTGCTGATAAAGCTGCTGAAAGGTCCTGATCAAGCAGCTGACAGGTGTCGATCAACTGGCTGATAGGTACTACTCTAGTGGCTGATAGGCCCTGATCAAGCTTCTGACAGTTGCTTGTCAAGCGGCTGAGAGGCACTTATCGCGCGGCTGCATAGGCGCTTTTCAATCAGGTGAGTGGGCAATGGTCAAGTGGCTGACAGGCACTGATGAAGTGGTTGACCAGGCGCTGAATGACCAGCAGAGCAGGAAATGATCAAGCGGCTGACAGGCGCTGATCAACCGGCTGAGAGTCACTGATCACGTGCCTGAGTAGGCTCTGATTACGCAGCTAAGCGGGTACCGATCAAGCTGTTGAGAGTTGCTGATATATTGGCTGACAGGTGCTGATAAAGTGGCTGACAGGTACTGATCAAGCTGCTGACACGTGTTTATCAAGCGGCTGACAGGTGCTGATCAAGCGGATGACACGTGCTGATCAACTGGCTGACAGGTGCTAATGAAGCGACTCTCAGGTGCTGATCAACTGGCTGACAGGTGCTAATCAAGTGGCTGATAGGCCCTGATCAATCTGCTGACAGGTGCTGATCAAATGGCTGACAGGTGCTGATCAAGCAGCTGATACTCGCTGCTCAAGCTGCTGACAGGTGCTGATCATCTGGCTGACAGGTGCTCATCAAGCAGCTGATAGGCGATGATCAAGGTGCTGACAGGTGCTGATCAACTGGCTGACAGGTGCTAAACAAGCAGCTGATAGGTGCTGATTGCGCAGCTGAGAATGCAATGATCAAGCAGCTGACAGGCACTGATCAATCGGTAGGCAGGTGCTGATCAACTGGCTGACAAGTGCTAATCAAGTAGCTGATAGGCGATGATCAAGCTGCTGACAGGTTCTGATCAAGACGCTGACAGGTGCTGATCAACTGGCTGACAGGTGCTAATCACACGGCTGATAGGCGATGATCAAGGGGCTGACAGGTGCTGTTCAACTGGCTGACAGGTGCTAATGAAGCGGCTGACAGGTGCTGATCAACTGGCTGACAGGTGCTAATCAAGTGGCTAATAGGCCCTGATCAAGCTGCTTACAGGTGATTTTCAGGCGGCTGACTGGTGCTTATCGCGCGGCTCCATTGGCGCTTTTCAATCTGTTGAGTGGGCAGTGGTCAAGCAGCTGACAGGCGCTAATCAAGCGGCTGACAGGTGCTGATAAAGTCGTTGACAGGTGCTGATCAAGCGACTGATAGTCGCTGATAAAGTGGCTGACAGTACTTCTCAAGTGTCTGTCAGGCGCACATTGCACGGCTGAGTAGGCGCTGATCGCGGGGCTGAGTAGACACAGATCAAGCGGCTGGGGTGATGATCGTGCGGCTGAGTAAATGATGATCGCGTGGCTGATTAGGTGCTGGTCAAGAGGCTGACACGCGTTTATCAAGCTGCTGACAGGTGCTGATCAACTGGCTGACTGGTACTGATCGAGCGGCTGAGTAGGCGCTGATCATGCAGCTGGTTAGACGATGATAAAGTGGGTAACAGGCGCTGATCAAGCGGCTGATAGGTGCTCATCAAGCGGCTGACAGGTGCAGATCAAGCGGCAGACAGGTGCTGATCAACTGGCTGATAGGTACTATTCAAGTGGCTGTTAGGCCCTGATCATGCTTCTGGCAGGTGCTTGTCAAGCGGCTGAGAGGCACTTATCGCGCGGCTGCGTAGGTGCTTTTCAATCAGCTGAGTGGGCACTGGTCAAGTGGCTGACAGGCACTGATGAAGTGCTTGACCAGGCGCTGAATGACCAGCAGAGCAGGAAATGATCAAGCGGCTGACAGGCGCTGATCAACCGGCTGAGGGTCACTGATCAACTGGCTTAGTAGGATCTGATCACGCAGCAAAGTGGACGCTGATCAAGCAGTTGACAGGTGCTGATATAGTGGCTGACAGGTGCTGATAAAGTGGCTGACAGGTACTGATCAAGCGGTTGAGTAGGCACTGATAGCGCAGCTGATTAGGCGATGATAAAGCGGCTGACAGGTGCTGATAAAGTCGTTGACGGATGTTGATCTAGCGGCTGATAATCGCTGATCAAGCGGCTGACAGGTGCTGATCGCGCCGCTTCAATAGGCGCTGATGGAGGGGGTGATTAGGCGCTGATCAAGCGTCTGACAGTCTCTGATCAAATGGCTGACAGACTATGATCACGCGGCTGTGTAGGGGCTGATTCGCGGCTGAGTAGGCGTTGATCGCACAGCTGAGAATGCACTAATCAAGCGGATGGCAGGTGCAGTTTAAGCGGCTTTCAGGTGCTGATCAAGCAGCTGACAGGTGCTGATCAACTGGCTGACAGTTGCTAACGAAGCGGCTGACAGGTGTTCATCAACATGCTGAAAGGTGCTAATCAAGCAGCTGATAGGTGTTGATCAAGCTGCTGACAGGTGCTGATCAAGCTGCTGACAGGTGCTGATTAATCGGCTGACAGGTGCTAATCAACTGGCTGACAGGTGCTAATCAAGCGTCTGATAGGCGCTGATCAAGCGCCTAACAGGTGCTGATGAACTGGCTGAGAAGTGTTAATTAAGCAGCTGATAGGTGCTGATCATGCTGCTGAATGGTGCTGATAAAGCGGCTGACAGGTGCTGATCCAGTGGCTTACAGGTGGTGATCAACTGGCTGAGAGGTGCTGATCAACTGGCTGACAGGTACTTCTCAAGCGGCTGACAGGCACTGATCGGGCGTCTGAGTAGGCGCTGATTGCGGGGCTCAGTAGGCGCAGACCAACTGGCTGAGAGATGCAATTCGCGCGGCTGTGTAGGCACTCTTCAACCTGCTGACAGGTGCTGATCAAGCAGCTGACAGGTGCTGATCAGCTAGCTGACAGGTGGTAATCAAGCGGCTGACAGTTGCTGATCAACTGGCTGACAGTTGCTAATGAAGCGGCTGACAGGTGTTGATCAACATGCTGACAGTTCCTAATCAAGCAGCTGATAGGTGCCGTTAAAGCTGCTGAAAGGTCCTGATCAAGCGGCTGACAGGTGTCGATCAACTGGCTGATAGGTACTATTCTAGTGGCTGATAGGCCCTGATCAAGCTTCTGACAGTTGCTTGTCAAGCGGCTGAGAGGCACTTATCGCGCGGCTGCATAGGCGCTTTTCAATCAGGTGAGTGGGCAATGGTCAAGTGGCTGACAGGCACTGATGAAGTGGTTGACCAGGCGCTGAATGACCAGCAGAGCAGGAAATGATCAAGCGGCTGACAGGCGCTGATCAACCGGCTGAGAGTCACTGATCACGTGCCTGAGTAGGCTCTGATTACGCAGCTAAGCGGGTACCGATCAAGCTGTTGAGAGTTGCTGATATATTGGCTGACAGGTGCTGATAAAGTGGCTGACAGGTACTGATCAAGCTGCTGACACGTGTTTATCAAGCGGCTGACAGGTGCTGATCAAGCGGATGACACGTGCTGATCAACTGGCTGACAGGTGCTAATGAAGCGACTCTCAGGTGCTGATCAACTGGCTGACAGGTGCTAATCAAGTGGCTGATAGGCCCTGATCAATCTGCTGACAGGTGCTGATCAACTGGCTGACAGGTGCTGATCAAGCAGCTGATACTCGCTGCTCAAGCTGCTGACAGGTGCTGATCATCTGGCTGACAGGTGCTAATCAAGCGGCTGATAGGCGATGATCAAGGTGCTGACAGGTGCTGATCAACTGGCTGACAGGTGCTAAACAAGCAGCTGATAGGTGCTGATTGCGCAGCTGAGAATGCAATGATCACGCAGCTAAGCGGGTACCGATCAAGCTGTTGAGAGTTGCTGATATATTGGCTGACAGGTGCTGATAAAGTGGCTGACAGGTACTGATCAAGCTGCTGACACGTGTTTATCAAGCGGCTGACAGGTGCTGATCAAGCGGATGACACGTGCTGATCAACTGGCTGACAGGTGCTAATGAAGCGACTCTCAGGTGCTGATCAACTGGCTGACAGGTGCTAATCAAGTGGCTGATAGGCCCTGATCAATCTGCTGACAGGTGCTGATCAACTGGCTGACAGGTGCTGATCAAGCAGCTGATACTCGCTGCTCAAGCTGCTGACAGGTGCTGATCATCTGGCTGACAGGTGCTAATCAAGCGGCTGATAGGCGATGATCAAGGTGCTGACAGGTGCTGATCAACTGGCTGACAGGTGCTAAACAAGCAGCTGATAGGTGCTGATTGCGCAGCTGAGAATGCAATGATCAAGCAGCTGACAGGCACTGATCAATCGGTAGGCAGGTGCTGATCAACTGGCTGACAAGTGCTAATCAAGTAGCTGATAGGCGATGATCAAGCTGCTGACAGGTTCTGATCAAGAGGCTGACAGGTGCTGATCAAGAGGCTGACAAGTGCTAATCACAGGGCTGATAGGCGATGATCAAGGGGATGACAGGTGCTGTTCAACTGGCTGACAGGTGCTGATCAATTGGCTGACAGGTGCTGATCAACTAGCTGACAGGTGCTAATCAAGTGGCTAATAGGCCCTGATCAAGCTGCTTACAGGTGATTTTCAGGCGGCTGACTGGTGCTTATCGCGCGGCTCCATTGGCGCTTTTCAATCTGTTGAGTGGGCAGTGGTCAAGCAGCTGACAGGCGCTAATCAAGCGGCTGACAGGTGCTGATAAAGTCGTTGACAGGTGCTGATCAAGCGACTGATAGTCGCTGATAAAGTGGCTGACAGTACTTCTCAAGTGTCTGTCAGGCGCACATTGCACGGCTGAGTAGGCGCTGATCGCGGGGCTGAGTAGACACAGATCAAGCGGCTGAGGTGATGATCGTGCGGCTGAGTAAATGATGATCGCGTGGCTGATTAGGTGCTGGTCAAGAGGCTGACACGCGTTTATCAAGCTGCTGACAGGTGCTGATCAACTGGCTGACTGGTACTGATCGAGCGGCTGAGTAGGCGCTGATCATGCAGCTGGTTAGACGATGATAAAGTGGGTAACAGGCGCTGATCAAGCGGCTGATAGGTGCTCATCAAGCGGCTGACAGGTGCAGATCAAGCGGCAGACAGGTGCTGATCAACTGGCTGATAGGTACTATTCAAGTGGCTGTTAGGCCCTGATCATGCTTCTGGCAGGTGCTTGTCAAGCGGCTGAGAGGCACTTATCGCGCGGCTGCGTAGGTGCTTTTCAATCAGCTGAGTGGGCACTGGTCAAGTGGCTGACAGGCACTGATGAAGTGCTTGACCAGGCGCTGAATGACCAGCAGAGCAGGAAATGATCAAGCGGCTGACAGGCGCTGATCAACCGGCTGAGGGTCACTGATCAACTGGCTTAGTAGGATCTGATCACGCAGCAAAGTGGACGCTGATCAAGCAGTTGACAGGTGCTGATATAGTGGCTGACAGGTGCTGATAAAGTGGCTGACAGGTACTGATCAAGCGGTTGAGTAGGCACTGATAGCGCAGCTGATTAGGCGATGATAAAGCGGCTGACAGGTGCTGATAAAGTCGTTGACGGATGTTGATCTAGCGGCTGATAATCGCTGATCAAGCGGCTGACAGGTGCTGATCGCGCCGCTTCAATAGGCGCTGATGGAGGGGGTGATTAGGCGCTGATCAAGCGTCTGACAGTCTCTGATCAAATGGCTGACAGACTATGATCACGCGGCTGTGTAGGGGCTGATTCGCGGCTGAGTAGGCGTTGATCGCACAGCTGAGAATGCACTTATCAAGTGGATGGCAGGCGCAGTTTAAGCGGCTCTCAGGTGCTGATCAAGCAGCTGACAGGTGCTGATCAACTGGCTGACAGTTGCTAACAAAGCGGCAGACAGGTGTTCATCAGCATGCTGACAGGTGCTAATCAAGCAGCTGATAGGTGCTGATCAAGCTGCTGACAGGTGTTGATCAAGCTGCTGACAGGTGCTGATTAATCGGCTGACAGGTGCTAATCAACTGGCTGACAGTTGCTAATGAAGCGGCTGACAGGTGTTGATCAACATGCTGACAGTTCCTAATCAAGCAGCTGATAGGTGCTGATAAAGCTGCTGAAAGTTCCTGATCAAGCGGCTGACAGGTGTCGATCAACTGGCTGATAGGTACTATTCTAGTGGCTGATAGGCCCTGATCAAGCTTCTGACAGTTGCTTGTCAAGCGGCAGAGAGGCACTTATCGCGCGGCTGCATAGGCGCTTTTCAATCAGGTGAGTGGGCAATGGTCAAGTGGCAGACAGGCACTGATGAAGTGGTTGACCAGGCGCTGAATGACCAGCAGAGCAGGAAATGATCAAGCGGCTGACAGGCGCTGATCAACCGGCTGAGAGTCACTGATCACGTGCCTGAGTAGGCTCTGATTACGCAGCTAAGCGGGTACTGATCAAGCTGTTGAGAGTTGCTGATATATTGGCTGACAGGTGCTGATAAAGTGGCTGACAGGTACTGATCAAGCTGCTGACTCGCGTTTATCAAGCGGATGACAGGTGCTGATCAAGCGGATGAAACGTGCTGATCAACTGGCTGACAGGTGCTAATGAAGCGACTCTCAGGTGCTGATCAACTGGCTGACAGGTGCTAATCAAGTGGCTGATAGGCCCTGATCAATCTGCTGACAGGTGCTGATCAACTGGCTGACAGGTGCTGATCAAGCAGCTGATACTCGCTGCTCAAGCTGCTGACAGGTGCTGATCATCTGGCTGACAGGTGCTAATCAAGCGGCTGATAGGCGATGATCAAGGTGCTGACAGGTGCTAAACAAGCAGCTGATAGGTGCTGATTGCGCAGCTGAGAATGCAATGATCAAGCAGCTGACAGGCACTGATCAATCGGTAGGCACGTGCTGATCAACTGGCTGACAAGTGCTAATCAATAGCTGATAGGCGATGATCAAGCTGCTGACAGTTTCTGATCAAGAGGCTGACAGGTGCTGATCAACTGGCTGATAGGTACTATTCAAGTGGCTGTTAGGCCCTGATCATGCTTCTGACAGGTGCTTGTCAAGCGGCTGAGAGGCACTTATCGCGCGGCTGCGTAGGCGCTTTTCCATCAGCTGAGTGGGCACTGGTCAAGTGGCTGACAGGCACTGATGAAGTGGTTGACCAGGCAGAGAATGACCAGCAGAGCAGGAAATGATCAAGCGGCTGACAGGCGCTGATCAACCGGCTGAGGGTCACTGATCAACTGGCTTAGTAGGATCTGATCACGCAGCAAAGTGTACGCTGATCAAGCAGTTGACAGGTGGTGATCAACCGGATGACAGGTGCTGATCAACTGGCTGACAGGTGCTAATGAAGCGACTCTCAGGTGCTGATCAACTGGCTGACAGGTGCTAATCAAGTGGCTGATAGGCCCTGATCAATCTGCTGACAGGTGCTGATCAACTGGCTGACAGGTGCTGATCAAGCAGCTGATACTCGCTGCTCAAGCTGCTGACAGGTGCTGATCATCTGGCTGACAGGTGCTAATCAAGCGGCTGATAGGCGATGATCAAGGTGCTGACAGGTGCTGATCAACTGGCTGACAGGTGCTAAACAAGCAGCTGATAGGTGCTGATTGCGCAGCTGAGAATGCAATGATCAAGCAGCTGACAGGCACTGATCAATCGGTAGGCACGTGCTGATCAACTGGCTGACAAGTGCTAATCAATAGCTGATAGGCGATGATCAAGCTGCTGACAGGTTCTGATCAAGACGCTGACAGGTGCTGATCAAGAGGCTGACAGGTGCTAATCACACGGCTGATAGGCGATGATCAAGGGGCTGACAGGTGCTGTTCAACTGGCTGACAGGTGCTGATCAATTGGCTGACAGGTGCTGATCAACTAGCTGACAGGTGCTAATCAAGTGGCTAATAGGCCCTGATCAAGCTGCTTACAGGTGATTTTCAGGCGGCTGACTGGTGCTTATCGCGCGGCTCCATTGGCGCTTTTCAATCTGTTGAGTGGGCAGTGGTCAAGCAGCTGACAGGCGCTAATCAAGCGGCTGACAGGTGCTGATAAAGTCGTTGACAGGTGCTGATCAAGCGACTGATAGTCGCTGATAAAGTGGCTGACAGTACTTCTCAAGTGTCTGTCAGGCGCACCTCGCACGGCTGAGTAGGCGCTGATCGCGGGGCTGAGTAGACACAGATCAAGCGGCTGAGGCGATGATTGTGCGGCTGATAAATGATGATCGCGTGGCTGATTAGGTGCTGGTCCAGTGGCTGCCAGGTACTTCTCAAGCGGCTGACAGGCACTGATCAAGTGGATGACCAGGAGCTGAATGACCAGCAGAGCAGGAAATGATCAAGCGGCTGACTGGTGCTGATCAACTGCCTGACAGGTTCTGATCAAGCGGCTGAGTAGGCGATGATCAAGGTGCTGACAGGTGCTGATCAACTGGCTGACAGGTGCTAAACAAGCAGCTGATAGGCGCTATTTGCGCACCTGAGAATGCAATGAACAAGTACCTGACAGGCACTGATCAATCGGTAGGCAGGTGCTGATCAACTGGTTGACAAGTGCTAATCAAGCAGCTGATAGGCGATGATCAAGGTGCTGACAGGTGCTGTTCAACTGGCTGACAGGTGCTAATGAATCGGCTGACAGGTGCTGATCAATTGGCTGACAGGTGCTGATCAACTGGCTGACAGGTGCTAATCAAGTGGCTAATAGGCCCTGATCAAGCTGCTGACAGGTGATTTTCAGGCGGCTGACTGGTGCTTATCGCGCGGCTGCATTGGCCCTTTTCAATCGGCTGAGTGGGCAGTGGTCAAGCAGCTGACAGGCACTAATCAAGCGGCTGACAGGGGCTGATTAAGTCGTTGACAGGTGCTGATCAAGCGACTGAGAGTCGCTGATAAAGTGGCTGACAGTACTTCTCAAGTGTCTGTCAGGCGCCCCTCGCACGGCTGAGTAGGCGCTGATCGCGGGGCTGAGTAGACACAGATCAAGCGGCTGAGGCGATGATCGTGCGGCTGAGTAAATGATGATCGCGTGGCTGATTAGGTGCTGGTCAAGTGGCTGCCAGGTACTTCTCATGGGGCTGACAGGCACTGATCAAGTGGATGACCAGTAGCTGAATGACCAGCAGAGCTGGAAATGATCAAGCGGCTGACTGGTGCTGATCAACTGCCTGACAGGTTCTGATCAAGCGGCTGAGTAGGCGCTGATCCTGCAGCTGATAAGGCGATGATCAAGCGGCTGATAGTCTTTGATCAAGTGGCTGTCAGGCGCAGATCGCATGGTTTAGTAGGCGCTGGTCATGGGGCTGAGTAGGCACAGATCAAGAGGCTGAGGCGATGATCGCGCGGCTGAGTAAATGATCATCGTGTGGCTGATTAGGTGCTGATCAAGAGGCTGACAGGTACTTGTCAAGCGGCTGACAAGCACTGATCAGGCGGCTGTGTAGGCACTGACTGCGGGGCTCAGTAGGCACAGATCAACTGGCTGAAAGATGCTATTCGCGCGGCTGAGTCAGTGCTTTTCAATCGGCTGAGTGGAAAGTGGTCAAGCGCTGATCAAGCTGCTGACAGGTGCTTAACAAGCGGCTGACAATTGCTGATCAACTGGCTGACAGGGGCTAATCAAGCCACTGATAGGCGCTGACCAAGTGGGTGACAGGTGCTGGTCAACTGGCTGACAGGTGCTAATCAAGCGGCTGATAGGGGCACATCAAGCTGCTGACAGGTGCTGATCAAGTGGCTGACAGGTACTTGTCAAGCGGCTGACAAGCACTGATCGGGCAGCTGTGTAGGCACTGACTGCGGAGCTCAGTAGGCCCAGATCAACTGGCTGAAAGATGCTCTTCACGCGGTTGAGTCTTTGCTTTTCAATCGGCTGAGTGGAAAGTGGTCAAGCGCTGATCAAGCTGCTGACAGGTGCATAACAAGCGGCTGACAATTGCTGATCAAGTGGCTGACAGGGGCTAATCAAGCAGCTGATAGGTGCTGATAAAGCTGCTGACAGGTGCTGATCAAGCGGTTGACAGGTTCTGATACAGCGGCTAACACATGCTGATAATGGGGCTGACAGTTAATGATCAAGCTGTTTCTAGGGGCTGCCCTAGCGCCTGACAGTTGCTGATAAAGTGGCTGACAGGTGCAAATGAAGTGGATGACAGGTGCTGATCAACTGGCTGACAGGTACTGATCAAGTTGCTGACAGATGTTTCTCAAGTGGCTGACAGGCACTTATCGCGTGGATGCATATGCGTTTATCAATCAGCTGAGTGGGCACGGGTCAAGGGGCTGACAGGCACTGATCTAGTGGTGGACCAGGCGCTGATTGACCATCAGAGCAGGAAATGATCAAGCCGCTGACAGGCGCTGATCAGCCCGCTGAGGGTCACTGATCCTGTGGCGGAGTAGGCTCTGATTACGCAGCTAAGCGGGCACTGATCAAGCTGTTGAGAGTTGCTGATATATTGGCTGACAGGTGCTGATAAAGTGGCTGACAGGTACTGATCAAGCTGCTGACATGCGTTTATCAAGCGGCTGACAGGTGCTGATCAAGTGGCTGACAGATACTTCTCAAGAGGCTGACAGTCACTGATCGGGCGGCTGAGTAGGCGCTGATCGTGGGGCTCAGTAGGAGCAGATCAACTGGCTGAGAGATGCTATTTGCGCGGCTGAATAGGCACTGTTCAACCGGCTGACAGGTGCTGATCAAGCAGCTGACAGACACTGATCTCGCGGCTGATTAAGCACTGATAGCGCAGCTCAGTAAGCGTTGATCAAGCGGTTTACAGGTGCTTGTAAAGCGGCTGACAGGCGCTTATCGCTCGGCTGCGTAGGCGCTTTTCAGTCTGCTGAGTGGGCAGTGGTCAAGCGGCTGACTGACACTGATCCAGTGGTTGACCAGGCGCTGAATGACCAGCAGAGCAGGAAATGATCAAGCGCCTGACAGGAGAAGATCAACCGGCTGAGCGTCACTGACCGCGTGGCTGAGTAGGCTCTGTTCATGCAGCAAAGTGGGTGCTGATCTAGCGGTTGACAGGTGATGATCAATAGACTGACAGGTGTTAATCAAGCAGCTGATACGCACTGATCAACCTGCTGACTGGTGCTGATCAACCGGATGACAGGTGCTGATCAACTGGCTGACAGGTGCTAATGAAGTGACTCTCAGGTGCTGATCAACTGGCTGACAGGTGCTAATCAAGTGGCTGATAGGCCCTGATCAATCTGCTGACAGGTGCTGATCAACTGGCTGACAGGTGCTGATCAAGCAGCTGATACTCGCTGCTCAAGCTGCTGACAGGTGCTGATCATCTGGCTGACAGGTGCTAATCAAGCGGCTGATAGGCGATGTTCAAGGTGCTGACAGGTGCTGATCAACTGGCTGACAGGTGCTAAACAAGCACCTGATAGGTGCTGATTGCGCAGCTGAGAATGCAATGATCAAGCAGCTGACAGGCACTGATCAATCGGTAGGCAGGTGCTGATCAACTGGCGGACAAGTGCTAATCAAGTAGCTGATAGGCGATGATCAAGCTGCTGACAGGTTCTGATCAAGAGGCTTACAGGTGCTGATCAAGAGTCTGACAGGTGCTAATCACACGGCTGATAGGCGATGATCAAGGGGCTGACAGGTGCTGTTCAACTGGCTGACAGGTGCTAATGAAGCGGCTGACAGGTGCTGATCAATTGGCTGACAGGTGCTGATCAACTTGCTGACAGGTGCTAATCAAGTGGCTAATAGGCCCTGATCAAGCTGCTGACAGGTGATTTTCAGGCGGCTGACTGGTGCTTATCGCGCGGCTGCATTGGCGCTTTTCAATCGGCTGAATGGGCAGTGGTCAAGCAGCTGACAGGCACTAATCAAGCGGCTGACAGGTGCTGATAAAGTCGTTGACAGGTGCTGATCAAGCGACTGATAGTCGCTGATAAAGTGGCTGACAGTACTTCTCAAGTGTCTGTCAGGCGCACCTCGCACGGCTGAGTAGGCGCTGATCGCGGGGCTGAGTAGACACAGATCAAGCGGCTGAGGCGATGATCGTGCGGCTGATAAATGATGATCGCGTGGCTGAGTAGGTTCTGGTCCAGTGGCTGCCAGGTACTTCTCAAGCGGCTGACAGGCACTGATCAAGTGGATGACCAGGAGCTGAATGACCAGCAGAGCAGGAAATGATCAAGCGGCTGACTGGTGCTGATCAACTGCCTGACAGGTTCTGATCAAGCGGCTGAGTAGGTGCTGATCGTGAAGCTGATAAGGCGATGATCAAGCGGCTGATAGTCGTTGATCAACAGGCTGTCAGGCACAGATCGCATGGCTTAGTAGGCGCTGGTCATGGGGCTGAGTAGGCACAGATCAAGAGGCTGAGGCGATGATCGCGCGGCTGAGTAAATGATCATCGTGTGGCTGATTAGGTGCTGATCAAGAGGCTGACAGGTACTTGTCAAGCGGCTGACAAGCACTGATCAGGCGGCTGTGTAGGCACTGACTGCGGGGCTCAGTAGGCACAGATCAACTGGCTGAAAGATGCTATTCGCGCAGCTGAGTCAGTGCTTTTCAATCGGCTGTGTGGAAAGTGGTCAAGCGCTGATCATGCTGCTGACAGGTGCTTAACAAGCGGCTGACAATTGCTGATCAACTGGCTGACAGGGGCTAATCAAGCCACTGATAGGCGCTGACCAAGCGGCTGACAGGTGCTGGTCAACTGGCTGACAGGTGCTAACCAAGCGGCTGATAGGTGCACATCAAGCTGCTGACAGGTGCTGATCAAGTGGCTGACAGGTACTTGTCAAGCGGCTGACAAGCACTGATCGGGCAGCTGTGTAGGCACTGACTGCGGGGCTCAGTAGGCACAGATCAACTGGCTGAAAGATGATATTCACGCGGTTGAGTCTTTGCTTTTCAATCGGCTGAGTGGAAAGTGGTCAAGCGCTGATCAAGCTGCTGACAGGTGCATAACAAGCGGCTGACAATTGCTGATCAAGTGGCTGACAGGGGCTAATCAAGCAGCTGATAGGTGCTGATAAAGCTGCTGACAGGTGCTGATCAAGCGGTTGACAGGTTCTGATACAGCGGCTAACACGTGCTGATAATGTGGCTGGCAGTTAATGATCAAGCTGCTTATAGGGGCTGCCCTAGCGCCTGACAGTTGCTGATAAAGTGGCTGACAGGTGCAAGTGAAGTGGCTGACAGGTGCTGATCAACTGGCTGACAGGTACTGATCAAGTTGCTGACAGATGCTTCTCAAGTGGCTGACAGGCGCTTATCGCGTGGATGCGTATGCGTTTACCAATCAGCTGAGTGGGCACTGGTCAAGGGGCTGACAGGCACTGATCTAGTGTTGGACCAGGCGCTGAATGACCATCAGAGCAGGAAATGATCAAGCCGCTGACAGGCGCTGATCAGCCCGCTGAGGGTCACTGATCCTGTGGTGGAGTAGGCTCTGATTACGCAGCTAAGCGGGCACTGATCAAGCTGTTGAGAGTTGCTGATATATTGGCTGACAGGTGCTGATAAAGTGGCTGACAGGTACTGATCAAGCTGCTGACATGCGTTTATCAAGCGGCTGACAGGTGCTGATCAAGTGGCTGACAGGTACTTCTCAAGAGGCTGACAGTCACTGATCGGGCGGCTGAGTAGGCGCTGATCATGGGGCTCAGTAGGAGCAGATCAACTGGCTGAGAGATGCTATTTGCACGGCTGAATAGGCACTGTTCAACCGGCTGACAGGTGCTGATCAAGCAGCTGACAGACACTGATCTCGTGGCTGATTAAGCACTGATAGCGCAGCTCAGTAAGTGTTGATCAAGCCTTTTACAGGTGGTTGTAAAGCGGCTGACAGGCGCTTATCGCTCGGCTGCGTAGGCGCTTTTCAATCTGCTGAGTGGGCAGTGGTCAAGCGGCTGACTGACACTGATCCAGTGGTTGACCAGGCGCTGAATGACCAGCAGAGCAGGAAATGATCAAGCGCCTGACAGGAGAAGAGCAACCGGCTGAGCGTCACTGACCGCGTGGCTGAGTAGGCTCTGTTCATGCAGCAAAGTGGGTGCTGATCTAGCGGTTGACAGGTGATGATCAATAGACTGACAGGTGTTAATCGAGAAGCTGATACGCACTGATCAACCTGCTGACAGGTGCTGATCAAGCGGATGACAGGTGCTGATCAACTGGCTGACAGGTGCTAATGAAGCGACTCTCAGGTGCTGATCAACTGGCTGACAGGTGCTAATCAAGTGGCTGATAGGCCCTGATCAATCTGCTGACAGGTGCTGATCAACTGGCTGACAGGTGCTGATCAAGCAGCTGATACTCGCTGCTCAAGCTGCTGACAGGTGCTGATCATCTGGCTGACAGGTGCTAATCAAGCGGCTGATAGGCGATGATCAAGGTGCTGACAGGTGCTGATCAACTGGCTGACAGGTGCTAAACAAGCAGCTGATAGGTGCTGATTGCGCAGCTGAGAATGCAATGATCAAGCAGCTGACAGGCACTGATCAATCGGTAGGCAGGTGCTGATCAACTGGCTGACAAGTGCTAATCAAGTAGCTGACAGGTTCTGATCAAGCTGCTGACAGGTTCTGATCAAGAGGCTGACAGGTGCTGATCAGCTGGCTGACAGGTGCTAATCACACGGCTGATAGGCGATGATCAAGGGGCTGACAGGTGCTGTTCAACTGGCTGACAGGTGCTAATGAAGCGGCTGACACGTGCTGATCAATTGGCTTACAGGTGCTGATCAACAAGCTGACAGGTGCTAATCAAGTGGCTTATAGGCCCTGATCAAGCTGCTGACAGGTGATTTTCAGGCGGTTGACTGGTGCTTATCGCGCGGCTGCATTGGCGCTTTTCAATCGGCTGAGTGGGCAGTGGTCAAGCAGCTGACAGCACTAATCAAGCGGCTGACAGCTGCTGATAAAGTCGTTGACAGGTGCTGATCAAGCGACTGATAGTCGTTGATAAAGTGGCTGACAGTACTTCTCAAGTGTCTGTCAGGCGCCCCTCGCACGGCTGAGTAGGCGCTGATCGCGGGGCTGAGTAGACACAGATCAAGCGGCTGAGGCGATGATCGTGCGGCTGAATAAATGATGATCGCGTGGCTGATTAGGTGCTGGTCAAGTGGCTGCCAGGTACTTCTCAAGCGGCTGACAGGCACTGATCAAGTGGATGACCAGGAGCTCAATGACCAGCAGAGCAGGAAATGATCAAGCAGCTGACTGGTGCTGATCAACTGCCTGACAGGTTCTGATCAAGCGGCTGAGTAGGTGCTGATCGTGAAGCTGATAAGGCGATGATCAAGCGGCTGATAGTCGTTGATCAAGTGGCTGTCAGGCACAGATCGCATGGCTTAGTAGGCGCTGGTCATGGGGCTGAGTAGGCACAGATCAAGAGGCTGAGGCGATGATCGCGCGGCTGAGTAAATGATCATCATGTGGCTGATTAGGTGCTGATCAAGAGGCTGACAGGTACTTGTCAAGCGGCTGACAAGCACTGATCAGGCGGCTGTGTAGGCACTGACTGCGGGGCTCAGTAGGCACAGATCAACTGGCTGAAAGATGCTTTTCGCGCGGCTGAGTCAGTGCTTTTCAATCGGCTGAGTGGAAAGTGGTCAAGCGCTGATCAAGCAGCTGACAGACACTGATCTCGTGGCTGATTAAGCACTGATAGCGCAGCTCAGTAAGTGTTGATCAAGCGGTTTACAGGTGCTTGTAAAGCGGATGACAGGCGCTTATCGCTCGGCTGCGTAGGCGCTTTTCAATCAGCTGATTGGGCACTGGTCAAGTGGCTGACAGGCACTGATCCAGTGGTTGACCAGGCGCTGAATGACCAGCAGAGCAGGAAATGATCAAGCGGCTGACAGGCGCTGATCAACCGGCTGAGGGTCACGGATCACGTGGCTGAGTAGGAACTGATCACGCAGCAAAGTGGTCGCTGATCAAGCAGTTGACAGGTGCTGATAGAGTGGCTGACAGGTGCTGATAAAGTGGCTGACAGGTACTGATCAAGCCGTTGAGTAGGCGCTGATCGCGCAGCTGATTAGGCGATGATAAAGCGGCTGACAGGCGCTGATGAAGTGGCTGACAGGTGCTGATAAAGTGGCTGACAGGTACTGATCAAGCCATTGAGTAGGCACTGATCGCGCAGCTGATTAGGCGATGATAAAGCTGCTGACAGGTGCTGATCAAGCGGCTGACAGGTGCTGATCAACTGGCTGACAGATTCCGATCAAGCGGCTGAGTAGGCGCTGATCGCGCAGCTGATTAGGCAATGATAAAGTGGCTGACAGGCGCTGATCAAGTGGCTGACAGGTGCTGATCAAGTCGTTGACAGATCTTGATCTAGCGGCTGATAATCGCTGATCAAGCAGCTGACAGGCGCTGGTCAAGCGGCTGAAAGTTGCTGATAAAGTAGTTGACAGATGCTGATCTAGCGGTTGATGATCACTGATCTAGCGGCTGATTATCACTGATCAAGCGAGTGACAGTACTTCTCAATCGGATGTCAGGCACATATCGCATGGCTGAGTAGACATTGATCGCGGGGCTGAGTAGGCACAGATCATGCGGCTGAGGCGAGCATCGCATGGTTCAGTAAATACTGATAGCGAAGCTAATTAGGTGTTGATCAAGTGGTGTATAGGAGCTTGTCAAGCGGCTGACAGGTGCTGATCACGCCGCTGAATATGCGCTGATCGAGGGGGTGATTAGGCGCTGATCAAGTGTCTGACAGTCTCTGATCAAGCGGCTTACAGACTATGATCACGCGGCTGTTTAGGGGCTGATTCGCAGATGAGTAGGCATTGATCCCGCAGCTGAGAAGGCAATGATCAAGAGGCTGTCAGGTGCTGTTTAAGCGGCTTTCAGGTGCTGATCAAGCAGCTGACAGGTGCTGATCAACTGGCTGACAGTTGCTAATGAAGCGGCTGAAAGGTTTTGATCAACGTGCTGACAGGTGCTGATTAAGCGGCTGACAGGTGCTGATAAAGCTGCTGACAGGTGCTGATCAAGCTGCTGACAGGTGTTTAACAAGCATCTAACAATTGCTGATCAACTGGCTGACAGGGGCTAATCAAGCCACTGGTAGGCGCTTATCAAGCGGCTGACAGGTGCTGGTCAACTGGCTGACAGGTGCTAATCAAGCGGCTGATAGGCACTCATCAAGCGGCTGACAGGTGCTGATCAAGCGGCTGATAGGCGCTGATCAAGGGGCTGACAGGTGCTGATCAACTGGCTGACAGGTGCTAATCAAGCGGCTGATAGGCACTCATCAAGCAGCTGGCAGGTGCTGATCAAGTGGCTGATAGGCCCTGATCAAACTTCTGACAGGTGCTTGTCAAGCGGCTGAGAGGCACTTATCGCGCGGCTGTGTAGGCGCTTTTCCATCAGCTGATTGGGCACTGGTCAAGTGGCTGACAGGCACTGATGAAGTGGTTGACCAGGCGCTGAATGACCAGCAGAGCAGGAAATGATCAAGCGGCTGACAGGCGCTGATCAACCGGCTGAGGGTCACGGATCACGTGGCTGAGTAGGAACTGATCACGCAGCAAAGTGGTCGCTGATCAAGCAGTTGACAGGTGCTGATAGAGTGGCTGACAGGTGCTGATAAAGTGGCTGACAGGTACTGATCAAGCCGTTGAGTAGGCGCTGATCGCGCAGCTGATTAGGCGATGATAAAGCCGCTGACAGGCGCTGATGAAGTGGCTGACAGGTGCTGATAAAGTCGTTGACAGATGTTGATCTAGCGGCTAATAATCGCTGATCAAGGGGCTGACAGGTGCTGTTAAATCTTTGACAGATGCTGATCTGGCGGCTGATAATCGCTGATCAAGCGGCTGACAGTAATTCTCAATCGGCTGTCAGGCACATATCGCACGGCTGAGTAGGCAGTGATCGCGGGGTTGAGTAGGCACAGATCATGCGGCTGAGGCGAGCATCGCATGGCTCAGTAAATACTGATAGCGAAGCTAATTAGGTGTTGATCAAGTGGTGTATAGGAGCTTGTCAAGCGGCTCACAGGTGCTGATCACGCTGCTGAATAGGCGCTGATCGAGGGGGTGATTAGGCGCTGATCAAGCGTCTGACAGTCTCTGATCAAGCGGCCGACAGACTATGATCACCCGGCAGTGTAGGGGCTGTTTCTCGGCTAAGTAGGCATTGATGGCGCAGCTGAGAAGGCACTGATCAAGCGGCTGGCAGCACTGTTTAAGCGGCTTACAGGTGCTGATCAAGCAGCTGACAGGTGCTGATCAACTGGCTGACAGTTGCTAATGAAGCGGCTGACAGGTGTTGATCAACATGCTGACAGGTGCTAATAAAGCAGCTGATAGGTGCTGATAAAACTGCTGACAGATGCTGATCAAGCTGCTGACAGGTGCTGATTAAGCGGCTGACAGGTGCTAATCAACTGGCTGACAGGTGCTAATCAAGCAGCTGATAGGCGCTGATCAAGCGGCTCTCAGGTGCTGATCAACTGGCTGAGAAGTGTTAATTAAGCAGCTGATAGGCGCTGATCAAGCGTCTGAAAGGTGCTGATAAAGTAGTTGACAGATGCTGATCTAGCGGTTGATGATCGCTGATCTAGCGGCTGATTATCACTGATCAAGCGAGTGACAGTACTTCTCAATCGGATGTCAGGCACATATCGCACGGCTGAGTAGGCACAGATCATGCAGCTGAGGCCATGATCGCATGGCTCAGGAAATACTGAGAGTGAAGCTAATAAGGTGTTGATCAAGTGGTGTATAAGTTCTTGTCAAGCGCCTGACAGGTGCTGATCGCCCTGCTCAATAGGCGCTGATGGAGGGGGTGATTAGGCGCTGATCAAGCGCCTGACAGTCTCTGCTCAAGCGGCTGGCAGACTATGATCACGCGTCTGTGTAGGGGCTGATTCGCGGCTGAGTAGGCGCTGATAGCCCAGCTGAGAAGGCAATGATCAAGCAGCTGACGGGCACTGATGAAGCTGGTTATATGTGCTGATCAAGCAGCTGACAGGTGCTGATCAACTGGCTGAGAGGTGCTAATCAAGCAGCTGATAGGTGCTGATAAAGCTGCTAAAAGGTGCTGATCAGGCTGCTTACAGGTGCTAATTAAGCGGCTGACAGGTGCTAATCAACTGGCTGACAGGTGCTAATCAAGCGGCTGATAGGCGCTATTCATGTGGCTAACAGGTGCTGATCAAGTGGCTCAGAAGAGTTAATTAGGCAGCTGATAATCGCTGATCAAGCTGCTGAAAGGTTCTTATCAAGCGGCTGACATGTGCTGATCCAGTGGCTTACAGGTGGTTATCAACTGTCTGAGAGGTGCTGATCAACTGGCTGACAGGTGCTAATCAAGCACTGATAGGCGCTGATCAAGCTGCTGACAGGTGCTTAACAAGCGGCTGACAATTGCTGATCAACTGGCTGACAGGGGCTAATCAAGCCACTGATAGGCGCTGATCAAGCCGCTGACAGGTGCTGGTCAACTGGCTGACAGGTGCTTATCAAGCGGCTGATAGGTGCACATCAAGCTGCTGACAGGTGCTGATCAAGTGGCTGACAGGTACTTGTCAAGCGGCTGACAAGCACTGATCGGGCAGCTGTGTAGGCACTGAGTGCGGGGCTCAGTAAGCATAGATCAACTGGCTGAAAGATGATATTCACGCGGTTGAGTCTTTGCTTTTCAATCGGCTGAGTGGAAAATGGTCAAGCGCTGATCAAGCTGCTGACAGGTGCATAATAAGCGGCTGACAATTGCTGATCAAGTGGCTGACAGGGGCTAATCAAGCAGCTGATAGGTGCTGATAAAGCTGCTGACAGGTGCTGATCAAGCGGTTGACAGGTTCTGATACAGCGGCTAACAGGTGCTGATAATGTGGCTGACAGTTAATGATCAAGCTGATTATAGGGGCTGCCCTAGCGCCTGACAGTTGCTGATAAAGTGGCTGACAGGTGCAAATGAAGTGGCTGACGGGTGCTGATCAACTGGCTGACAGGTGCTAATCAAGCGGCTGATAGGCACTCATCAAGCAGCTGGCAGGTGCTGATCAAGTGGCTGATACACCCTGATCAAACTTCTGACAGGTGCTTGTCAAGCGGCTGAGAGGCGCTTATCGCACGGCTGCGTAGGCGCTTTTCAATCAGCTGAGAGGGCACAGGTCAAGTGGCTGACAGGCACTGATGAAGTGGTTGACCAGGCGCTGAATGACCAGCAGAGCAGGAAATGATCAAGCGGCTGACAGGCGCTGATCAACAGGCTGAGGGTCACGATCACGTGGCTGAGTAGGATCTGATCACGCAGCAAAGTGGTCGCTGATCAAGCAGTTGACAGGTGCCGATAGAGTGGCTGACAGGTGCTGATAAAGTGGCTGACAGGTACTGATCAAGCCGTTGAGAAGGCACTGATCGCGCAGCTGATTATGCGATGATAAAGTGGCTGACAGGTGCTGATAAAGTCGTTGAAAGATGTTGATCTAGCGGCTAATAATCGCTGATCAAGGGGCTGACAGGTGCTGATAAATCTTTGACAGATGCTGATCTTGCGGCTGATAATCGCTGATCAAGAGGCTGACAGTAATTCTCAAGCGGCTGTCAGGCACATATCGCACGTCTGAGCAGGCAGTGATCGCGGGGTTGAGTAGGCACAGATCATGCGGCTGAGGCGAGCATCGCATGGCTCAGTAAATACTGATAGCGAAGCTAATTAGGTGTTGATCAAGTGGTTTATAGGAGCTTGTCAAGCGGCTGACAGGTGCTGATCACGCCGCTGAATAGGCGCTGATCGAGGGGGTGATTAGGCGCTGATCAAGCGTCTGACAGTCTCTGATCAAGCGGCCGACAGACTATGATCACCCGGCAGTGTAGGGGCTGTTTCTCGGCTAAGTAGGCATTGATGGCGCAGCTGAGAAGGCACTGATCAAGCGGCTGGCAGCACTGTTTAAGCGGCTTACAGGTGCTGATCAAGCAGCTGACAGGTGCTGATCAAGTGGCTGACAGTTGCTAATGAAGCGGCTGACAGGTGTTGATCAACATGCTGACAGGTGCTAATCAAGCAGCTGATAGGTGCTGATAAAGCTGCTGACAGATGCTGATCAAGCTGCTGACAGGTGCTGATCATGCGGCTGATAGGCGCTGATCAAGGGTCTGACAGGCGCTGATCAACTGGCTGATAGGTACTATTCAAGTGGCTGATAGGCCCTGATCAAGCTTCTGACAGGTGCTTGTTAAGCGGCTGAGAGGCACTTATCGCGCGGCTGAGTCAGTGCTTTTCAATCAGCTGAGTGGGCACTGGTCAAGTCACTGAAAGGCACTGGTGAAGTGGTTGACCAGGCGCTGAATGACCAGCAGTGCAGGAAATGATCAAGCGGCTGACAGGCTTTAATCAACCGGCTGAGGGTCACTGATCACGTGGCTGAGTAGGATATGATCACAAAGCAAAGTGGTCACTGTTCAAGCAGTTGACAGGTGCTGATATAGTGGCTGACAGGTGCTGATAAAGAGGCAGACAGGTACTGATCAACCGGTTGAGAATGCGCTGATCGTGCAGCTGATAAGGCAATGATCAAGCGGCTTACAGGCGCTGATCCAGTGGCTTACAGGTGATCATCAACTGGATGAGACGTGCTGATCAATTGGCTGACAGGCGCTAACGAAGCAGCTGATAGGCGCTGATCAAGCTGCTGACAGGTGCTGATCAACTGGCTGACTGGTACTGATCAAGCGGCTGAGTAGGCGCTGATCAGGCAGCTGATTAGGCGATGACAAAGCGGCTAACAGGCGCTGATCAAGCGGCTTAGAGGTGATGATAAATGGTTGACAGTTGCTGATCAAGCGGTTGAGAGTCATTGATCAAGTGGCTGTCAGGCACAGATCACATGGCTGAGTAGGCACAGATCAAGAGGCTGAGGGGATGATCACGCGGCTGAGTAAACGATCATCGCGTGTCTGATTAGCTTCTGATCAAGAGGCTGACACGCGTTTATCAAGCTGCTGACAGGTGCTGATCAACTGGCTGACAGTTGCTAATGAAGCGGCTAACAGGTGCTGATCAACTGGCTGAGAAGTGTTAATTAAGCAGCTAATACGCCCTGATCAAGCTGCTGAATGGTGCTGATCAAGCGGCTGACAGGTGCTGATCCAGTGGCTTACACGTGGTGATCAGGTGGCTGAGAGGTTCTGATCAACTGGCTGACAGGTTCTGATCAAGCGGCTGAGAAGGTGCTGATCGTGCAGCTGATAAGGCGATGATAAAGTGGCTAACAGGCGCTGATCAAGCGGCTGATATGCGCTCATCAAGCTACTGACAGGTGCAGATCAAGCGGCTGATAGGCACTCATCAAGCAGCTGACAGGTGTTCATCAACTGGCTGATAGGTACTATTCAAGTGGCTGATAGGCCCTGATCAAGCTTCTGACAGGTGCTTGTCAGGCGGCTGAGAGTCACTTATCGCGCAGCGGCGTAGGCGCTTTTCAATCAGCTGAGTGGACCCTGGTCAAGTGGCTGACAGGCACTGATGAAGTGCTTGACCAGGCACTGAATGACCAGCAGAGCAGGAAATGATCAAGCGGCTGACAGGCACTGATCAACCGTTGAGGGTCACTGATCTCGTGGCTGAGTAGGATCTGATCACGCAGCAAAGTGGTCGCTGATCAAGCAGTTGACAGGTGCTGATATAGTGGCTGACAGGTGCTGATAAAGTGGCTGACAGGTACTGATCAAGCGGTTGAGTAGGCGCTGATCGCGCAGGTGATTAGGCGCTGATAAAGCGGCTGACAGGTGCTGATAAAGTCGTTGACAGATGTTGATCTATCGGCTGATAATCGCTGATCAAGCGGCTAACAGGTGCGGATGGCGCCGCTCAATAGCCTTGATGGAGGGTGTGATTAGGCGCTGATCAAGGGTCTGACAGTCTCTGATCAAATGGCTGACAGACTATGATCACGCGGCTGTGTAGGGGCTGATTCGCGGCTAGGTAGGCGTTGATCGTGCAGCTGAGAATGCACTTTTCAAGCGGATGGCAGACGCTGTTTAAGCGGCTTACAGGTGCTGATCAAGCAGCTGACAGGTGCTGATCAACTGGCTGACAGGTGCTAAAGAAGCAGCTTACAGGTGTTGATCAACATGGTGACAGGTGCTAATCAAGCAGCTGATAGGTGCTGATTAAGCGTCTGATAGTTGTTGATCACGTGGCTGTGTAGGGGCTGATTCGCGGCTGAGTAGGCGCTGATCACGCACCTGAGAAGGCAATGATCAAGTGGCTAACATGCGCTGATCCAGTGGCTTACAGGTGCTAATCAACTGGCTGAGAGGTGCTGATCAACTCTCTGACAGGTGCTAATAAAGCAGCTGATAGGCGCTGATCAAGCTGCTGACAGGTGCGGATCAACTGGCTGACTGGTACTGATCAAGCAGCTGAGTAGGCGCTGATCATGCAGCTGAATAGGCGATGATAAAGCGGCTAACAGGCGCTGATCAAGCGGCTGACAGGTGATGATAAAGTGGTTGACAGGTGCTGATCAAGCGGCTGATAGTTGTTGATCAAGTGGCTGTCAGGCGCAGATCACATGGCTGAGTAGGCGCTAGTCCTGGGGCTGAGTAGGCACAGATGAAGAGGCTGAGGCGATGATCGCGTGGCCGAGTAAATGATCATCGCGTGGCTGATTAGGTGCTGATCAAGAGGCTGACACGCGTTTATCAAGCTGCTGACAGGTGCTGATCAAGCGGCTGACAGGTATTTGTCAAGCGGCTGACAAGCACTGATCGGGAAGCTGTGTAGGCACTGACTGCGGGGCTCAGTAGGCACAGATCAACTGGGTGAAAGATGCCATTCGCTCAGCTGAGTCGGTGCTTTTCAATCGGCTGAGAGGAAAGTGGTCAAGCGCTGATGAAGCTGCTGACAGGCATTTAACAAGCGGCTGACAATTGCTGATCAACTGGCTGACAGGGGCTAATCAAGCCACTGATAGGCGCTGATCAAGAAGCTGACAGGTGCTGGCCAACTGGCTGACAAGTGCTAATCAAGCGGCTGATAGGCACTCATCAAGCGGCTGACAGGTGCTGATCAAGCGGCTGATAGGTACTCTTCAAGTGGCTGATAGGCCCTGATCAAGCTTCTGACAGGTGCTTGTCAAGCGGCTGAGAGGCACTTATCAAGCCTTTTAGGTGCTTTTCAATCAGCTGAGTGGGCACTGGTCATGCGGCTGAGGCGACGATCGCATGGCTCTGTAAATACTGATAGCTAAGGTAATTAGGTGTTGATCAAGTGGTTTATAGGAGCTTGTCAAGCGGCTGACAGGTGCTGATAGCGCCGCTCAATAGGCACTTAAAGAGGGGGTGATTAGGCGCTGATCAAGCGTCTGACAGACTATGATCACGCGGCTGTGTAGGGGCTTATTCGCGGCTGAGTATGCATTGATCGCGCACCTGAGAAGGCAATGATCAAGCAGCTGACAGGCATTGATGAAGCGGTTGGCAGGCGCTGTTTAAGCAGATTACAGGTGCTGACCAAGCAGCTGACAGGTGCTGATCAACAGGCTGACAGGTGCTAATCCAGCGGCTGACAGTTGCTGATCAACTGGTTGAGAGTTGCTAATGAAGCGGCTGACAGGTGTTGATCAACATGCTGACAGGTGCTAATCAAGCAGCTGATAGGTGCTGATAAACCTGCTGACAGGTGCTGATCAAGCTGCTTACAGGTGCTAATTAAGCGGCTGACAGGTGCTAATCAACGGGCTAACAGGTGCTAATCAAGCGGCTGAGAGTCGCTGATCAAGCGGCTGACAATTGCTGATCAACTGGCTGACAGTTGCTAATGAAGCGGCTGACAGGTGTTGATCAACATGATGACAGGTGCTAATCAAGCAGCTGATAGGTGCTCATCAAGCAGCTGACAGGTGCTGATCAACTGGCCTACAGGTTTTGATCAAGCTGCTGAGTAATCGCTGATCGTGCAGCTGGTAATGCGATGATCCAGCGGCTAACAGGTGCTGATCCAGTGCCTTACAGGTGCTGATCAACTGGCTGAGAGGTGCTGATCAACTGGCTGACAGGTGCTAATCAAGCCGCTGATAGGCGCTGATCAAGCTGCTGACAGGTGCCTATCAACTGGCTGACTGGTACTGATCAAGCGGCTGAGTAGGCGCTGATCATGCAGTTGATTAGGCAATGATAAAGCGGCTAACAGGGGCTGATCAAGCGGCTAACAGTTGACGATAAAGTGGTTGACAGGTGCTGATCAAGCGGCTGATAGTCGTTGATTAAGTAGCTGTCAGGCGCAGATCGCGTGACTGAGTAGGCGCTGGTCGTGGGGCTGAGTAGGCACAGATCAAGAGGCTGAGGTGATGATCGTGCAGCTGAGTAAATGATCATAGCGTGGCTGATTAGGTGCTGATCAAGAGGCTGACACGCGTTTATCAAGCTGCTGACAGGTGCTGATCAAGCGGCTGACAGGTATTTGTCAAGTGGCTGACAAGCACTGATCGGGAAGCTGTGTCGGCACTGACTGTGGAGCTCAGTAGGCACAGATCAACTGGATGAAACATGCTATTCGCGTAGCTGAGTCGGTGCTTTTCAATCGGCTGAGTGGAAAGTGGTCAAGCCCTGATCAAGCTGCTGACAGGTGCTTAACAAGCGGCTGACAATTGCTGATCAACTGGCTGACAGGGGCTAATCAAGCCACTGATAGGCGCTGATGAAGCGGCTGACAGGTCCTGGTCAACTGGTCGACAGGTGCTGATCAAGCGGCTGATAGGCGCTGATCAAGGGGCTGACAGGTGCTGGTCAAATGGCTGACAGGTGCTAATCAAGCAGCTGATAGGCGCTGATCAAGCTGCTGACAGGTGCTGATCAACTGGCTGACTGTTACTGATCAAGCGGCTGAGTAGGCGCTAATAATGCAGTTGATTAGGTGATGATAAAGCGGCTAACAGACGCTAATCAAGCGGCTGACAGGTGATGATAAAGTGGTTGACAGGTGCTGATTGAACGGCTGATAGTCGTTGATCAAGTGGCTGCCAGGCGCAGATCGCATGGCTGAGTAGGCGCTGGTCGTGGGGCTGAGTAGGCACAGATCAAGAGGCTGAGGCGATGATCGCGCGGCTGAGTAAATGATCATCGCGTGGCTGACAGGTGCTGGTCAACTGGCTGACAGGTGCTAATCAAGCGCTGATAGGCGCTCTTCAAGCGGCTGACAGGTGCTGATAAAGTGGCTGATAGGTACTATTCAAGTGGCTGATAGGCCCTGATCAAGCTTCTGACAGGTGCTTGTCAAGCGGCTGAGAGGCACTTATCGGGCCGCGTAGGCGCTTTTCAGTCAACTGAGTGGGCACTGGTCAAGTGGCTGACAGGCACTGATGTAGTGCTTGACCAGGCGCTGAATGACCAGCAGAGCAGGAAATGATCAAGCGGCTGACAGGCGCTGATCAACCGGCTTAGGGTCACTGATCACATGGCTGAGTAGGATCTGATCAAGCAGCAAAGTGGTCGTTGATCAAGCAGTTGACAGGTGCTGATATAGTGGCTGACAGGTGCTGATATAGTGGCTGACAGGTGCTGATAAAGTGGCTGAAAAGTACTGATCAAGCGGTTGAGTAGCCTCTGATCGCGCAGCTGATTAGGCATTGATGAAGCGGCTGACAGGCGCTGATCAAGCGGCTGACAGGTGCTGATAAAGTCGTTAACACATGTTCTAGCGACTGATAATCGCTGATCAAGCGGCTGACAGGCGCTGATCAAGCGGCTGAAAGGTGCTGATAAAGTCGTTGACAGATGCTGATCCAACGGTTGATAATTGCTGATCAAGCAGCTGACTGTACTTTGCAATTGGCTGTCAGGCACATATCGCATGGCTGAGTAGGCACAGATCATGCGGCTGAAGCGATATTTGCATGGCTCAGTAAATACTGATAGCGAAGCTAATTAGGTGTTGATCAAGTGGTATATAGGTGCTTGTCAAGAGGCTGAGCGGTGCTGATCGCGCCGCTAAATAGGCGCTTATCAAGGGGGTGATTAAACACTGATCAAGGGTCTGACAGTCTCTTATCAAGCGGCTGACAGACTATGATCACGCTGCTGTGTAGGGGCTGATTCGCGGCTGAGTAGGCATTGATCGCGCAGCTGAGAAGGCACTGATCAAGCGGCTGGCAAGTGCTGTTTAAGCGGATTTCAGGGGCTGATCAAGCAGCTGACAGGTGCTGATCAACTCGCTGACAGGCGCTAATCAAGCGGCTGACAGGTGCTCGTAAAGTTGTTGACAGGTGCTGATCAAGCGACTGATAGTCGCTGATAAAGTGGCTGACAGTACTTCTCAAGTGTGTGTCAGGCGCACCTCGAACGGCTGAGTAGGCGCTGATCGCGGGGCTGAGTAGACACAGATCAAGCGGCTGAGGCGATGATCGTGCGGCTGATAAATGATGATCGCGTGGCTGATTAGGTGCTGGTCCAGTGGCTGCCAGGTACTTCTCAAGCGGCTGACAGGCACTGATCAAGTGGATGACCAGGAGCTGAATGACCAGCAGAGCAGGAAATGATCAAGCGGCTGCCTGGTGCTGATCAACTGCCTGACAGGTTCTGATCAAGCGGCTGAGTAGGCGCTGATCGTGAAGCTGATAAGGCGATGATCAAGCGGCTGATAGTCGTTGATCAAGTGGCTGCCAGGCGCAGATCGCATGGCTGAGTAGGCGCTGGTCGTGGGGCTGAGTAGGCACAGATCAAGAGGCTGAGGCGATGATCGCGCGGCTGAGTAAAAGATCATCGCGTGGCTGACAGGTGCTGGTCAACTGGCTGACAGGTGCTAATCAAGCGCTGATAGGCGCTCTTCAAGCGGCTGACAGGTGCTGATAAAGTGGCTGATAGGTACTATTCAAGTGGCTGATAGGCCCTGATCAAGCTTCTGACAGGTGCTTGTCAAGCGGCTGAGAGGCACTTATCGGGCCGCGTAGGCGCTTTTCAGTCAACTGAGTGGGCACTGGTAAAGTGGCTGACAGGCACTGATGTAGTGCTTGACCAGGCGCTGAATGACCAGCAGAGCAGGAAATGATCAAGCGGCTGAGTAGGCGCTGATCGTGAAGCTGATAAGGCGATGATCAAGCGGCTGATAGTCGTTGATCAAGTGGCTGTCAGGCACAGATCGCATGGCTGAGTAGGCGCTGGTCATGGGGCTGAGTAGGCACAGATCAAGAGGCTGAGGCGATGATCGCGCGGCTGAGTAAATGATCATCGTGTGGCTGATTAGGTGCTGATCAAGAGGCTGACAGGTACTTGTCAAGCGGCTGACAAGCACTGATCAGGCGGCTGTGTAGGCACTGACTGCGGGGCTCAGTAGGCACAGATCAACTGGCTGAAAGATGCTATTCGCGCGGCTGAGTCAGTGCTTTTCAATCGGCTGAGTGGAAAGTGGTCAAGCGCTGATTAAGCTGCTGACAGGTGCTTAACAAGCGGCTGACAATTGCTGATCAACTGGCTGACAGGGGCTAATCAAGCCACTGATAGGCGCTGACCAAGCGGCTGACAGGTGCTGGTCAACTGGCTGACAGGTGCTAATCAAGGGGCTGATAGGTGCACATCAAGCTGCTGACAGGTGCTGATCAAGTGGCTGACAGGTACTTGTCAAGCGGCTGACAAGCACTGATCGGGCAGCTGTGTAGGCACTGACTGTGGGGCTCAGTAGGCACAGATGAACTGGCTGAAAGATGCTCTTCACGCGGTTGAGTCTTTGCTTTTCAATCGGCTGAGTGGAAAGTGGTCAAGCGCTGATCAAGCTGCTGACAGGTGCATAACAAGCGGCTGACAATTGCTGATCAAGTGGCTGACAGGGGCTAATCAAGCAGCTGATAGGTGCTGATAAAGCTGCTGACAGGTGCTGATCAAGCGGTTGACAGGTTCTGATACAGCGGCTAACAGGTGCTGATAATGTGGCTGACAGTTAATGATCAAGCTGCTTTTAGGGGCTGCCCTAGCGCCCGACAGTTGCTGATAAAGTGGCTGACAGGTGCTGATCAACTGGCTGACAGGTACTGATCAAGTGGCTGATAGGCCCTGATCAAGTTGCTGACAGATGCTTCTCAAGTGGCTGACAGGCGCTTATCGCGTGGATGCGTATGCGTTTATCAATCAGCTGAGTGGGCACTGGTCAAGGGGCTGACAGGCACTGATCTAGTGGTTGTCCAGGCGCTGAATGACCATCAGAGCAGGAAATGATCAAGCCGCTGACAGGCGCTGATCAGCCGCCTGAGGGTCACTGATCCTGTGGCTGAGTAGGCTCTGATTACGCAGCTAAGCGGGCACTGATCAAGCTGTTGAGAGTTGCTGATATATTGGCTGACAGGTGCTGATCAAGTGGCTGACAGGTACTGATCAAGCTGCTGACACGCATTTATCAAGCGGCTGACAGGTGCTGATCAAGTGGCTGACAGGTACTTCTCAAGAGGCTGACAGTCACTGATCGGGCGGCTGAGTAGGCGCTGATCGTGGGGCTCAGTAGGAGCAGATCAACTGGCTGAGAGATGCTATTTGCGCGGCTGAATAGGCACTGTTCAACCGGCTGACAGGTGCTGATCAAGCAGCTGACAGACACTGATCTCGCGGCTGATTAAGCACTGATAGCGCAGCTCAGTAAGTGTTGATCAAGCGGTTTACAGGTGCTTGTAAATCGGCTGACAGGCGCTAATCGCTCGGCCGCGTAGGCGCTTTTCAATCTGCTGAGTGGGCAGTGGTCAAGCGGCTGACTGACACTGATCAAGTGGTTGACCAGGCGCTGAATGACCAGCAGAGCAGGAAATGATCAAGCGCCTGACAGGAGAAGATCAACCGGCTGAGCGTCACTGACCGCGTGGCTGAGTAGGCTCTGTTCATGCAGCAAAGTGGGCGCTGATCTAGCGGTTGGCAGGTGATGATCAATAGACTGACAGGTGTTAATCAAGCAGCTGATACGCACTGATCAACCTGCTGACAGGTGCTGATCAAGCGGATGACAGGTGCTGATCAACTGGCTGACAGGTGCTAATGAAGCGACTCTCAGGTGCTGATCAATTGACTGACAGGTGCTAATCAAGTGGCTGGTAGGCCCTGATCAATCTGCTGACAGGTGCTGATCAACTGGGTGACAGGTGCTGATGAAGCAGCTGATACTCACTGCTCAAGGTGCTGACAGGTGCTGATCAACTGGCTGACAGGTGCTAAACAAGCAGCTGATAGGTGCTGATTGCGCAGCTGAGAATGCAATGATCAAGCAGCTGACAGGCACTGGTCAATCGGTAGGCAGGTGCTGATCAACTGGCTGACAAGTGCTAATCAAGTAGCTGATAGGCGATGATCAAGCTGCTGACAGGTTCTGATCAAGAGGCGGACAGGTGCTGATCAACTGGCTGACAGGTGCTAATGAAGCGGCTGGCAGGTGCTGATCAATTGGCTGACAGGTGCTGATCAACTAGCTGACAGGTGCTAATCTAGTGGCCTATAGGCCATGATCAACCTGCTGACAGGTGATTTTCAGGCGGCTGACTGGTGCTTATCGTGCGGCTGCATTGGCGCTTTTCAATCAGCTGAGTGGGCACTGGTCAAGGGGCTGACAGGCACTGATCTAGTGGTCAACCAGGCGCTGAATGACTATCAGAGCAGGAACTGATCAAGCAGCTGACAGGCGCTGATCAGCTAGCTGAGGGTCGCGCATCACGTGGCTGAGTAGGATCTGATCACGCAGAAAATTGGTCGCTATCAAGCAGTTGACAGGTGCTGATAGAGTGGCTGACAGGTGCTGATAAAGTGGCTGACAGGTGCAAATGAAGTGGCTGACAGGTGCTGATCAACTGGCTGAAAGGTACTGTTCAAGTGGCTGATAGGCCCTGATCAAGCTGCTGACAGGTGCTGATTAAGCGGCTGACAGGGGCTAATCAACTGGCTGACAGGTGCTAATCAAGCGGCTGATAGGCGCTGATCAAGCGGCTAACAGGTGCTGATCAACTGGCTGAGAAGTGTTAACTAAGCAGCTGATAGGTGCTCATCAAGCTGCTGAAAGTCGCTGATCAAGCGGCTGACAGGAGCTGATAAAGTGGCTGACAGTACTTCTCAAGTGTCTGTCAGGCGCACATCGCACGGCTGAGTAGGCGCTGATCGCGGGGCTGAGTAGACACAGATCAAGCGGCTGAGGTGATGATCGTGCGGCTGAGTAAATGATGATTGCGTGGCTGATTAGGTGCTGGTCAAGAGGCTGACACGCGTTTATCAAGCTGCTGACAGGTGCTGATCAACTGGCTGACTGCTACTGATCAAGCGGCTGAGAAGGCGCTGATCATGCAGCTGGTTAGACGATGATAAAGTTGGTAACAGGCGCTGATCAAGCGGCTGATAGGTGCTCATCAAGCGGCTGACAGGTGCAGATCAAGCGGCAAACAGCTGCTGATCAACTGGCTGATAGGTACTATTCAAGTGGCTGTTAGGCCCTGATCATGCTTCTGACAGGTGCTTGTCAAGCGGCTGAGAGGCACTTATCGCGCGGCTGCGTAGGTGCTTTTCAATCAGCTGAGTGGGCACTGGTCAAGTGGCTGACAGGCACTGATGAAGTGCTTGACGAGGCGCTGAATGACCAGCAGAGCAGGAAATGATCAAGCGGCTGACAGGCGCTGATCAACCGGCTGAGGGTCACTGATCAACTGGCTTAGTAGGATCTGATCACGCAGCAAAGTGGACGCTGATCAAGCAGTTGACAGGTGCTGATATAGTGGCTGACAGGTGCTGATAAAGTGGCTGACAGGTACTGATCAAGCGGTTGAGTAGGCAATGATAGCGCAGCTGATTAGGCGATGATAAAGTGGCTGACAGGTGCTGATAAAGTCGTTGACGGATGTTGATCTAGCGGCTGATAATCGCTGATCAAGCGGCTGACAGGTGCTGATCGCGCCGCTTCAATAGGCGCTGATGGAGGGGGTGATTAGGCGCTGATCAAGCGTCTGACAGTCTCTGATCAAATGGCTGACAGACTATGATCACGCGGCTGTGTAGGGGCTGATTCGCGGCTGATTAGGCGTTGATTGCACAGCTGAGAATGCACTTATCAAGCGGATGGCAGGCGCAGCTTAAGCGGCTTTCAGGTGCTGATCAAGCAGCTGACAGGTGCTGATCAACTGGCTGACAGTTGCTAACGAAGAGGCAGACAGGTGTTCATCAACATGCTGACAGGTGCTAATCAAGCAGCTGATAGGTGCTGATCAAGCTGCTGACAGGTGCTGATCAAGCTGCTGACAGGTGCTGATTAATCGGCTGACAGGTGCTAATCAACTGGCTGACAGTTGCTAATGAAGCGGCTGACAGGTGTTGATCAACATGCTGACAGTTCCTAATCAAGCAGCTGATAGGTGCTGATAAAGCTGCTGAAAGGTCCTGATCAATCGGCTGACAGGTGTCGATCAACTGGCTGATAGGTACTATTCTAGTGGCTGATAGGCCCTGATCAAGCTTCTGACAGTTGCTTGTCAAGCGGCTGAGAGGCACTTATCGCGCGGCTGCATAGGCGCTTTTCAATCAGGTGAGTGGGCAACTGTCAAGTGGCAGACAGGCACTGATGAAGTGGTTGACCAGGCGCTGAATGACCAGCAGAGCAGGAAATGATCAAGCGGCTGACAGGCGCTGATCAACCGGCTGAGAGTCACTGATCACGTGCCTGAGTAGGCTCTGATTACGGAGCTAAGCGGGTACTGATCAAGCTGTTGAGAGTTGCTGATATATTGGCTGACAGGTGCTGATAAAGTGGCTGACAGGTACTGATCAAGCTGCTGACACGCGTTTATCAAGCGGCTGACAGGTGCTGATCAAGCGGATGACACGTGCTGATCAACTGGCTGACAGGTGCTAATGAAGCGACTCTCAGGTGCTGATCAACTGGCTGACAGGTGCTAATCAAGTGGCTGATAGGCCCTGATCAATCTGCTGACAGGTGCTGATCAACTGGCTGACAGGTGCTGATCAAGCAGCTGATACTCGCTGCTCAAGCTGCTGACAGGTGCTGATCATCTGGCTGACAGGTGCTAATCAAGCGGCTGATAGGCGATGTTCAAGGTGCTGACAGGTGCTGATCAACTGGCTGACAGGTGCTAAACAAGCAGCTGATAGGTGCTGATTGCGCAGCTGAGAATGCAATGATCAAGCAGCTGACAGGCACTGATCAATCGGAAGGCAGGTGCTGATCAACTGGCTGACAAGTGCTAATCAAGTAGCTGATAGGCGATGATCAAGCTGCTGACAGGTTCTGATCAAGAGGCTGACAGGTGCTGATCAAGAGGCTGACAGGTGCTAATCACACGGCTGATAGGCGATGATCAAGGGGCTGACAGGTGCTGTTCAACTGGCTGACAGGTGCTGATCAATTGGCTGACAGGTGCTGATCAACTAGCTGACAGGTGCTAATCAAGTGGCTAATAGGCCCTGATCAAGCTGCTGACAGGTGATTTTCAGGCGGCTGACTGGTGCTTATTGCGCGGCTGCATTGGCGCTTTTCAATCGGCTGAGTGGGCAGTGGTCAAGCAGCTGACAGGCGCTAATCAAGCGGCTTACAGGTGCTGATAAAGTCGTTGACAGGTGCTGATCAAGCGACTGATAGTCGCTGATAAAGGGGCTGACAGTACTTCTCAAGTGTCTGTCAGGCGCACCTCGCACGGCTGAGTAGGCGCTGATCGCGGGGCTAAGTAGACACAGATCAAGCGGCTGAGGCGATGATCGTGCGGCTGATAAATGATGATAGCGTGGCTGACTAGGTTCTGGTCCAGTGGCTGCCAGGTACTTCTCAAGCGGCTGACAGGCACTGATCAAGTGGATGACCAGGAGCTGAATGACCAGCAGAGCAGGAAATGATCAAGCGGCTGACTGGTGCTGATCAACTGCCTGACAGGTTCTGATCAAGTGGCTGAGTAGGCGATGATCAAGGTGCTGACAGGTGCTGATCAACTGGCTGACAGGTGCTAAACAAGCAGCTGATAGGTGCTATTTGCGCACCTGAGAATGCAATGAACAAGTAGCTGACAGGCACTGATCAATCGGTAGGCAGGTGCTGATCAACTGGTTGACAAGTGCTAATCAAGTAGCTGATAGGCGATGATCAAGCTGCTGACAGGTTCTGATCAAGAGGCTGACAGGTGCTGATCAACTGGCTGACAGGTGCTAATCACACGGCTGATAGGCGATGATCAAGGGGCTGACAGGTGCTGTTCAACTGGCTGACAGGTGCTAATGAAGCGGCTGACAGGTGCTGATCAATTGGCTGACAGGTGCTGATCAACTAGCTGACAGGTGCTAATGAAGTGGCTAATAGGCCCTGATCAAGCTGCTTACAGGTGATTTTCAGGCGGCTGACTGGTGCTTATCGCGCGGCTGCATTGGCGCTTTTCAATCTGTTGAGTGGGCAGTGGTCAAGCAGCTGACAGGCGCTAATCAAGCGCCTGACAGGTGCTGATAAAGTCGTTGACAGGTGCTGATCAAGCGACTGATAGTCGCTGATAAAGTGGCTGACAGTACTTCTCAAGTGTCTGTCAGGCGCACATCGCACGGCTGAGTAGGCGCTGATCGCGGGGCTGAGTAGACACAGATCAAGCGGCTGAGGTGATGATCGTGCGGCTGAGTAAATGATGATCGCGTGGCTGATTAGGTGCTGGTCAAGAGGCTGACACGCGTTTATCAAGCTGCTGACAGGTGCTGATCAACTGGCTGACTGGTACTGATCAAGCGGCTGAGTAGGCGCTGATCATGCAGCTGGTTAGACGATGATAAAGTGGGTAACAGGCGCTGATCAAGCGGCTGATAGGTGCTCATCAAGCGGCTGACAGGTGCAGATCAAGCGGCAAACAGGTGCTGATCAACTGGCTGATAGGTACTATTCAAGTGGCTGTTAGGCCCTGATCATGCTTCTGACAGGTGCTTGTCAAGCGGCTGAGAGGCACTTATCGCGCGGCTGCGTAGGTGCTTTTCAATCAGCTGAGTGGGCACAGGTCAAGTGGCTGACAGGCACTGATGAAGTGCTTGACCAGGCGCTGAATGACCAGCAGAGCAGGAAATGATCAAGCGGCTGACAGGCGCTGATCAACCGGCTGAGGGTCACTGATCAACTGGCTTAGTAGGATCTGATCACGCAGCAAAGTGGACGCTGATCAAGCAGTTGACAGGTGCTGATATAGTGGCTGACAGGTGCTGATAAAGTGGCTGACAGGTACTGATCAAGCGGTTGAGTAGGCACTGATAGCGCAGCTGATTAGGCGATGATAAAGCGGCTGACAGGTGCTGATAAAGTCGTTGACGGATGTTGATCTAGCGGCTGATAATCGCTGATCAAGCGGCTGACAGGTGCTGATCGCGCCGCTTCAATAGGCGCTGATGGAGGGGGTGATTAGGCGCTGATCAAGCGTCTGACAGTCTCTGATCAAATGACTGACAGACTATGATCACGCGGCTGTGTAGGGGCTGATTCGCGGCTGAGTAGGCGTTGATCGCACAGCTGAGAATGCACTTATCAAGCGGATGGCAGGCGCAGTTTAAGCGGCTTTCAGGTGCTGATCAAGCAGCTGACAGGTGCTGATCAACTGGCTGACAGTTGCTAACGAAGCGGCTGACAGGTGTTCATCAACATGCTGACAGGTGCTAATCAAGCAGCTGATAGGTGTTGATCAAGCTGCTGACAGGTGCTGATCAAGCTGCTGACAGGTGCTGATTAATCGGCTGACAGGTGCTAATCAACTGGCTGACAGGTGCTAATCAAGCATCTGATAGGAGCTGATCAAGCGCCTAACAGGTGCTGATGAACTGGCTGAGAAGTGTTAATTAAGCAGCTGATAGGTGCTGATCATGCTGCTGAATGGTGCTGATCAAGCGGCTGACAGGTGCTGATCCAGTGGCTTACAGGTGGTGATCAACTGGCTGAGAGGTGCTGATCAACTGGCTGACAGGCACTTCTCAAGCGGCTGACAGGCACTGATCGGGCGTCTGAGTAGGCGCTGATTGCGGGGCTCAGTAGGCGCAGACCAACTGGCTGAGAGATGCAATTCGCGCGGCTGTGTAGGCACTCTTCAACCTGCTGACAGGTGCTGATCAAGCAGCTGACAGGTGCTGATCAGCTAGCTGACAGGTGGTAATCAAGCGGCTGACAGTTGCTGATCAACTGGCTGACAGTTGCTAATGAAGCGGCTGACAGGTGTTGATCAACATGCTGACAGTTCCTAATCAAGCAGCTGATAGGTGCTGATAAAGCTGCTGAAAGGTCCTGATCAAGCGGCTGACAGGTGTCGATCAACTGGCTGATAGGTACTATTCTAGTGGCTGATAGGCCCTGATCAAGCTTCTGACAGTTGCTTGTCAAGCGGCTGAGAGGCACTTATCGCGCGGCTGAATAGGCGCTTTTCAATCAGGTGAGTGGGCAATGGTCAAGTGGCTGACAGGCACTGATGAAGTGGTTGACCAGGCGCTGAATGACCAGCAGAGCAGGAAATGATCAAGCGGCTGACAGGCGCTGATCAACCGGCTGAGAGTCACTGATCACGTGCCTGAGTAGGCTCTGATTACGCAGCTAAGCGGGTACTGATCAAGCTGTTGAGAGTTGCTGATATATTGGCTGACAGGTGCTGATAAAGTGGCTGACAGGTACTGATCAAGCTGCTGACACGCGTTTATCAAGCGGCTGACAGGTGCTGATCAAGCGGATGACACGTGCTGATCAACTGGCTGACAGGTGCTAATGAAGCGACTCTCAGGTGCTGATCAACTGGCTGACAGGTGCTAATCAAGTGGCTGATAGGCCCTGATCAATCTGCTGACAGGTGCTGATCAACTGGCTGACAGGTGCTGATCAAGCAGCTGATACTCGCTGCTCAAGCTGCTGACAGGTGCTGATCATCTGGCTGACAGGTGCTAATCAAGCGGCTGATAGGCGATGATCAAGGTGCTGACAGGTGCTGATCAACTGGCTGACAGGTGCTAAACAAGCAGCTGATAGGTGCTGATTGCGCAGCTGAGAATGCAATGATCAAGCAGCTGACAGGCACTGATCAATCGGTAGGCAGGTGCTGATCAACTGGCTGACAAGTGCTAATCAAGTAGCTGATAGGCGATGATCAAGCTGCTGACAGGTTCTGATCAAGAGGCTGACAGGTGCTGATCAAGAGGCTGACAGGTGCTAATCACACGGCTGATAGGCGATGATCAAGGGGCTGACAGGTGCTGTTCAACTGGCTGACAGGTGCTGAACAATTGGCTGACAGGTGCTGATCAACTAGCTGACAGGTGCTAATCAAGTGGCTAATAGGCCCTGATCAAGCTGCTGACAGGTGATTTTCAGGCGGCTGACTGGTGCTTATCGCGCGGCTGCATTGGCGCTTTTCAATCGGCTGAGTGGGCAGTGGTCAAGCAGCTGACAGGCACTAATCAAGCGGCTGACAGGTGCTGATAAAGTCGTTGACAGGTGCTGATCAAGCGACTGATAGTCGCTGATAAAGTGGCTGACAGTACTTCTCAAGTGTCTGTCAGGCGCACCTCGCACGGCTAAGTAGGCGCTGATCGCGGGGCTGAGTAGACACAGATCAAGCGGCTGAGGCGATGATCGTGCGGCTGATAAATGATGATCGCGTGGCTGATTAGGTGCTGGTCCAGTGGCTGCCAGGTACTTCTCAAGCGGCTGACAGGCACTGATCAAGTGGATGACCAGGAGCTGAATGACCAGCAGAGTAGGAAATGATCAAGCGGCTGACTGGTGCTGATCAACTGCCTGACAGGTTCTGATCAAGCGGCTGAGTAGGCGATGATCAAGGTGCTGACAGGTGCTGATTAACTGGCTGACAGGTGCTAAACAAGCAGCTGATAGGCGCTATTTGCGCACCTGAGAATGCAATGAACAAGTAGCTGACAGGCACTGATCAATCGGTAGGCAGGTGCTGATCAACTGGTTGACAAGTGCTAATCAAGTAGCTGATAGGCGATGATCAAGCTGCTCACAGGTTCTGATCAAGAGGCTGACAGGTGCTGATCAACTGGTTGACAAGTGCTAATCAAGTAGCTGATAGGCGATGATCAAGCTGCTGACAGGTTCTGATCAAGAGGCTGACAGGTGCTGATCAACTGGCTGACAGGTGCTAATCACACGGCTGATAGGCGATGATCAAGGGGCTGACAGGTGCTGTTCAACTGGCTGACAGGTGCTAATGAAGCGGCTGACAGGTGCTGATCAATTGGCTGACAGGTGCTGATCAACTAGCTGACAGGTGCTAATGAAGTGGCTAATAGGCCCTGATCAAGCTGCTTACAGGTGATTTTCAGGCGGCTGACTGGTGCTTATCGCGCGGCTGCATTGGCGCTTTTCAATCTGTTGAGTGGGCAGTGGTCAAGCAGCTGACAGGCGCTAATCAAGCGCCTGACAGGTGCTGATAAAGTCGTTGACAGGTGCTGATCAAGCGACTGATAGTCGCTGATAAAGTGGCTGACAGTACTTCTCAAGTGTCTGTCAGGCGCACATCGCACGGCTGAGTAGGCGCTGATCGCGGGGCTGAGTAGACACAGATCAAGCGGCTGAGGTGATGATCGTGCGGCTGAGTAAATGATGATCGCGTGGCTGATTAGGTGCTGGTCAAGAGGCTGACACGCGTTTATCAAGCTGCTGACAGGTGCTGATCAACTGGCTGACTGGTACTGATCAAGCGGCTGAGTAGGCGCTGATCATGCAGCTGGTTAGACGATGATAAAGTGGGTAACAGGCGCTGATCAAGCGGCTGATAGGTGCTCATCAAGCGGCTGACAGGTGCAGATCAAGCGGCAAACAGGTGCTGATCAACTGGCTGATAGGTACTATTCAAGTGGCTGTTAGGCCCTGATCATGCTTCTGACAGGTGCTTGTCAAGCGGCTGAGAGGCACTTATCGCGCGGCTGCGTAGGTGCTTTTCAATCAGCTGAGTGGGCACAGGTCAAGTGGCTGACAGGCACTGATGAAGTGCTTGACCAGGCGCTGAATGACCAGCAGAGCAGGAAATGATCAAGCGGCTGACAGGCGCTGATCAACCGGCTGAGGGTCACTGATCAACTGGCTTAGTAGGATCTGATCACGCAGCAAAGTGGACGCTGATCAAGCAGTTGACAGGTGCTGATATAGTGGCTGACAGGTGCTGATAAAGTGGCTGACAGGTACTGATCAAGCGGTTGAGTAGGCACTGATAGCGCAGCTGATTAGGCGATGATAAAGCGGCTGACAGGTGCTGATAAAGTCGTTGACGGATGTTGATCTAGCGGCTGATAATCGCTGATCAAGCGGCTGACAGGTGCTGATCGCGCCGCTTCAATAGGCGCTGATGGAGGGGGTGATTAGGCGCTGATCAAGCGTCTGACAGTCTCTGATCAAATGACTGACAGACTATGATCACGCGGCTGTGTAGGGGCTGATTCGCGGCTGAGTAGGCGTTGATCGCACAGCTGAGAATGCACTTATCAAGCGGATGGCAGGCGCAGTTTAAGCGGCTTTCAGGTGCTGATCAAGCAGCTGACAGGTGCTGATCAACTGGCTGACAGTTGCTAACGAAGCGGCTGACAGGTGTTCATCAACATGCTGACAGGTGCTAATCAAGCAGCTGATAGGTGTTGATCAAGCTGCTGACAGGTGCTGATCAAGCTGCTGACAGGTGCTGATTAATCGGCTGACAGGTGCTAATCAACTGGCTGACAGGTGCTAATCAAGCATCTGATAGGAGCTGATCAAGCGCCTAACAGGTGCTGATGAACTGGCTGAGAAGTGTTAATTAAGCAGCTGATAGGTGCTGATCATGCTGCTGAATGGTGCTGATCAAGCGGCTGACAGGTGCTGATCCAGTGGCTTACAGGTGGTGATCAACTGGCTGAGAGGTGCTGATCAACTGGCTGACAGGCACTTCTCAAGCGGCTGACAGGCACTGATCGGGCGTCTGAGTAGGCGCTGATTGCGGGGCTCAGTAGGCGCAGACCAACTGGCTGAGAGATGCAATTCGCGCGGCTGTGTAGGCACTCTTCAACCTGCTGACAGGTGCTGATCAAGCAGCTGACAGGTGCTGATCAGCTAGCTGACAGGTGGTAATCAAGCGGCTGACAGTTGCTGATCAACTGGCTGACAGTTGCTAATGAAGCGGCTGACAGGTGTTGATCAACATGCTGACAGTTCCTAATCAAGCAGCTGATAGGTGCTGATAAAGCTGCTGAAAGGTCCTGATCAAGCGGCTGACAGGTGTCGATCAACTGGCTGATAGGTACTATTCTAGTGGCTGATAGGCCCTGATCAAGCTTCTGACAGTTGCTTGTCAAGCGGCTGAGAGGCACTTATCGCGCGGCTGAATAGGCGCTTTTCAATCAGGTGAGTGGGCAATGGTCAAGTGGCTGACAGGCACTGATGAAGTGGTTGACCAGGCGCTGAATGACCAGCAGAGCAGGAAATGATCAAGCGGCTGACAGGCGCTGATCAACCGGCTGAGAGTCACTGATCACGTGCCTGAGTAGGCTCTGATTACGCAGCTAAGCGGGTACTGATCAAGCTGTTGAGAGTTGCTGATATATTGGCTGACAGGTGCTGATAAAGTGGCTGACAGGTACTGATCAAGCTGCTGACACGCGTTTATCAAGCGGCTGACAGGTGCTGATCAAGCGGATGACACGTGCTGATCAACTGGCTGACAGGTGCTAATGAAGCGACTCTCAGGTGCTGATCAACTGGCTGACAGGTGCTAATCAAGTGGCTGATAGGCCCTGATCAATCTGCTGACAGGTGCTGATCAACTGGCTGACAGGTGCTGATCAAGCAGCTGATACTCGCTGCTCAAGCTGCTGACAGGTGCTGATCATCTGGCTGACAGGTGCTAATCAAGCGGCTGATAGGCGATGATCAAGGTGCTGACAGGTGCTGATCAACTGGCTGACAGGTGCTAAACAAGCAGCTGATAGGTGCTGATTGCGCAGCTGAGAATGCAATGATCAAGCAGCTGACAGGCACTGATCAATCGGTAGGCAGGTGCTGATCAACTGGCTGACAAGTGCTAATCAAGTAGCTGATAGGCGATGATCAAGCTGCTGACAGGTTCTGATCAAGAGGCTGACAGGTGCTGATCAAGAGGCTGACAGGTGCTAATCACACGGCTGATAGGCGATGATCAAGGGGCTGACAGGTGCTGTTCAACTGGCTGACAGGTGCTGAACAATTGGCTGACAGGTGCTGATCAACTAGCTGACAGGTGCTAATCAAGTGGCTAATAGGCCCTGATCAAGCTGCTGACAGGTGATTTTCAGGCGGCTGACTGGTGCTTATCGCGCGGCTGCATTGGCGCTTTTCAATCGGCTGAGTGGGCAGTGGTCAAGCAGCTGACAGGCACTAATCAAGCGGCTGACAGGTGCTGATAAAGTCGTTGACAGGTGCTGATCAAGCGACTGATAGTCGCTGATAAAGTGGCTGACAGTACTTCTCAAGTGTCTGTCAGGCGCACCTCGCACGGCTAAGTAGGCGCTGATCGCGGGGCTGAGTAGACACAGATCAAGCGGCTGAGGCGATGATCGTGCGGCTGATAAATGATGATCGCGTGGCTGATTAGGTGCTGGTCCAGTGGCTGCCAGGTACTTCTCAAGCGGCTGACAGGCACTGATCAAGTGGATGACCAGGAGCTGAATGACCAGCAGAGTAGGAAATGATCAAGCGGCTGACTGGTGCTGATCAACTGCCTGACAGGTTCTGATCAAGCGGCTGAGTAGGCGATGATCAAGGTGCTGACAGGTGCTGATTAACTGGCTGACAGGTGCTAAACAAGCAGCTGATAGGCGCTATTTGCGCACCTGAGAATGCAATGAACAAGTAGCTGACAGGCACTGATCAATCGGTAGGCAGGTGCTGATCAACTGGTTGACAAGTGCTAATCAAGTAGCTGATAGGCGATGATCAAGCTGCTCACAGGTTCTGATCAAGAGGCTGACAGGTGCTGATCAACTGGTTGACAAGTGCTAATCAAGTAGCTGATAGGCGATGATCAAGCTGCTGACAGGTTCTGATCAAGAGGCTGACAGGTGCTGATCAACTGGCTGACAGGTGCTAATCACACGGCTGATAGGCGATGATCAAGGGGCTGACAGGTGCTGTTCAACTGGCTGACAGGTGCTAATGAAGCGGCTGACAGGTGCTGATCAATTGGCTGACAGGTGCTGATCAACTAGCTGACAGGTGCTAATGAAGTGGCTAATAGGCCCTGATCAAGCTGCTTACAGGTGATTTTCAGGCGGCTGACTGGTGCTTATCGCGCGGCTGCATTGGCGCTTTTCAATCTGTTGAGTGGGCAGTGGTCAAGCAGCTGACAGGCGCTAATCAAGCGCCTGACAGGTGCTGATAAAGTCGTTGACAGGTGCTGATCAAGCGACTGATAGTCGCTGATAAAGTGGCTGACAGTACTTCTCAAGTGTCTGTCAGGCGCACATCGCACGGCTGAGTAGGCGCTGATCGCGGGGCTGAGTAGACACAGATCAAGCGGCTGAGGTGATGATCGTGCGGCTGAGTAAATGATGATCGCGTGGCTGATTAGGTGCTGGTCAAGAGGCTGACACGCGTTTATCAAGCTGCTGACAGGTGCTGATCAACTGGCTGACTGGTACTGATCAAGCGGCTGAGTAGGCGCTGATCATGCAGCTGGTTAGACGATGATAAAGTGGGTAACAGGCGCTGATCAAGCGGCTGATAGGTGCTCATCAAGCGGCTGACAGGTGCAGATCAAGCGGCAAACAGGTGCTGATCAACTGGCTGATAGGTACTATTCAAGTGGCTGTTAGGCCCTGATCATGCTTCTGACAGGTGCTTGTCAAGCGGCTGAGAGGCACTTATCGCGCGGCTGCGTAGGTGCTTTTCAATCAGCTGAGTGGGCACAGGTCAAGTGGCTGACAGGCACTGATGAAGTGCTTGACCAGGCGCTGAATGACCAGCAGAGCAGGAAATGATCAAGCGGCTGACAGGCGCTGATCAACCGGCTGAGGGTCACTGATCAACTGGCTTAGTAGGATCTGATCACGCAGCAAAGTGGACGCTGATCAAGCAGTTGACAGGTGCTGATATAGTGGCTGACAGGTGCTGATAAAGTGGCTGACAGGTACTGATCAAGCGGTTGAGTAGGCACTGATAGCGCAGCTGATTAGGCGATGATAAAGCGGCTGACAGGTGCTGATAAAGTCGTTGACGGATGTTGATCTAGCGGCTGATAATCGCTGATCAAGCGGCTGACAGGTGCTGATCGCGCCGCTTCAATAGGCGCTGATGGAGGGGGTGATTAGGCGCTGATCAAGCGTCTGACAGTCTCTGATCAAATGACTGACAGACTATGATCACGCGGCTGTGTAGGGGCTGATTCGCGGCTGAGTAGGCGTTGATCGCACAGCTGAGAATGCACTTATCAAGCGGATGGCAGGCGCAGTTTAAGCGGCTTTCAGGTGCTGATCAAGCAGCTGACAGGTGCTGATCAACTGGCTGACAGTTGCTAACGAAGCGGCTGACAGGTGTTCATCAACATGCTGACAGGTGCTAATCAAGCAGCTGATAGGTGTTGATCAAGCTGCTGACAGGTGCTGATCAAGCTGCTGACAGGTGCTGATTAATCGGCTGACAGGTGCTAATCAACTGGCTGACAGGTGCTAATCAAGCATCTGATAGGAGCTGATCAAGCGCCTAACAGGTGCTGATGAACTGGCTGAGAAGTGTTAATTAAGCAGCTGATAGGTGCTGATCATGCTGCTGAATGGTGCTGATCAAGCGGCTGACAGGTGCTGATCCAGTGGCTTACAGGTGGTGATCAACTGGCTGAGAGGTGCTGATCAACTGGCTGACAGGCACTTCTCAAGCGGCTGACAGGCACTGATCGGGCGTCTGAGTAGGCGCTGATTGCGGGGCTCAGTAGGCGCAGACCAACTGGCTGAGAGATGCAATTCGCGCGGCTGTGTAGGCACTCTTCAACCTGCTGACAGGTGCTGATCAAGCAGCTGACAGGTGCTGATCAGCTAGCTGACAGGTGGTAATCAAGCGGCTGACAGTTGCTGATCAACTGGCTGACAGTTGCTAATGAAGCGGCTGACAGGTGTTGATCAACATGCTGACAGTTCCTAATCAAGCAGCTGATAGGTGCTGATAAAGCTGCTGAAAGGTCCTGATCAAGCGGCTGACAGGTGTCGATCAACTGGCTGATAGGTACTATTCTAGTGGCTGATAGGCCCTGATCAAGCTTCTGACAGTTGCTTGTCAAGCGGCTGAGAGGCACTTATCGCGCGGCTGAATAGGCGCTTTTCAATCAGGTGAGTGGGCAATGGTCAAGTGGCTGACAGGCACTGATGAAGTGGTTGACCAGGCGCTGAATGACCAGCAGAGCAGGAAATGATCAAGCGGCTGACAGGCGCTGATCAACCGGCTGAGAGTCACTGATCACGTGCCTGAGTAGGCTCTGATTACGCAGCTAAGCGGGTACTGATCAAGCTGTTGAGAGTTGCTGATATATTGGCTGACAGGTGCTGATAAAGTGGCTGACAGGTACTGATCAAGCTGCTGACACGCGTTTATCAAGCGGCTGACAGGTGCTGATCAAGCGGATGACACGTGCTGATCAACTGGCTGACAGGTGCTAATGAAGCGACTCTCAGGTGCTGATCAACTGGCTGACAGGTGCTAATCAAGTGGCTGATAGGCCCTGATCAATCTGCTGACAGGTGCTGATCAACTGGCTGACAGGTGCTGATCAAGCAGCTGATACTCGCTGCTCAAGCTGCTGACAGGTGCTGATCATCTGGCTGACAGGTGCTAATCAAGCGGCTGATAGACGATGATCAAGGTGCTGACAGGTGCTGATCAACTGGCTGACAGGTGCTAAACAAGCAGCTGATAGGTGCTGATTGCGCAGCTGAGAATGCAATGATCAAGCAGCTGACAGGCACTGATCAATCGGTAGGCAGGTGCTGATCAACTGGCTGACAAGTGCTAATCAAGTAGCTGATAGGCGATGATCAAGCTGCTGACAGGTTCTGATCAAGAGGCTGACAGGTGCTGATCAAGAGGCTGACAGGTGCTAATCACACGGCTGATAGGCGATGATCAAGGGGCTGACAGGTGCTGTTCAACTGGCTGACAGGTGCTGAACAATTGGCTGACAGGTGCTGATCAACTAGCTGACAGGTGCTAATCAAGTGGCTAATAGGCCCTGATCAAGCTGCTGACAGGTGATTTTCAGGCGGCTGACTGGTGCTTATCGCGCGGCTGCATTGGCGCTTTTCAATCGGCTGAGTGGGCAGTGGTCAAGCAGCTGACAGGCACTAATCAAGCGGCTGACAGGTGCTGATAAAGTCGTTGACAGGTGCTGATCAAGCGACTGATAGTCGCTGATAAAGTGGCTGACAGTACTTCTCAAGTGTCTGTCAGGCGCACCTCGCACGGCTAAGTAGGCGCTGATCGCGGGGCTGAGTAGACACAGATCAAGCGGCTGAGGCGATGATCGTGCGGCTGATAAATGATGATCGCGTGGCTGATTAGGTGCTGGTCCAGTGGCTGCCAGGTACTTCTCAAGCGGCTGACAGGCACTGATCAAGTGGATGACCAGGAGCTGAATGACCAGCAGAGTAGGAAATGATCAAGCGGCTGACTGGTGCTGATCAACTGCCTGACAGGTTCTGATCAAGCGGCTGAGTAGGCGATGATCAAGGTGCTGACAGGTGCTGATTAACTGGCTGACAGGTGCTAAACAAGCAGCTGATAGGCGCTATTTGCGCACCTGAGAATGCAATGAACAAGTAGCTGACAGGCACTGATCAATCGGTAGGCAGGTGCTGATCAACTGGTTGACAAGTGCTAATCAAGTAGCTGATAGGCGATGATCAAGCTGCTCACAGGTTCTGATCAAGAGGCTGACAGGTGCTGATCAACTGGCTGACAGGTGCTAATGAAGCAGCTGACAGGTGCTGATCAATTGGCTGACAGGTGCTGATCAACTAGCTGACAGGTGCAAATGAAGTGGCTAATAGGCCCTGATCAAGATGCTTACAGGTGATTTTCAGGCGGCTGACTGGTGCTTATCGCGCGGCTCCATTGGCGCTTTTCAATCTGTTGAGTGGGCAGTGGTCAAGCAGCTGACAGGCACTAATCAAGCGGCTGACAGGTGCTGATAAAGTCGTTGACAGGTGCTGATCAAGCGACTGATAGGTGCTCATCAAGCGGCTGACAGGTGCTGATCAAGCGGCAAACAGCTGCTGATCAACTGGCTGATAGGTACTATTCAAGTGGCTGTTAGGCCCTGATCATGCTTCTGACAGGTGCTTGTCAAGCGGCTGAGAGGCACTTATCGCGCGGCTGCGTAGGTGCTTTTCAATCAGCTGAGTGGGCACAGGTCAAGTGGCTAACAGGCACGGATGAAGTGCTTGACGAGGCGCTGAATGACCAGCAGAGCAGGAAATGATCAAGCGGCTGACAGGCGCTGATCAACCGGCTGAGGGTCACTGATCAACTGGCTTAGTAGGATCTGATCACGCAGCAAAGTGGACGCTGATCAAGCAGTTGACAGGTGGTGATCAACCGGATGACAGGTGCTGATCAACTGGCTGACAGGTGCTAATGAAGCGACTCTCAGGTGCTGATCAACTGGCTGACAGGTGCTAATAAAGTGGCTGATAGGCCCTGATCAATCTGCTGACAGGTGCTGATCAACTGGCTGACAGGTGCTGATCAAGCAGCTGATACTCGCTGCTCAAGCTGCTGACAGGTGCTGATCATCTGGCTGACAGGTGCTAATCAAGCGGCTGATAGGCGATGATCAAGGTGCTGACAGGTGCTGATCAACTGGCTGACAGGTGCTAAACAAGCAGCTGATAGGTGCTGATTGCGCAGCTGAGAATGCAATGATCAAGCAGCTGACAGGCACTGATCAATCGGAAGGCAGGTGCTGATCAACTGGCTGACAAGTGCTAATCAAGTAGCTGATAGGCGATGATCAAGCTGCTGACAGGTTCTGATCAAGAGGCTGACAGGTGCTGATCAACTGGCTGACAGGTGCTAATCACACGGCTGATAGGCGATGATCAAGGGGCTGACAGGTGCTGTTCAACTGGCTGACAGGTGCTAATGAATCGGCTGACAGGTGCTGATCAATTGGCTGACAGGTGCTGATCAACTAGCTGACAGGTGCTAATCAAGTGGCTAATAGGCCCTGATCAAGCTGCTGACAGGTGATTTTCAGGCGGCTGACTGGTGCTTATCGCGCGGCTGCATTGGCGGTTTTCAATCGGCTGAGTGGGCAGTGGTCAAGCAGCTGACAGGCACTAATCAAGCGGCTGACAGGTGCTGATAAAGTCCTTGACAGGTGCTGATCAAGCGACTGATAGTCGCTGATAAAGTGGCTGACAGTACTTCTCAAGTGTCTGTCAGGCGCACCTCGCACGGCTGAGTAGGCGCTGATCGCGGGGCTGAGTAGACACAGATCAAGCGGCTGAGGCGATGATCGTGCGGCTGATAAATGATGATCGCGTGGCTGATTAGGTGCTGGTCCAGTGGCTGCCAGGTATTTCTCAAGCGGCTGACAGGCACTGATCAAGTGGATGACCAGGAGCTGAATGACCAGCAGAGCAGGAAATGATCAAGCGGCTGACTGGTGCTGATCAACTGCCTGACAGGTTCTGATCAAGCGGCTGAGTAGGCGATGATCAAGGTGCTGACAGGTGCTGATCAACTGGCTGACAGGTGCTGATCAAGCAGCTGACAGACTCTGATCTCGCGGCTGATTAAGCACTGATAGCGCAGCTCAGTAAGTGTTGATCAAGCGGTTTACAGGTGGTTGTAAAGCGGCTGACAGGCGCTTATCGCTCGGCTGCGTAGGCGCTTTTCAGTCTGCTGAGTGGGCAGTGGTCAAGCGGCTGACTGACACTGATCCAGTGGTTGACCAGGCGCTGAATGACCAGCAGAGCAGGAAATGATCAAGTGCCTGACAGGAGAAGATCAACCGGCTGAGCGTCACTGACCGCGTGGCTGAGTAGGCTCTGCTCATGCAGCAAAGTGGGTGCTGATCTAGCGGTTGACAGGTGATGATCAATAGACTGACAGGTGTTAATCAAGCAGCTGATACGCACTGATCAACCTGCTGACAGGTGCTGATCAAGCGGATGACAGGTGCTGATCTACTGGCTGACAGGTGCTAATGAAGCGACTCTCAGGTGCTGATCAACTGGCTGACAGGTGCTAATCAAGTGGCTGATAGGCCCTGATCAATCTGCTGACAGGTGCTGATCAACTGGCTGACAGGTGCTGATCAAGCAGCTGATGCTTGCTGCTCAAGCTGCTGACAGGTGCTGATCATCTGGCTGACAGGTGCTAATCAAGCGGCTGATAGGCGATGTTCAAGGTGCTGACAGGTGCTGATCAACTGGCTGACAGGTGCTAAACAAGCAGCTGATAGGTGCTGATTGCGCAGCTGAGAATGCAATGATCAAGCAGCTGACAGGCACTGATCAATCGGTAGGCAGGTGCTGATCAACTGGCTGACAAGTGCTAATCAAGTAGCTGATAGGCAATGATCAAGCTGCTGACAGGTTCTGATCAAGAGGCTTACAGGTGCTGATCAAGAGGCTGACAGGTGCTAATCACACGGCTGATAGGCGATGATCAAGGGGCTGACAGGTGCTGTTCAACTGGCTGACAGGTGCTAATGAAGCGGCTGACAGGTGCTGATCAATTGGCTGACAGGTGCTGATCAACTTGCTGACAGGTGCTAATCAAGTGGCTAATAGGCCCTGATCAAGCTGCTGACAGGTGATTTTCAGGCGGCTGACTGGTGCTTATCGCGCAGCTGCATTGGCGCATTTCAATCGGCTGAGTGGGCAGTGGTCAAGCAGCTGACAGGCACTAATCAAGCGGCTGACAGGTGCTGATAAAGTCCTTGACAGGTGCTGATCAAGCGACTGATAGTCGCTGATAAAGTGGCTGACAGTACTTCTCAAGTGTCTGTCAGGCGCACCTCGCACGGCTGAGTAGGCGCTGATCGCGGGGCTGAGTAGACACAGATCAAGCGGCTGAGGCGATGATCGTGCGGCTGAGTAAATGATGATCCCGTGGCTGATTAGGTGCTGGTCCAGTGGCTGCCAGGTACTTCTCAAGCGGCTGACAGGCACTGATCAAGTGGATGACCAGGAGTTGAATGACCAGCAGAGCAGGAAATGATCAAGCGGCTGACTGGTGCTGATCAACTGCCTGACAGGTTCTGATCAAGCGGCTGAGTAGGTGCTGATCGTGAAGCTGATAAGGCGATGATCAAGCGGCTGATAGTCGTTGATCAACTGGCTGTCAGGCACAGATCGCATGGCTTAGTAGGCGCTGGTCATGGGGCTGAGTAGGCACAGATCAAGAGGATGAGGCGATGATCGCGCGGCTGAGTAAATGATCATCGTGTGGCCGATTAGGTGCTGATCAAGAGGCTGACAGGTACTTGTCAAGCGGCTGACAAGCACTGATCGGGCGGCTGTGTAGGCACTGACTGCGGGGCTCAGTAGGCACAGATCAACTGGCTGAAAGATGCTATTCGCGCGGCTGAGTCAGTGCTTTTCAATCGGCTGAGTGGAAAGTGGTCAAGCACTGATCAAGCTGCTGACAGGTGCTTAACAAGCGGCTGACAATTGCTGATCAACTGGCTGACAGGGGCTAATCAAGCCACTGATAGGCGCTGACCAAGCGGCTGACAGGTGCTGGTCAACTGGCTGACAGGTGCTAATCAACCGGCTGATAGGTGCACATCAAGATGCTGACAGGTGCTGATCAATTGGCTGACAGGTGCTGATCAACTAGCTGACAGGTGCTAATCAAGTGGCTAATAGGCCCTGATCAAGCTGCTGACAGGTGATTTTCAGGCGGCTGACTGGTGCTTATTGCGCGGCTGCATTGGCGCTTTTCAATCGGCTGAGTGGGCAGTGGTCAAGCAGCTGACAGGCGCTAATCAAGCGGCTGACAGGTGCTGATAAAGTCGTTGACAGGTGCTGATCAAGCGACTGATAGTCGCTGATAAAGGGGCTGACAGTACTTCTCAAGTGTCTGTCAGGCGCACCTCGCACGGCTGAGTAGGCGCTGATCGCGGGGCTGAGTAGACACAGATCAAGCGGCTGAGGCGATGATCGTGCGGCTGATAAATGATGATAGCGTGGCTGATTAGGTTCTGGTCCAGTGGCTGCCAGGTACTTCTCAAGCGGCTGACAGGCACTGATCAAGTGGATGACCAGGAGCTGAATGACCAGCAGAGCAGGAAATGATCAAGCGGCTGACTGGTGCTGATCAACTGCCTGACAGGTTCTGATCAAGTGGCTGAGTAGGCGATGATCAAGGTGCTGACAGGTGCTGATCAACTGGCTGACAGGTGCTAAACAAGCAGCTGATAGGTGCTATTTGCGCACCTGAGAATGCAATGAACAAGTAGCTGACAGGCACTGATCAATCGGTAGGCAGGTGCTGATCAACTGGTTGACAAGTGCTAATCAAGTAGCTGATAGGCGATGATCAAGCTGCTGACAGGTTCTGATCAAGAGGCTGACAGGTGCTGATCAACTGGCTGACAGGTGCTAATCACACGGCTGATAGGCGATGATCAAGGGGCTGACAGGTGCTGTTCAACTGGCTGACAGGTGCTAATGAAGCGGCTGACAGGTGCTGATCAATTGGCTGACAGGTGCTGATCAACTAGCTGACAGGTGCTAATGAAGTGGCTAATAGGCCCTGATCAAGCTGCTGACAGGTGATTTTCAGGCGGCTGACTGGTGCTTATCGCGCGGCTGCATTGGCGCTTTTCAATCTGTTGAGTGGGCAGTGGTCAAGCAGCTGACAGGCGCTAATCAAGCGCCTGACAGGTGCTGATAAAGTCGTTGACAGGTGCTGATCAAGCGACTGATAGTCGCTGATAAAGTGGCTGACAGTACTTCTCAAGTGTCTGTCAGGCGCACATCGCACGGCTGAGTAGGCGCTGATCGCGGGGCTGAGTAGACACAGATCAAGCGGCTGAGGTGATGATCGTGCGGCTGAGTAAATGATGATCGCGTGGCTGATTAGGTGCTGGTCAAGAGGCTGACACGCGTTTATCAAGCTGCTGACAGGTGCTGATCAACTGGCTGACTGGTACTGATCAAGCGGCTGAGTAGGCGCTGATCATGCAGCTGGTTAGACGATGATAAAGTGGGTAACAGGCGCTGATCAAGCGGCTGATAGGTGCTCATCAAGCGGCTGACAGGTGCAGATCAAGCGGCAAACAGGTGCTGATCAACTGGCTGATAGGTACTATTCAAGTGGCTGTTAGGCCCTGATCATGCTTCTGACAGGTGCTTGTCAAGCGGCTGAGAGGCACTTATCGCGCGGCTGCGTAGGTGCTTTTCAATCAGCTGAGTGGGCACAGGTCAAGTGGCTGACAGGCACTGATGAAGTGCTTGACCAGGCGCTGAATGACCAGCAGAGCAGGAAATGATCAAGCGGCTGACAGGCGCTGATCAACCGGCTGAGGGTCACTGATCAACTGGCTTAGTAGGATCTGATCACGCAGCAAAGTGGACGCTGATCAAGCAGTTGACAGGTGCTGATATAGTGGCTGACAGGTGCTGATAAAGTGGCTGACAGGTACTGATCAAGCGGTTGAGTAGGCACTGATAGCGCAGCTGATTAGGCGATGATAAAGCGGCTGACAGGTGCTGATAAAGTCGTTGACGGATGTTGATCTAGCGGCTGATAATCGCTGATCAAGCGGCTGACAGGTGCTGATCGCGCCGCTTCAATAGGCGCTGATGGAGGGGGTGATTAGGCGCTGATCAAGCGTCTGACAGTCTCTGATCAAATGACTGACAGACTATGATCACGCGGCTGTGTAGGGGCTGATTCGCGGCTGAGTAGGCGTTGATCGCACAGCTGAGAATGCACTTATCAAGCGGATGGCAGGCGCAGTTTAAGCGGCTTTCAGGTGCTGATCAAGCAGCTGACAGGTGCTGATCAACTGGCTGACAGTTGCTAACGAAGCGGCTGACAGGTGTTCATCAACATGCTGACAGGTGCTAATCAAGCAGCTGATAGGTGCTGATCAAGCTGCTGACAGGTGCTGATCAAGCTGCTGACAGGTGCTGATTAATCGGCTGACAGGTGCTAATCAACTGGCTGACAGGTGCTAATCAAGCATCTGATAGGAGCTGATCAAGCGCCTAACAGGTGCTGATGAACTGGCTGAGAAGTGTTAATTAAGCAGCTGATAGGTGCTGATCATGCTGCTGAATGGTGCTGATCAAGCGGCTGACAGGTGCTGATCCAGTGGCTTACAGGTGGTGATCAACTGGCTGAGAGGTGCTGATCAACTGGCTGACAGGCACTTCTCAAGCGGCTGACAGGCACTGATCGGGCGTCTGAGTAGGCGCTGATTGCGGGGCTCAGTAGGCGCAGACCAACTGGCTGAGAGATGCAATTCGCGCGGCTGTGTAGGCACTCTTCAACCTGCTGACAGGTGCTGATCAAGCAGCTGACAGGTGCTGATCAGCTAGCTGACAGGTGGTAATCAAGCGGCTGACAGTTGCTGATCAACTGGCTGACAGTTGCTAATGAAGCGGCTGACAGGTGTTGATCAACATGCTGACAGTTCCTAATCAAGCAGCTGATAGGTGCTGATAAAGCTGCTGAAAGGTCCTGATCAAGCGGCTGACAGGTGTCGATCAACTGGCTGATAGGTACTATTCTAGTGGCTGATAGGCCCTGATCAAGCTTCTGACAGTTGCTTGTCAAGCGGCTGAGAGGCACTTATCGCGCGGCTGAATAGGCGCTTTTCAATCAGGTGAGTGGGCAATGGTCAAGTGGCTGACAGGCACTGATGAAGTGGTTGACCAGGCGCTGAATGACCAGCAGAGCAGGAAATGATCAAGCGGCTGACAGGCGCTGATCAACCGGCTGAGAGTCACTGATCACGTGCCTGAGTAGGCTCTGATTACGCAGCTAAGCGGGTACTGATCAAGCTGTTGAGAGTTGCTGATATATTGGCTGACAGGTGCTGATAAAGTGGCTGACAGGTACTGATCAAGCTGCTGACACGCGTTTATCAAGCGGCTGACAGGTGCTGATCAAGCGGATGACACGTGCTGATCAACTGGCTGACAGGTGCTAATGAAGCGACTCTCAGGTGCTGATCAACTGGCTGACAGGTGCTAATCAAGTGGCTGATAGGCCCTGATCAATCTGCTGACAGGTGCTGATCAACTGGCTGACAGGTGCTGATCAAGCAGCTGATACTCGCTGCTCAAGCTGCTGACAGGTGCTGATCATCTGGCTGACAGGTGCTAATCAAGCGGCTGATAGGCGATGATCAAGGTGCTGACAGGTGCTGATCAACTGGCTGACAGGTGCTAAACAAGCAGCTGATAGGTGCTGATTGCGCAGCTGAGAATGCAATGATCAAGCAGCTGACAGGCACTGATCAATCGGTAGGCAGGTGCTGATCAACTGGCTGACAAGTGCTAATCAAGTAGCTGATAGGCGATGATCAAGCTGCTGACAGGTTCTGATCAAGAGGCTGACAGGTGCTGATCAAGAGGCTGACAGGTGCTAATCACACGGCTGATAGGCGATGATCAAGGGGCTGACAGGTGCTGTTCAACTGGCTGACAGGTGCTGAACAATTGGCTGACAGGTGCTGATCAACTAGCTGACAGGTGCTAATCAAGTGGCTAATAGGCCCTGATCAAGCTGCTGACAGGTGATTTTCAGGCGGCTGACTGGTGCTTATCGCGCGGCTGCATTGGCGCTTTTCAATCGGCTGAGTGGGCAGTGGTCAAGCAGCTGACAGGCACTAATCAAGCGGCTGACAGGTGCTGATAAAGTCGTTGACAGGTGCTGATCAAGCGACTGATAGTCGCTGATAAAGTGGCTGACAGTACTTCTCAAGTGTCTGTCAGGCGCACCTCGCACGGCTAAGTAGGCGCTGATCGCGGGGCTGAGTAGACACAGATCAAGCGGCTGAGGTGATGATCGTGCGGCTGATAAATGATGATCGCGTGGCTGATTAGGTGCTGGTCCAGTGGCTGCCAGGTACTTCTCAAGCGGCTGACAGGCACTGATCAAGTGGATGACCAGGAGCTGAATGACCAGCAGAGTAGGAAATGATCAAGCGGCTGACTGGTGCTGATCAACTGCCTGACAGGTTCTGATCAAGCGGCTGAGTAGGCGATGATCAAGGTGCTGACAGGTGCTGATTAACTGGCTGACAGGTGCTAAACAAGCAGCTGATAGGCGCTATTTGCGCACCTGAGAATGCAATGAACAAGTAGCTGACAGGCACTGATCAATCGGTAGGCAGGTGCTGATCAACTGGTTGACAAGTGCTAATCAAGTAGCTGATAGGCGATGATCAAGCTGCTCACAGGTTCTGATCAAGAGGCTGACAGGTGCTGATCAACTGGCTGACAGGTGCTAATGAAGCAGCTGACAGGTGCTGATCAATTGGCTGACAGGTGCTGATCAACTAGCTGACAGGTGCAAATGAAGTGGCTAATAGGCCCTGATCAAGATGCTTACAGGTGATTTTCAGGCGGCTGACTGGTGCTTATCGCGCGGCTCCATTGGCGCTTTTCAATCTGTTGAGTGGGCAGTGGTCAAGCAGCTGACAGGCACTAATCAAGCGGCTGACAGGTGCTGATAAAGTCGTTGACAGGTGCTGATCAAGCGACTGATAGGTGCTCATCAAGCGGCTGACAGGTGCTGATCAAGCGGCAAACAGCTGCTGATCAACTGGCTGATAGGTACTATTCAAGTGGCTGTTAGGCCCTGATCATGCTTCTCACAGGTGCTTGTCAAGCGGCTGAGAGGCACTTATCGCGCGGCTGCGTAGGTGCTTTTCAATCAGCTGAGTGGGCACAGGTCAAGTGGCTAACAGGCACGGATGAAGTGCTTGACGAGGCGCTGAATGACCAGCAGAGCAGGAAATGATCAAGCGGCTGACAGGCGCTGATCAACCGGCTGAGGGTCACTGATCAACTGGCTTAGTAGGATCTGATCACGCAGCAAAGTGGACGCTGATCAAGCAGTTGACAGGTGGTGATCAACCGGATGACAGGTGCTGATCAACTGGCTGACAGGTGCTAATGAAGCGACTCTCAGGTGCTGATCAACTGGCTGACAGGTGCTAATCAAGTGGCTGATAGGCCCTGATCAATCTGCTGACAGGTGCTGATCAACTGGCTGACAGGTGCTGATCAAGCAGCTGATACTCGCTGCTCAAGCTGCTGACAGGTGCTGATCATCTGGCTGACAGGTGCTAATCAAGCGGCTGATAGGCGATGATCAAGGTGCTGACAGGTGCTGATCAACTGGCTGACAGGTGCTAAACAAGCAGCTGATAGGTGCTGATTGCGCAGCTGAGAATGCAATGATCAAGCAGCTGACAGGCACTGATCAATCGGAAGGCAGGTGCTGATCAACTGGCTGACAAGTGCTAATCAAGTAGCTGATAGGCGATGATCAAGCTGCTGACAGGTTCTGATCAAGAGGCTGACAGGTGCTGATCAACTGGCTGACAGGTGCTAATCACACGGCTGATAGGCGATGATCAAGGGGCTGACAGGTGCTGTTCAACTGGCTGACAGGTGCTAATGAATCGGCTGACAGGTGCTGATCAATTGGCTGACAGGTGCTGATCAACTAGCTGACAGGTGCTAATCAAGTGGCTAATAGGCCCTGATCAAGCTGCTGACAGGTGATTTTCAGGCGGCTGACTGGTGCTTATCGCGCGGCTGCATTGGCGGTTTTCAATCGGCTGAGTGGGCAGTGGTCAAGCAGCTGACAGGCACTAATCAAGCGGCTGACAGGTGCTGATAAAGTCCTTGACAGGTGCTGATCAAGCGACTGATAGTCGCTGATAAAGTGGCTGACAGTACTTCTCAAGTGTCTGTCAGGCGCACCTCGCACGGCTGAGTAGGCGCTGATCGCGGGGCTGAGTAGACACAGATCAAGCGGCTGAGGCGATGATCGTGCGGCTGATAAATGATGATCGCGTGGCTGATTAGGTGCTGGTCCAGTGGCTGCCAGGTATTTCTCAAGCGGCTGACAGGCACTGATCAAGTGGATGACCAGGAGCTGAATGACCAGCAGAGCAGGAAATGATCAAGCGGCTGACTGGTGCTGATCAACTGCCTGACAGGTTCTGATCAAGCGGCTGAGTAGGCGATGATCAAGGTGCTGACAGGTGCTGATCAACTGGCTGACAGGTGCTGATCAAGCAGCTGACAGACTCTGATCTCGCGGCTGATTAAGCACTGATAGCGCAGCTCAGTAAGTGTTGATCAAGCGGTTTACAGGTGGTTGTAAAGCGGCTGACAGGCGCTTATCGCTCGGCTGCGTAGGCGCTTTTCAGTCTGCTGAGTGGGCAGTGGTCAAGCGGCTGACTGACACTGATCCAGTGGTTGACCAGGCGCTGAATGACCAGCAGAGCAGGAAATGATCAAGTGCCTGACAGGAGAAGATCAACCGGCTGAGCGTCACTGACCGCGTGGCTGAGTAGGCTCTGCTCATGCAGCAAAGTGGGTGCTGATCTAGCGGTTGACAGGTGATGATCAATAGACTGACAGGTGTTAATCAAGCAGCTGATACGCACTGATCAACCTGCTGACAGGTGCTGATCAAGCGGATGACAGGTGCTGATCTACTGGCTGACAGGTGCTAATGAAGCGACTCTCAGGTGCTGATCAACTGGCTGACAGGTGCTAATCAAGTGGCTGATAGGCCCTGATCAATCTGCTGACAGGTGCTGATCAACTGGCTGACAGGTGCTGATCAAGCAGCTGATGCTTGCTGCTCAAGCTGCTGACAGGTGCTGATCATCTGGCTGACAGGTGCTAATCAAGCGGCTGATAGGCGATGTTCAAGGTGCTGACAGGTGCTGATCAACTGGCTGACAGGTGCTAAACAAGCAGCTGATAGGTGCTGATTGCGCAGCTGAGAATGCAATGATCAAGCAGCTGACAGGCACTGATCAATCGGTAGGCAGGTGCTGATCAACTGGCTGACAAGTGCTAATCAAGTAGCTGATAGGCAATGATCAAGCTGCTGACAGGTTCTGATCAAGAGGCTTACAGGTGCTGATCAAGAGGCTGACAGGTGCTAATCACACGGCTGATAGGCGATGATCAAGGGGCTGACAGGTGCTGTTCAACTGGCTGACAGGTGCTAATGAAGCGGCTGACAGGTGCTGATCAATTGGCTGACAGGTGCTGATCAACTTGCTGACAGGTGCTAATCAAGTGGCTAATAGGCCCTGATCAAGCTGCTGACAGGTGATTTTCAGGCGGCTGACTGGTGCTTATCGCGCAGCTGCATTGGCGCATTTCAATCGGCTGAGTGGGCAGTGGTCAAGCAGCTGACAGGCACTAATCAAGCGGCTGACAGGTGCTGATAAAGTCCTTGACAGGTGCTGATCAAGCGACTGATAGTCGCTGATAAAGTGGCTGACAGTACTTCTCAAGTGTCTGTCAGGCGCACCTCGCACGGCTGAGTAGGCGCTGATCGCGGGGCTGAGTAGACACAGATCAAGCGGCTGAGGCGATGATCGTGCGGCTGAGTAAATGATGATCCCGTGGCTGATTAGGTGCTGGTCCAGTGGCTGCCAGGTACTTTTCAAGCGGCTGACAGGCACTGATCAAGTGGATGACCAGGAGTTGAATGACCAGCAGAGCAGGAAATGATCAAGCGGCTGACTGGTGCTGATCAACTGCCTGACAGGTTCTGATCAAGCGGCTGAGTAGGTGCTGATCGTGAAGCTGATAAGGCGATGATCAAGCGGCTGATAGTCATTGATCAACTGGCTGTCAGGCACAGATCGCATGGCTTAGTAGGCGCTGGTCATGGGGCTGAGTAGGCACAGATCAAGAGGATGAGGCGATGATCGCGCGGCTGAGTAAATGATCATCGTGTGGCCGATTAGGTGCTGATCAAGAGGCTGACAGGTACTTGTCAAGCGGCTGACAAGCACTGATCGGGCGGCTGTGTAGGCACTGACTGCGGGGCTCAGTAGGCACAGATCAACTGGCTGAAAGATGCTATTCGCGCGGCTGAGTCAGTGCTTTTCAATCGGCTGAGTGGAAAGTGGTCAAGCACTGATCAAGCTGCTGACAGGTGCTTAACAAGCGGCTGACAATTGCTGATCAACTGGCTGACAGGGGCTAATCAAGCCACTGATAGGCGCTGACCAAGCGGCTGACAGGTGCTGGTCAACTGGCTGACAGGTGCTAATCAACCGGCTGATAGGTGCACATCAAGATGCTGACAGGTGCTGATCAATTGGCTGACAGGTGCTGATCAACTAGCTGACAGGTGCTAATCAAGTGGCTAATAGGCCCTGATCAAGCTGCTGACAGGTGATTTTCAGGCGGCTGACTGGTGCTTATTGCGCGGCTGCATTGGCGCTTTTCAATCGGCTGAGTGGGCAGTGGTCAAGCAGCTGACAGGCGCTAATCAAGCGGCTGACAGGTGCTGATAAAGTCGTTGACAGGTGCTGATCAAGCGACTGATAGTCGCTGATAAAGGGGCTGACAGTACTTCTCAAGTGTCTGTCAGGCGCACCTCGCACGGCTGAGTAGGCGCTGATCGCGGGGCTGAGTAGACACAGATCAAGCGGCTGAGGCGATGATCGTGCGGCTGATAAATGATGATAGCGTGGCTGATTAGGTTCTGGTCCAGTGGCTGCCAGGTACTTCTCAAGCGGCTGACAGGCACTGATCAAGTGGATGACCAGGAGCTGAATGACCAGCAGAGCAGGAAATGATCAAGCGGCTGACTGGTGCTGATCAACTGCCTGACAGGTTCTGATCAAGTGGCTGAGTAGGCGATGATCAAGGTGCTGACAGGTGCTGATCAACTGGCTGACAGGTGCTAAACAAGCAGCTGATAGGTGCTATTTGCGCACCTGAGAATGCAATGAACAAGTAGCTGACAGGCACTGATCAATCGGTAGGCAGGTGCTGATCAACTGGTTGACAAGTGCTAATCAAGTAGCTGATAGGCGATGATCAAGCTGCTGACAGGTTCTGATCAAGAGGCTGACAGGTGCTGATCAACTGGCTGACAGGTGCTAATCACACGGCTGATAGGCGATGATCAAGGGGCTGACAGGTGCTGTTCAACTGGCTGACAGGTGCTAATGAAGCGGCTGACAGGTGCTGATCAATTGGCTGACAGGTGCTGATCAACTAGCTGACAGGTGCTAATGAAGTGGCTAATAGGCCCTGATCAAGCTGCTGACAGGTGATTTTCAGGCGGCTGACTGGTGCTTATCGCGCGGCTGCATTGGCGCTTTTCAATCTGTTGAGTGGGCAGTGGTCAAGCAGCTGACAGGCGCTAATCAAGCGCCTGACAGGTGCTGATAAAGTCGTTGACAGGTGCTGATCAAGCGACTGATAGTCGCTGATAAAGTGGCTGACAGTACTTCTCAAGTGTCTGTCAGGCGCACATCGCACGGCTGAGTAGGCGCTGATCGCGGGGCTGAGTAGACACAGATCAAGCGGCTGAGGTGATGATCGTGCGGCTGAGTAAATGATGATCGCGTGGCTGATTAGGTGCTGGTCAAGAGGCTGACACGCGTTTATCAAGCTGCTGACAGGTGCTGATCAACTGGCTGACTGGTACTGATCAAGCGGCTGAGTAGGCGCTGATCATGCAGCTGGTTAGACGATGATAAAGTGGGTAACAGGCGCTGATCAAGCGGCTGATAGGTGCTCATCAAGCGGCTGACAGGTGCAGATCAAGCGGCAAACAGGTGCTGATCAACTGGCTGATAGGTACTATTCAAGTGGCTGTTAGGCCCTGATCATGCTTCTGACAGGTGCTTGTCAAGCGGCTGAGAGGCACTTATCGCGCGGCTGCGTAGGTGCTTTTCAATCAGCTGAGTGGGCACAGGTCAAGTGGCTGACAGGCACTGATGAAGTGCTTGACCAGGCGCTGAATGACCAGCAGAGCAGGAAATGATCAAGCGGCTGACAGGCGCTGATCAACCGGCTGAGGGTCACTGATCAACTGGCTTAGTAGGATCTGATCACGCAGCAAAGTGGACGCTGATCAAGCAGTTGACAGGTGCTGATATAGTGGCTGACAGGTGCTGATAAAGTGGCTGACAGGTACTGATCAAGCGGTTGAGTAGGCACTGATAGCGCAGCTGATTAGGCGATGATAAAGCGGCTGACAGGTGCTGATAAAGTCGTTGACGGATGTTGATCTAGCGGCTGATAATCGCTGATCAAGCGGCTGACAGGTGCTGATCGCGCCGCTTCAATAGGCGCTGATGGAGGGGGTGATTAGGCGCTGATCAAGCGTCTGACAGTCTCTGATCAAATGACTGACAGACTATGATCACGCGGCTGTGTAGGGGCTGATTCGCGGCTGAGTAGGCGTTGATCGCACAGCTGAGAATGCACTTATCAAGCGGATGGCAGGCGCAGTTTAAGCGGCTTTCAGGTGCTGATCAAGCAGCTGACAGGTGCTGATCAACTGGCTGACAGTTGCTAACGAAGCGGCTGACAGGTGTTCATCAACATGCTGACAGGTGCTAATCAAGCAGCTGATAGGTGTTGATCAAGCTGCTGACAGGTGCTGATCAAGCTGCTGACAGGTGCTGATTAATCGGCTGACAGGTGCTAATCAACTGGCTGACAGGTGCTAATCAAGCATCTGATAGGAGCTGATCAAGCGCCTAACAGGTGCTGATGAACTGGCTGAGAAGTGTTAATTAAGCAGCTGATAGGTGCTGATCATGCTGCTGAATGGTGCTGATCAAGCGGCTGACAGGTGCTGATCCAGTGGCTTACAGGTGGTGATCAACTGGCTGAGAGGTGCTGATCAACTGGCTGACAGGCACTTCTCAAGCGGCTGACAGGCACTGATCGGGCGTCTGAGTAGGCGCTGATTGCGGGGCTCAGTAGGCGCAGACCAACTGGCTGAGAGATGCAATTCGCGCGGCTGTGTAGGCACTCTTCAACCTGCTGACAGGTGCTGATCAAGCAGCTGACAGGTGCTGATCAGCTAGCTGACAGGTGGTAATCAAGCGGCTGACAGTTGCTGATCAACTGGCTGACAGTTGCTAATGAAGCGGCTGACAGGTGTTGATCAACATGCTGACAGTTCCTGATCAAGCAGCTGATAGGTGCTGATAAAGCTGCTGAAAGGTCCTGATCAAGCGGCTGACAGGTGTCGATCAACTGGCTGATAGGTACTATTCTAGTGGCTGATAGGCCCTGATCAAGCTTCTGACAGTTGCTTGTCAAGCGGCTGAGAGGCACTTATCGCGCGGCTGAATAGGCGCTTTTCAATCAGGTGAGTGGGCAATGGTCAAGTGGCTGACAGGCACTGATGAAGTGGTTGACCAGGCGCTGAATGACCAGCAGAGCAGGAAATGATCAAGCGGCTGACAGGCGCTGATCAACCGGCTGAGAGTCACTGATCACGTGCCTGAGTAGGCTCTGATTACGCAGCTAAGCGGGTACTGATCAAGCTGTTGAGAGTTGCTGATATATTGGCTGACAGGTGCTGATAAAGTGGCTGACAGGTACTGATCAAGCTGCTGACACGCGTTTATCAAGCGGCTGACAGGTGCTGATCAAGCGGATGACACGTGCTGATCAACTGGCTGACAGGTGCTAATGAAGCGACTCTCAGGTGCTGATCAACTGGCTGACAGGTGCTAATCAAGTGGCTGATAGGCCCTGATCAATCTGCTGACAGGTGCTGATCAACTGGCTGACAGGTGCTGATCAAGCAGCTGATACTCGCTGCTCAAGCTGCTGACAGGTGCTGATCATCTGGCTGACAGGTGCTAATCAAGCGGCTGATAGGCGATGATCAAGGTGCTGACAGGTGCTGATCAACTGGCTGACAGGTGCTAAACAAGCAGCTGATAGGTGCTGATTGCGCAGCTGAGAATGCAATGATCAAGCAGCTGACAGGCACTGATCAATCGGTAGGCAGGTGCTGATCAACTGGCTGACAAGTGCTAATCAAGTAGCTGATAGGCGATGATCAAGCTGCTGACAGGTTCTGATCAAGAGGCTGACAGGTGCTGATCAAGAGGCTGACAGGTGCTAATCACACGGCTGATAGGCGATGATCAAGGGGCTGACAGGTGCTGTTCAACTGGCTGACAGGTGCTGAACAATTGGCTGACAGGTGCTGATCAACTAGCTGACAGGTGCTAATCAAGTGGCTAATAGGCCCTGATCAAGCTGCTGACAGGTGATTTTCAGGCGGCTGACTGGTGCTTATCGCGCGGCTGCATTGGCGCTTTTCAATCGGCTGAGTGGGCAGTGGTCAAGCAGCTGACAGGCACTAATCAAGCGGCTGACAGGTGCTGATAAAGTCGTTGACAGGTGCTGATCAAGCGACTGATAGTCGCTGATAAAGTGGCTGACAGTACTTCTCAAGTGTCTGTCAGGCGCACCTCGCACGGCTAAGTAGGCGCTGATCGCGGGGCTGAGTAGACACAGATCAAGCGGCTGAGGCGATGATCGTGCGGCTGATAAATGATGATCGCGTGGCTGATTAGGTGCTGGTCCAGTGGCTGCCAGGTACTTCTCAAGCGGCTGACAGGCACTGATCAAGTGGATGACCAGGAGCTGAATGACCAGCAGAGTAGGAAATGATCAAGCGGCTGACTGGTGCTGATCAACTGCCTGACAGGTTCTGATCAAGCGGCTGAGTAGGCGATGATCAAGGTGCTGACAGGTGCTGATTAACTGGCTGACAGGTGCTAAACAAGCAGCTGATAGGCGCTATTTGCGCACCTGAGAATGCAATGAACAAGTAGCTGACAGGCACTGATCAATCGGTAGGCAGGTGCTGATCAACTGGTTGACAAGTGCTAATCAAGTAGCTGATAGGCGATGATCAAGCTGCTCACAGGTTCTGATCAAGAGGCTGACAGGTGCTGATCAACTGGCTGACAGGTGCTAATGAAGCAGCTGACAGGTGCTGATCAATTGGCTGACAGGTGCTGATCAACTAGCTGACAGGTGCAAATGAAGTGGCTAATAGGCCCTGATCAAGATGCTTACAGGTGATTTTCAGGCGGCTGACTGGTGCTTATCGCGCGGCTCCATTGGCGCTTTTCAATCTGTTGAGTGGGCAGTGGTCAAGCAGCTGACAGGCACTAATCAAGCGGCTGACAGGTGCTGATAAAGTCGTTGACAGGTGCTGATCAAGCGACTGATAGGTGCTCATCAAGCGGCTGACAGGTGCTGATCAAGCGGCAAACAGCTGCTGATCAACTGGCTGATAGGTACTATTCAAGTGGCTGTTAGGCCCTGATCATGCTTCTGACAGGTGCTTGTCAAGCGGCTGAGAGGCACTTATCGCGCGGCTGCGTAGGTGCTTTTCAATCAGCTGAGTGGGCACAGGTCAAGTGGCTAACAGGCACGGATGAAGTGCTTGACGAGGCGCTGAATGACCAGCAGAGCAGGAAATGATCAAGCGGCTGACAGGCGCTGATCAACCGGCTGAGGGTCACTGATCAACTGGCTTAGTAGGATCTGATCACGCAGCAAAGTGGACGCTGATCAAGCAGTTGACAGGTGGTGATCAACCGGATGACAGGTGCTGATCAACTGGCTGACAGGTGCTAATGAAGCGACTCTCAGGTGCTGATCAACTGGCTGACAGGTGCTAATAAAGTGGCTGATAGGCCCTGATCAATCTGCTGACAGGTGCTGATCAACTGGCTGACAGGTGCTGATCAAGCAGCTGATACTCGCTGCTCAAGCTGCTGACAGGTGCTGATCATCTGGCTGACAGGTGCTAATCAAGCGGCTGATAGGCGATGATCAAGGTGCTGACAGGTGCTGATCAACTGGCTGACAGGTGCTAAACAAGCAGCTGATAGGTGCTGATTGCGCAGCTGAGAATGCAATGATCAAGCAGCTGACAGGCACTGATCAATCGGAAGGCAGGTGCTGATCAACTGGCTGACAAGTGCTAATCAAGTAGCTGATAGGCGATGATCAAGCTGCTGACAGGTTCTGATCAAGAGGCTGACAGGTGCTGATCAACTGGCTGACAGGTGCTAATCACACGGCTGATAGGCGATGATCAAGGGGCTGACAGGTGCTGTTCAACTGGCTGACAGGTGCTAATGAATCGGCTGACAGGTGCTGATCAATTGGCTGACAGGTGCTGATCAACTAGCTGACAGGTGCTAATCAAGTGGCTAATAGGCCCTGATCAAGCTGCTGACAGGTGATTTTCAGGCGGCTGACTGGTGCTTGTCGCGCGGCTGCATTGGCGGTTTTCAATCGGCTGAGTGGGCAGTGGTCAAGCAGCTGACAGGCACTAATCAAGCGGCTGACAGGTGCTGATAAAGTCCTTGACAGGTGCTGATCAAGCGACTGATAGTCGCTGATAAAGTGGCTGACAGTACTTCTCAAGTGTCTGTCAGGCGCACCTCGCACGGCTGAGTAGGCGCTGATCGCGGGGCTGAGTAGACACAGATCAAGCGGCTGAGGCGATGATCGTGCGGCTGATAAATGATGATCGCGTGGCTGATTAGGTGCTGGTCCAGTGGCTGCCAGGTATTTCTCAAGCGGCTGACAGGCACTGATCAAGTGGATGACCAGGAGCTGAATGACCAGCAGAGCAGGAAATGATCAAGCGGCTGACTGGTGCTGATCAACTGCCTGACAGGTTCTGATCAAGCGGCTGAGTAGGCGATGATCAAGGTGCTGACAGGTGCTGATCAACTGGCTGACAGGTGCTGATCAAGCAGCTGACAGACTCTGATCTCGCGGCTGATTAAGCACTGATAGCGCAGCTCAGTAAGTGTTGATCAAGCGGTTTACAGGTGGTTGTAAAGCGGCTGACAGGCGCTTATCGCTCGGCTGCGTAGGCGCTTTTCAGTCTGCTGAGTGGGCAGTGGTCAAGCGGCTGACTGACACTGATCCAGTGGTTGACCAGGCGCTGAATGACCAGCAGAGCAGGAAATGATCAAGTGCCTGACAGGAGAAGATCAACCGGCTGAGCGTCACTGACCGCGTGGCTGAGTAGGCTCTGTTCATGCAGCAAAGTGGGTGCTGATCTAGCGGTTGACAGGTGATGATCAATAGACTGACAGGTGTTAATCAAGCAGCTGATACGCACTGATCAACCTGCTGACAGGTGCTGATCAAGCGGATGACAGGTGCTGATCTACTGGCTGACAGGTGCTAATGAAGCGACTCTCAGGTGCTGATCAACTGGCTGACAGGTGCTAATCAAGTGGCTGATAGGCCCTGATCAATCTGCTGACAGGTGCTGATCAACTGGCTGACAGGTGCTGATCAAGCAGCTGATGCTTGCTGCTCAAGCTGCTGACAGGTGCTGATCATCTGGCTGACAGGTGCTAATCAAGCGGCTGATAGGCGATGTTCAAGGTGCTGACAGGTGCTGATCAACTGGCTGACAGGTGCTAAACAAGCAGCTGATAGGTGCTGATTGCGCAGCTGAGAATGCAATGATCAAGCAGCTGACAGGCACTGATCAATCGGTAGGCAGGTGCTGATCAACTGGCTGACAAGTGCTAATCAAGTAGCTGATAGGCGATGATCAAGCTGCTGACAGGTTCTGATCAAGAGGCTTACAGGTGCTGATCAAGAGGCTGACAGGTGCTAATCACACGGCTGATAGGCGATGATCAAGGGGCTGACAGGTGCTGTTCAACTGGCTGACAGGTGCTAATGAAGCAGCTGACAGGTGCTGATCAATTGGCTGACAGGTGCTGATCAACTTGCTGACAGGTGCTAATCAAGTGGCTAATAGGCCCTGATCAAGCTGCTGACAGGTGATTTTCAGGCGGCTGACTGGTGCTTATCGCGCAGCTGCATTGGCGCATTTCAATCGGCTGAGTGGGCAGTGGTCAAGCAGCTGACAGGCACTAATCAAGCGGCTGACAGGTGCTGATAAAGTCCTTGACAGGTGCTGATCAAGCGACTGATAGTCGCTGATAAAGTGGCTGACAGTACTTCTCAAGTGTCTGTCAGGCGCACCTCGCACGGCTGAGTAGGCGCTGATCGCGGGGCTGAGTAGACACAGATCAAGCGGCTGAGGCGATGATCGTGCGGCTGATTAAATGATGATCGTGTGGCTGATTAGGTGCTGGTCCAGTGGCTGCCAGGTACTTCTCAAGCGGCTGACAGGCACTGATCAAGTGGATGACCAGGAGTTGAATGACCAGCAGAGCAGGAAATGATCAAGCGGCTGACTGGTGCTGATCAACTGCCTGACAGGTTCTGATCAAGCGGCTGAGTAGGTGCTGATCGTGAAGCTGATAAGGCGATGATCAAGCGGCTGATAGTCGTTGATCAACTGGCTGTCAGGCACAGATCGCATGGCTTAGTAGGCGCTGGTCATGGGGCTGAGTAGGCACAGATCAAGAGGATGAGGCGATGATCGCGCGGCTGAGTAAATGATCATCGTGTGGCCGATTAGGTGCTGATCAAGAGGCTGACAGGTACTTGTCAAGCGGCTGACAAGCACTGATCGGGCGGCTGTGTAGGCACTGACTGCGGGGCTCAGTAGGCACAGATCAACTGGCTGAAAGATGCTATTCGCGCGGCTGAGTCAGTGCTTTTCAATCGGCTGAGTGGAAAGTGGTCAAGCACTGATCAAGCTGCTGACAGGTGCTTAACAAGCGGCTGACAATTGCTGATCAACTGGCTGACAGGGGCTAATCAAGCCACTGATAGGCGCTGACCAAGCGGCTGACAGGTGCTGGTCAACTGGCTGACAGGTGCTAATCAACCGGCTGATAGGTGCACATCAAGATGCTGACAGGTGCTGATCAATTGGCTGACAGGTGCTGATCAACTAGCTGACAGGTGCTAATCAAGTGGCTAATAGGCCCTGATCAAGCTGCTGACAGGTGATTTTCAGGCGGCTGACTGGTGCTTATTGCGCGGCTGCATTGGCGCTTTTCAATCGGCTGAGTGGGCAGTGGTCAAGCAGCTGACAGGCGCTAATCAAGCGGCTGACAGGTGCTGATAAAGTCGTTGACAGGTGCTGATCAAGCGACTGATAGTCGCTGATAAAGGGGCTGACAGTACTTCTCAAGTGTCTGTCAGGCGCACCTCGCACGGCTGAGTAGGCGCTGATCGCGGGGCTGAGTAGACACAGATCAAGCGGCTGAGGCGATGATCGTGCGGCTGATAAATGATGATAGCGTGGCTGATTAGGTTCTGGTCCAGTGGCTGCCAGGTACTTCTCAAGCGGCTGACAGGCACTGATCAAGTGGATGACCAGGAGCTGAATGACCAGCAGAGCAGGAAATGATCAAGCGGCTGACTGGTGCTGATCAACTGCCTGACAGGTTCTGATCAAGTGGCTGAGTAGGCGATGATCAAGGTGCTGACAGGTGCTGATCAACTGGCTGACAGGTGCTAAACAAGCAGCTGATAGGTGCTATTTGCGCACCTGAGAATGCAATGAACAAGTAGCTGACAGGCACTGATCAATCGGTAGGCAGGTGCTGATCAACTGGTTGACAAGTGCTAATCAAGTAGCTGATAGGCGATGATCAAGCTGCTGACAGGTTCTGATCAAGAGGCTGACAGGTGCTGATCAACTGGCTGACAGGTGCTAATCACACGGCTGATAGGCGATGATCAAGGGGCTGACAGGTGCTGTTCAACTGGCTGACAGGTGCTAATGAAGCGGCTGACAGGTGCTGATCAATTGGCTGACAGGTGCTGATCAACTAGCTGACAGGTGCTAATGAAGTGGCTAATAGGCCCTGATCAAGCTGCTGACAGGTGATTTTCAGGCGGCTGACTGGTGCTTATCGCGCGGCTGCATTGGCGCTTTTCAATCTGTTGAGTGGGCAGTGGTCAAGCAGCTGACAGGCGCTAATCAAGCGCCTGACAGGTGCTGATAAAGTCGTTGACAGGTGCTGATCAAGCGACTGATAGTCGCTGATAAAGTGGCTGACAGTACTTCTCAAGTGTCTGTCAGGCGCACATCGCACGGCTGAGTAGGCGCTGATCGCGGGGCTGAGTAGACACAGATCAAGCGGCTGAGGTGATGATCGTGCGGCTGAGTAAATGATGATCGCGTGGCTGATTAGGTGCTGGTCAAGAGGCTGACACGCGTTTATCAAGCTGCTGACAGGTGCTGATCAACTGGCTGACTGGTACTGATCAAGCGGCTGAGTAGGCGCTGATCATGCAGCTGGTTAGACGATGATAAAGTGGGTAACAGGCGCTGATCAAGCGGCTGATAGGTGCTCATCAAGCGGCTGACAGGTGCAGATCAAGCGGCAAACAGGTGCTGATCAACTGGCTGATAGGTACTATTCAAGTGGCTGTTAGGCCCTGATCATGCTTCTGACAGGTGCTTGTCAAGCGGCTGAGAGGCACTTATCGCGCGGCTGCGTAGGTGCTTTTCAATCAGCTGAGTGGGCACAGGTCAAGTGGCTGACAGGCACTGATGAAGTGCTTGACCAGGCGCTGAATGACCAGCAGAGCAGGAAATGATCAAGCGGCTGACAGGCGCTGATCAACCGGCTGAGGGTCACTGATCAACTGGCTTAGTAGGATCTGATCACGCAGCAAAGTGGACGCTGATCAAGCAGTTGACAGGTGCTGATATAGTGGCTGACAGGTGCTGATAAAGTGGCTGACAGGTACTGATCAAGCGGTTGAGTAGGCACTGATAGCGCAGCTGATTAGGCGATGATAAAGCGGCTGACAGGTGCTGATAAAGTCGTTGACGGATGTTGATCTAGCGGCTGATAATCGCTGATCAAGCGGCTGACAGGTGCTGATCGCGCCGCTTCAATAGGCGCTGATGGAGGGGGTGATTAGGCGCTGATCAAGCGTCTGACAGTCTCTGATCAAATGACTGACAGACTATGATCACGCGGCTGTGTAGGGGCTGATTCGCGGCTGAGTAGGCGTTGATCGCACAGCTGAGAATGCACTTATCAAGCGGATGGCAGGCGCAGTTTAAGCGGCTTTCAGGTGCTGATCAAGCAGCTGACAGGTGCTGATCAACTGGCTGACAGTTGCTAACGAAGCGGCTGACAGGTGTTCATCAACATGCTGACAGGTGCTAATCAAGCAGCTGATAGGTGTTGATCAAGCTGCTGACAGGTGCTGATCAAGCTGCTGACAGGTGCTGATTAATCGGCTGACAGGTGCTAATCAACTGGCTGACAGGTGCTAATCAAGCATCTGATAGGAGCTGATCAAGCGCCTAACAGGTGCTGATGAACTGGCTGAGAAGTGTTAATTAAGCAGCTGATAGGTGCTGATCATGCTGCTGAATGGTGCTGATCAAGCGGCTGACAGGTGCTGATCCAGTGGCTTACAGGTGGTGATCAACTGGCTGAGAGGTGCTGATCAACTGGCTGACAGGTACTTCTCAAGCGGCTGACAGGCACTGATCGGGCGTCTGAGTAGGCGCTGATTGCGGGGCTCAGTAGGCGCAGACCAACTGGCTGAGAGATGCAATTCGCGCGGCTGTGTAGGCACTCTTCAACCTGCTGACAGGTGCTGATCAAGCAGCTGACAGGTGCTGATCAGCTAGCTGACAGGTGGTAATCAAGCGGCTGACAGTTGCTGATCAACTGGCTGACAGTTGCTAATGAAGCGGCTGACAGGTGTTGATCAACATGCTGACAGTTCCTGATCAAGCAGCTGATAGGTGCTGATAAAGCTGCTGAAAGGTCCTGATCAAGCGGCTGACAGGTGTCGATCAACTGGCTGATAGGTACTATTCTAGTGGCTGATAGGCCCTGATCAAGCTTCTGACAGTTGCTTGTCAAGCGGCTGAGAGGCACTTATCGCGCGGCTGCATAGGCGCTTTTCAATCAGGTGAGTGGGCAATGGTCAAGTGGCTGACAGGCACTGATGAAGTGGTTGACCAGGCGCTGAATGACCAGCAGAGCAGGAAATGATCAAGCGGCTGACAGGCGCTGATCAACCGGCTGAGAGTCACTGATCAACTGGCTTAGTAGGATCTGATCACGCAGCAAAGTGGACGCTGATCAAGCAGTTGACAGGTGCTGATAAAGTGGCTGACAGGTTCTGATCAAGCGGTTGAGTAGGCACTGATAGCGCAGCTGATTAGGCGATGATAAAGCGGCTGACAGGTGCTGATAAAGTCGTTGACGGATGTTGATCTAGCGGCTGATAATCGCTGGTCAAGCGGCTGACAGGTGCTGATCGCGCCGCTTCAATAGGCGCTGATGGAGGGGGTGATTAGGCGCTGATCAAGCGTCTGACAGTCTCTGATCAAATGGCTGACAGACTATGATCACGCGGCTGTGTAGGGGCTGATTCGCGGCTGAGTAGGCGTTGATTGCACAGCTGAGAATGCACTTATCAAGCGGATGGCAGGCGCAGCTTAAGCGGCTTTCAGGTGCTGATCAAGCAGCTGACAGGTGCTGATCAACTGGCTGACAGTTGCTAACGAAGCGGCAGACAGGTGTTCATCAACATGCTGACAGGTGCTAATCAAGCAGCTGATAGGTGCTGATCAAGCTGCTGACAGGTGCTGATCAAGCTGCTGACAGGTGCTGATTAATCGGCTGACAGGTGCTAATCAACTGGCTGACAGTTGCTAATGAAGCGGCTGACAGGTGTTGATCAACATGCTGACAGTTCCTAATCAAGCAGCTTATAGGTGCTGATAAAGCTGCTGAAAGGTCCTGATTAAGCGGCTGACAGGTGTCGATCAACTGGCTGATAGGTACTATTCTAGTGGCCGATAGGCCCTGATCAAGCTTCTGACAGTTGCTTGTCAAGCGGCTGAGAGGCACTTATTGCGCGGCTGCATAGGCGCTTTTCAATCAGGTGAGTGGGCAGTGGTCAAGCAGCTGACAGGCACTAATCAAGCGGCTGACAGGTGCTGATAAAGTCCTTGACAGGTGCTGATCAAGCGACTGATAGTCGCTGATAAAGTGGCTGACAGTACTTCTCAAGTGTCTGTCAGGCGCACCTCGCACGGCTGAGTAGGCGCTGATCGCGGGGCTGAGTAGACACAGATCAAGCGGCTGAGGCGATGATCGTGCGGCTGAGTAAATGATGATCCCGTGGCTGATTAGGTGCTGGTCCAGTGGCTGCCAGGTACTTCTCAAGCGGCTGACAGGCACTGATCAAGTGGATGACCAGGAGTTGAATGACCAGCAGAGCAGGAAATGATCAAGCGGCTGACTGGTGCTGATCAACTGCCTGACAGGTTCTGATCAAGCGGCTGAGTAGGTGCTGATCGTGAAGCTGATAAGGCGATGATCAAGCGGCTGATAGTCGTTGATCAACTGGCTGTCAGGCACAGATCGCATGGCTTAGTAGGCGCTGGTCATGGGGCTGAGTAGGCACAGATCAAGAGGATGAGGCGATGATCGCGCGGCTGTGTAAATGATCATCGTGTGGCCGATTAGGTGCTGATCAAGAGGCTGACAGGTACTTGTCAAGCGGCTGACAAGCACTGATCGGGCGGCTGTGTAGGCACTGACTGCGGGGCTCAGTAGGCACAGATCAACTGGCTGAAAGATGCTATTCGCGCGGCTGAGTCAGTGCTTTTCAATCGGCTGAGTGGAAAGTGGTCAAGCACTGATCAAGCTGCTGACAGGTGCTTAACAAGCGGCTGACAATTGCTGATCAACTGGCTGACAGGGGCTAATCAAGCCACTGATAGGCGCTGACCAAGCGGCTGACAGGTGCTGGTCAACTGGCTGACAGGTGCTAATCAACCGGCTGATAGGTGCACATCAAGATGCTGACAGGTGCTGATCAAGTGGCTGACAGGTACTTGTCAAGCGGCTGACAAGCACTGATCGGGCAGCTGTGTAGGCACTGACTACGGGGCTCAGTAGGCACAGATCAACTGGCTGAAAGATGCTCTTCACGCGGTTGAGTCTTTGGTTTTCAATCGGCTGAGTGGAAAGTGGTCAAGCGCTGATCAAGCTGCTGACAGGTGCATAACAAGCGGCTGACAATTGCTGATCAAGTGGCTGACAAGGGCTAATCAAGCAGCAGATAGGTGCTGATAAAGCTGCTTACAGGTGCTGATCAAGCGGTTGACAGGTTCTGATACAGCGGCTAACACGTGCTGATAATGTGGCTTACAGTTAATGATCAAGCTGCTTCTAGGGGCTGCCCTAGCGCCTGACAGTTGCTGATAAAGTGGCTGACAGGTGCAAATGAAGTGGCTGACAGGTGCTGATCAACTGGCTGACAGGTACTGATCAAGTTGCTGACAGATGCTTCTCAAGTGGCTGACAGGCGCTTATCGCGTGGATGCGTATGCGTTTATCAATCAGCTGAGTGGGCACTGGTCATGGGGCTGACAGGCACTGATCTAGTGGTGGACCAGGCGCTGAATGACCATCAGAGCAGGAAATGATCAAGCCGCTGACAGGCGCTGATCAGCCCGCTGAGGGTCACTGATCCTGTGGTGGAGTAGGCTCCGATTACGCAGCTAAGCGGGCACTGATCAAGCTGTTGAGAGTTGCTGATATATTGGCTGACAGGTGCTGATAAAGTGGCTGACAGGTACTGATCAAGCTGCTGACATGCGTTTATCAAGCGGCTGACAGGTGCTGATCAAGTGGCTGACAGGTACTTCTCAAGAGGCTGACAGTCACTGATCGGGCGGCTGAGTAGGCGCTGATCATGGGGCTCAGTAGGAGCAGATCAACTGGCTGAGAGATGCTATTTGCGCGGCTGAATAGGCACTGTTCAACCGGCTGACAGGTGCTGATCAAGCAGCTGACAGACACTGATCTCGCGGCTGATTAAGCACTGAGAGCGCAGCTCAGTAAGTGTTGATCAAGCGGTTTACAGGTGGTTGTAAAGCGGCTGACAGGCGCTTATCGCTCGGCTGCGTAGGCGCTTTTCAGTCTGCTGAGTGGGCAGTGGTCAAGCGGCTGACTGACACTGATCCAGTGGTTGACCAGGCGCTGAATGACCAGCAGAGCAGGAAATGATCAAGCGCCTGACAGGAGAAGATCAACCGGCTGAGCGTCACTGACCGCGTGGCTGAGTAGGCTCTGTTCATGCAGCAAAGTGGGTGCTGATCTAACGGTTGACAGGTGATGATCAATAGACTGACAGGTGTTAATCAAGCAGCTGATACGCACTGATCAACCTGCTGACAGGTGCTGATCAACCGGATGACAGGTGCTGATCAACTGGCTGACAGGTGCTAATGAAGCGACTCTCAGGTGCTGATCAACTGGCTGACAGGTGCTAATCAAGTGGCTGATAGGCCCTGATCAATCTGCTGACAGGTGCTGATCAACTGGCTGACAGGTGCTGATCAAGAAGCTGATATTCGCTGCTCAAGCTGCTGACAGGTGCTGATCATCTGGCTGACAGGTGCTAATCAAGCGGCTGATAGGTGATGTTCAAGGTGCTGACAGGTGCTGATCAACTGGATGACAGGTGCTAAACAAGCACCTGATAGGTGCTGATTGCGCAGCTGAGAATGCAATGATCAAGCAGCTGACAGGCACTGATCAATCGGTAGGCAGGTGCTGATCCACTGGCGGACAAGTGCTAATCAAGTAGCTGATAGGCGATGATCAAGCTGCTGACAGGTTCTGATCAAGAGGCTGACAGGTGCTGATCAACTGGCTGACAGGTGCTAATCACACGGCTGATAGGCGATGATCAAGGGGCTGACAGGTGCTGTTCAACTGGCTGACAGGTGCTAATGAAGCGGCTGACAGGTGCTGATCAATTGGCTGACAGGTGCTGATCAACTTGCTGACAGGTGCTAATCAAGTGGCTAATAGGCCCTGATCAAGCTGCTGACAGGTGATTTTCAGGCGGCTGACTGGTGCTTATCGCGTGGCTGCATTGGCGCTTTTCAATCGGCTGAGTGGGCAGTGGTCAAGCAGCTGAAAGGCACTAATCAAGCGGCTGACAGGGGCTGATAAAGTCCTTGACAGGTGCTGATCAAGCGACTGATAGTCGCTGATAAAGTGGTTGACAGTACTTCTAAAGTGTCTGTCAGGCGCACCTCGCACGGCTGAGTAGGCGCTGATCGCGGGGCTGAGTAGATACAGATCAAGCGGCTGAGGCGATGATCGTGCGGCTGAGTAAATGATGATCACGTGGCTGATTAGGTGCTGGTCAAGTGGCTGCCAGGTACTTCTCAAGCGGCTGACAGGCACTGATCAAGTGGATGACCAGGAGCTGAATGACCAGCAGAGCAGGAAATGATCAAGCGGCTGACTGGTGCTGATCAACTGCCTGACAGGTTCTGATCAAGCGGCTGAGTAGGCGCTGATCGTGCAGCTGATAAGGCCATGATCAAGCGGCTGATAGTCGTTGATCAAGTGGCTGTCAGGCACAGATCGCATGGCTGAGTAGGCGCTGGTCATGGGGCTGTGTAGGCACAGATCAAGAGGCTGAGGCGATGATCGCGCGGCTGAGTAAATGATCATCGTGTGGCTGATTAGGTGCTGATCAAGAGGCTGAGAGGTACTTGTCAAGCGGCTGACAAGCACTGATCAGGCGGCTGTGTAGGCACTGACTGCGGGGCTCAGTAGGCACAGATCAACTGCTGAAAGATGCTATTCATGCGGCTGAGTCAGTGCTTTTCAATCGGCTGAGTGGAAAGTGGTCAAGCGCTGATCAAGCTGCTGAAAGGTGCTTAACAAGCGACTGACAATTGCTGATCAACTGGCTGACAGGGGCTAATCAAGCCACTGATAGGCGCTGATCAAGCGGCTGACTGGTGCTGGTCAACTGGCTGACAGGTGCTAATCAAGCGGCTGATAGGCGCACATCAAGCTGCTGACAGGTGCTGATCAAGTGGCTGACAGGTACTTGTCAATCGGCTGACAAGCACTGATCTGGCGGCTGTGTAGGCACTGACAGCGGGGCTCAGTAGGCACAGATCAACTGGATTAAAGATGCTATTCACGCGGTTGAGTCTTTGCTTTTCAATCGGCTAAGTGAAAATTGGCCAAGGGCTGATCATGCTGCTGACAGGTGCATAACAAGCGGCTGACAATCACTGATGAAGTGGCTGACAGGGGCTAATCAAGCAGCTGATAGGTGCTGATAAAGCTTCTGACAGGTGCTGATCAAGCGGTGGACAGGTTCTGATACAGCGGCTAACAGGTGCTGATAATGTGGCTGACAGTTAATGATCCAGCTGCTTATAGGGGCTTCCCTAGCGCCTGACAGTTGCTGATAAAGTGGCTGACACGTGCAAATGAAGTGGCTGACAGGTGCTGATCAACTGGCTGACAGGTACTGATCAAGTGGCTGATAGGCCCTGATCAAGCTTCTGACAGGTGCTGATTAAGCGGCTGACAGGTGCTCATCAACTGGCTGACAGGTGCTAATCAAGCAGCTGATAGGCGCTGATTAAGCGGCTAACAGGTGCTGATCAACTGGCTGAGAAGTGTTAATTAAGCAGCTGATAGGTGCTGATCAAGCTGCTGAAAGTTGCTGATCAAGCGGCTGACAGGTGCTGATCCAGTGGCTTACAGGTGCTGATCAACTGGCTTAGAGGTGCTGATCAACTGGCTGACAGGTACTTCTCAAGCGGCTGACAGCACGGACCGGGCGGCTGAGTAGGCGTTCATTGTGGGGCTCAGTAGGCGCAGATCAACTGGGTGAGAGATGCAATTCGCGCGGCTGAGTAGGCACTCTTCAACCTGCAGACAGGTGCTGATCAAACGGATGACTGACTCTGATAAAGAGGCTGACAGACTATGAACACGTGGCTGTGGAGGGGCTGATTCGCGGCTGAGTAGGCGCTGATCGCGCAGCTGAAAAGGCAATGATCCAACAGCTGACAGGCACTGATGAAGCGGCTGGCAGGTGCTGTTTAACCGGCTTACAGGTGCTGATCAAGCAGCTGACAGGTGCTCATCAACTGGCTGACAGGTGCTAATCAAGCGGCTGACAGTTGCTGATCAACTGGCTGACAGTTGCTAATGAAGCGGCTGCCAGGTGTTGATCAACATGCTGACAGGTGCTAATCAAGCAGCTGATAGGTGCTGATAAAGCTGCTGACAGGTGCTGATCAAGCGGTTGACAGGTTCTGATACAGCGGCTAACAGGTGCTGATAATGTGGCTGACAGTTAATGATCAAGCTGCTTATAGGGGCTGCCCTAGCGCCTGACAGTTGCTGATAAAGTGGCTGACAGGTGCAAATGAAGTGGCTGACAGGTGCTGATCAACTGGCTGACAGGTACTGATCAAGTGGCTGATAGGCCCTGATCAAGCTGCTGACAGATGCTTCTCAAGTGGCTGACAGGCGCTTATCGCGTGGATGCGTATGCGTTTACCAATCAGCTGAGTGGGCACTGGTCAAGGGGCTGACAGGCACTGATCTAGTGGTGGACCAGGCGCTGAATGACCATCAGAGCAGAAAATGATCAAGCCGCTGACAGGCGCTGATCAGCCCGCTGAGGGTCACTGATCCTGTGGCGGAGTAGGCTCTGATTACGCAGCTAAGCGGGCACTGATCAAGCTGTTGAGAGTGGCTGATATATTGGCTGACAGGTGCTGATCAAGTGGCTGACAGGTACTGATCAAGCTGGTGACATGCGTTTATCAAGCGGCTGACAGGTGCTGATCAAGCAGCTGACAGGTGCTGATCAACTGGCTGAGAGGTGCTAATGAAGCGGCTGCCAGGTGTTGATCAACATGCTGACAGGTGCTAATCAAGCAGCTGATAGGTGCTGATAAAACTGCTGACAGGTGCTGATCAAGCGGTTGACAGGTTCTGATACAGCGGCTAACAGGTGCTGATAATGTGGCTGACAGTTAATGATCAAGCTGATTATAGGGGCTGCCCTAGCGCCTGAGAGTTGCTGATAAAGTGGCTGACAGGTGCAAATGAAGTGGCTGACAGGTGCTGATCAACTGGCTGACAGGACTGATCAAGTGGCTGATAGGCCCTGATCAAGCTGCTGACAGGTGCTGATTAAGCGGCTGACAGGTGCTAATCAACTGGCTGACAGGTGCTAATCAAGCGGCTGATAGGCGCTGATCAAGCGGCTAACAGGTGCTGATCAACTGGCTGAGAAGTGTTAATTAAGCAGCTGATAGGCGCTGATCAAGCTGCTGAAAGGTGCTGATCCAATGGCTAACAGGTGGTGATCAACTGGCTGAGAGGTGCTGATCAACTGGCTGACAGGTACTTCTCAAGCGGCTGACAGGCACTGATCGGCGGCTGTGTAGGCGCTGATTGCGGGGCTCAGTAGGCGCAGATCAACTGGCTGAGAGATGCAATTCGCGCGATTGTGTAGGCACTCTTCAACCTGCTGACTGGTGCTGATCAAGCGGATAACCGACTCTGATAAAGAGGCTGACAGACTATGATCACGCGGCTGTGTAGGGGCTGATTCGCGGCTGAGTAGGCGCTGATCCCGCAGCTGAGAAGGCAAAGATCAAGCAGCTGACAGGCACTGATGAAGGGGCTTACAGTTGCTGATCAAGCAGCTGACAGGTGCTGATCAACTGGCTGAAAGGAGCTAATGAAGCGGCTGACAGGTGTTGATCAACATGCTGACAGGTGCTAATCAAGCAGCTGATAGGTGCTGATAAAGCTGCTGACAGGTGCTGATCAAGCGGCTGACAGGTGCTGATCCACTGGCTTACAGGTGCTGATCATCTGGCTGAGAGGTGCTGATCAACTGGCTGACAGGTGCTAATCAAGCAGCTGATAGGCGCTGATGGTGCAGCTGATAATGCGATCATCAAGCAGCTAACAGGCTCTGATCCACTGGCTTACAGGTGCTGATCATCTGGCTGAGAGTTGCTGATCAACTGGCTGACAGGTGCTAATCAAGCAGCTGATAGGCGCTGATCAAGCTGCTGACAGGTGCTGATCAACTGGCTGACAGGTGCTGATCAAGCGGCTGATAGTCTTTGATCAAGTGGCTGTCAGGCGCATATCGCATGGCTGAGTAGGCGCTGGTTTTGGGGCTGAGTAGTCACAGATCAAGAGGCTGAGGCGATGATCACGCGGCTGAGTAAATGATCATCGCGTGGTTGATTAGGTGCTGGTCAAGAGGCTGACACGCGTTTATCAAGCTGCTGACAGGTGCTGATCAAGTGTTTGACAGGTATTTGTCAAGCGGCTGACTAGCACTGATCATACGGCTGTGTAGGCACTGACTGCGTGGCTCAGTAGGCACAGATCAACTGGCTGAAAGATGCTCTTCGCGCGGCTGAGTCGGTGCTTTTCAATCGGCTGAGTGGAAAGTGGTCAAGCGCTGATCAAGCTGCTGACAGGTGCTTAACAAGCGGCTGACAATTGCTGATCAACTGCTGACTGGGGATAATCAAGCTACTGATAGGCGCTCATCAAGCGGCTGACAGGCGCTGATCAAGCGGCTGATAGGTGCTGATAAAGTCGTTGACAGGTGTTGATCTAACGGCTGATAATGGCTGATCAAGCGGCTGACAGTACTTCTCAATCGGCTGTCAGGTACATATCGCACAGCTGAGTAGGCACTGATCGCAGGGCTGAGTAGGCACAGATCATGCGGCTGAGGCGATGATCGCATGGCTCAGTAAATATAGATAGCGAAGCTAATTAGATGTTGATCAAGTGGTTTATAGGTGACTGTCAAGCGGCTGACAGGTGCTGATCTCGCCGCTCAATAGGTGCTGATGGAGGGGGTGATTAGGCGCTGATCAAGCGTCTGACAGCCTCTGATCAAGCGGCTGACAGAGTATGATCACGCGGCTGTTTACGGGCTGATTCACGGCTGAGTAGGCATTGATCGCGTAGCTGAGAAGGCACTGATCAAGCGGCTGGCAGGCGCTGTTTAAGTGGCGCACAGGTGCTGATAAAGCAGCTGACAGGTGCTGATCAAGCGGCTGATAGGCCCTGATCAAGCAGCTAAAAGGTGCTGATCAACTGGCTGAGAAGTGTTAATTAAGCAGCTGATAGGCACTGATCAAGCTGCTGAAAGGTGCTGATCCAATGGCTAACAGGTGGAGATCAACTGGCTGAGAGGTGCTGATAGTAGTTGACAGATGTTGATCTAGCGGCTTATAAGCACTGATCAAGCAGCTGACAGGCGCTGATCAAGCAGCTGACAGGTGCTGGTCAACTGCTGACAGGTGCTAATCAAGCGGATGATAGGCGCTCATCAAGCGGCTGACAGGTTCTGATCAAGCGGCTGATAGGCGCTGATCAAGCGGCTGAAAGGTGCTGATCAAGCGGCTGACAGGTGCTGATCCAGTGGCTTACAGGTGGTGATCAACTGGCTGAGAGGTGCTGATCAACTGGCTGAAAGGTACTTCTCAAGCGGCTGACAGGCACTGATCGGGCGGCTGTGTAGGCGCTGATTGCGGGGCTCAGTAGGCGCAGATCAACTGGCTGAGAGATGCAATTCGCGCGATTGTGTAGGCACTCTTCAACCTGCTGACTGGTGCTGATCAAGCGGATAACCGACTCTGATAAAGAGGCTGACAGACTATGATCACGCGGCTGTGTAGGGGCTGATTCGCGGCTGAGTAGGCGCTGATCCCGCAGCTGAGAAGGCAAAGATCAAGCAGCTGACAGGCACTGATGAAGGGGCTTACAGTTGCTGATCAAGCAGCTGACAGGTGCTGATCAACTGGCTGAAAGGAGCTAATGAAGCGGCTGACAGGTGTTGATCAACATGCTGACAGGTGCTAATCAAGCAGCTGATAGGTGCTGATAAAGCTGCTGACAGGTGCTGATCAAGCGGCTGACAGGTGCTGATCCACTGGCTTACAGGTGCTGATCATCTGGCTGAGAGGTGCTGATCAACTGGCTGACAGGTGCTAATCAAGCAGCTGATAGGCGCTGATGGTGCAGCTGATAATGCGATCATCAAGCAGCTAACAGGCTCTGATCCACTGGCTTACAGGTGCTGATCATCTGGCTGAGAGTTGCTGATCAACTGGCTGACAGGTGCTAATCAAGCAGCTGATAGGCGCTGATCAAGCTGCTGACAGGTGCTGATCAACTGGCTGACAGGTGCTGATCAAGCGGCTGATAGTCTTTGATCAAGTGGCTGTCAGGCGAATATCGCATGGCTGAGTAGGCGCTGGTTTTGGGGCTGAGTAGTCACAGATCAAGAGGCTGAGGCGATGATCACGCGGCTGAGTAAATGATCATCGCATGGTTGATTAGGTGCTGGTCAAGAGGCTGACACGCGTTTATCAAGCTGCTGACAGGTGCTGATCAAGTGGCTGACAGGTACTGATCAAGCTGCTGACATGCGTTTATCAAGCGGCTGACAGGTGCTGATCAAGCAGCTGACAGGTGCTGATCAACTGGCTGAGAGGTGCTAATGAAGCGGCTGCCAGGTGTTGATCAACATGCTGACAGGTGCTAATCAAGCAGCTGATAGGTGCTGATAAAGCTGCTGACAGGTGCTGATCAAGCGGTTGACAGGTTCTGATACAGCGGCTAACAGGTGCTGATAATGTGGCTGACAGTTAATGATCAAGCTGATTATAGGGGCTGCCCTAGCGTCTGAGAGTTGCTGATAAAGTGGCTGACAGGTGCAAATGAAGTGGCTGACAGGTGCTGATCAACTGGCTGACAGGACTGATCAAGTGGCTGATAGGCCCTGATCAAGCTGCTGACAGGTGCTGATTAAGCGGCTGACAGGTGCTAATCAACTGGCTGACAGGTGCTAATCAAGCGGCTGATAGGCGCTGATCAAGCGGCTAACAGGTGCTGATCAACTGGCTGAGAAGTGTTAATTAAGCAGCTCATAGGCGCTGATCAAGCTGCTGAAAGGTGCTGATCCAATGGCTAACAGGTGGTGATCAACTGGCTGAGAGGTGCTGATCAACTGGCTGACAGGTACTTCTCAAGCGGCTGACAGGCACTGATCGGGCGGATGTGTAGGTGCTGATTGCGGGGCTCAGTAGGCGCAGATCAACTGGCTGAGAGATGCAATTCGCGCGATTGTGTAGGCACTCTTCAACCTGCTGACTGGTGCTGATCAAGCGGATAACCGACTCTGATAAAGAGGCTGACAGACTATGATCACGCGGCTGTGTAGGGGCTGATTCGCGGCTGAGTAGGCGCTGATCCCGCAGCTGAGAAGGCAAAGATCAAGCAGCTGACAGGCACTGATGAAGGGGCTTACAGTTGCTGATCAAGCAGCTGACAGGTGCTGATCAACTGGCTGAAAGGAGCTAATGAAGCGGCTGACAGGTGTTGATCAACATGCTGACAGGTGCTAATCAAGCAGCTGATAGGTGCTGATAAAGCTGCTGACAGGTGCTGATCAAGCGGCTGACAGGTGCTGATCCACTGGCTTACAGGTGCTGATCATCTGGCTGAGAGGTGCTGATCAACTGGCTGACAGGTGCTAATCAAGCAGCTGATAGGCGCTGATGGTGCAGCTGATAATGCGATCATCAAGCAGCTAACAGGCTCTGATCCACTGGCTTACAGGTGCTGATCATCTGGCTGAGAGTTGCTGATCAACTGGCTGACAGGTGCTAATCAAGCAGCTGATAGGCGCTGATCAAGCTGCTGACAGGTGCTGATCAACTGGCTGACAGGTGCTGATCAAGCGGCTGATAGTCTTTGATCAAGTGGCTGTCAGGTGCATATCGCATGGCTGAGTAGGCGCTGGTTTTGGGGCTGAGTAGTCACAGATCAAGAGGCTGAGGCGATGATCACGCGGCTGAGTAAATGATCATCGCGTGGTTGATTAGGTGCTGGTCAAGAGGCTGACACGCGTTTATCAAGCTGCTGACAGGTGCTGATCAAGTGCTTGACAGGTATTTGTCAAGCGGCTGACTAGCACTGATCATACGGCTGTGTAGGCACTGACTGCGTGGCTCAGTAGGCACAGATCAACTGGCTGAAAGATGCTCTTCGCGCGGCTGAGTCGGTGCTTTTCAATCGGCTGAGTGGAAAGTGGTCAAGCGCTGATCAAGCTGCTGACAGGTGCTTAACAAGCGGCTGACAATTGCTGATCAACTGCTGACTGGGGATAATCAAGCTACTGACAGGCGCTCATCAAGCGGCTGACAGGCGCTGATCAAGCGGCTGATAGGTGCTGATAAAGTCGTTGACAGGTGTTGATCTAGCGGCTGATAATGGCTGATCAAGCGGCTGACAGTACTTCTCAATCGGCTGTCAGGTACATATCGCACAGCTGAGTAGGCACTGATCGCAGGGCTGAGTAGGCACAGATCATGCGGCTGAGGCGATGATCGCATGGCTCAGTAAATATAGATAGCGAAGCTAATTAGATGTTGATCAAGTGGTTTATAGGTGACTGTCAAGCGGCTGACAGGTGCTGATCTCGCCGCTCAATAGGTGCTGATGGAGGGGGTGATTAGGCGCTGATCAAGCGTCTGACAGCCTCTGATCAAGCGGCTGACAGAGTATGATCACGCGGCTGTTTACGGGCTGATTCACGGCTGAGTAGGCATTGATCGCGTAGCTGAGAAGGCACTGATCAAGCGGCTGGCAGGCGCTGTTTAAGCGGCGCACAGGTGCTGATAAAGCAGCTGACAGGTGCTGATCAAGCGGCTGATAGGCCCTGATCAAGCAGCTAAAAGGTGCTGATCAACTGGCTGAGAAGTGTTAATTAAGCAGCTGATAGGCACTGATCAAGCTGCTGAAAGGTGCTGATCCAATGGCTAACAGGTGGAGATCAACTGGCTGAGAGGTGCTGATAGTAGTTGACAGATGTTGATCTAGCGGCTTATAAGCACTGATCAAGCAGCTGATAGGCGCTGATCAAGCGGCTGACAGGTGCTGGTCAACTGCTGACAGGTGCTAATCAAGCGGATGATAGGCGCTCATCAAGCGGCTGACAGGTTCTGATCAAGCGGCTGATAGGCGCTGATCAAGCGGCTGAAAGGTGCTGATCAAGCGGCTGACAGGTGCTGATCCAGTGGCTTACAGGTGGTGATCAACTGGCTGAGAGGTGCTGATCAACTGGCTGAAAGGTACTTCTCAAGCGGCTGACAGGCACTGATCGGGCGGCTGAGTAGGCGCTGATAGCGGGGCTCAGTAGGCGCAGATCAACTGGCTGAATTATGCAATTCGCGCGGCTGAGTAGGCACTCTTCAACCTGCTTACAGGTGCTGATCAAGCGGATGAACGACTCTGATAAAGAGGCTGACAGACTAAGATCACGCGGCTGTGTAGGGGCTGATTCGCGGCTGAGTAGGCGCTGATCGCGCAGCTGAGAAGGCAATGATCAAGCAGCTGACAGGCACTGATGAAGCGGCTGGCACGCGCTGTTTAAGTGGCTTACAGGTGCTGATCAAGCAGCTGACAGTTGCTGATCAACTGGTTGACAGTTGCTAATGAAAGTGCTGACAGGTGTTGATCAACATGCTGACAGGTGCTAACAAGCAGCTGATAGGTGCTGATAAAGCTGCTGAAAGGTCCTGATCAAGCGGCTGACAGGTGTCGATCAACTGGCTGACAGGTACTATTCAAGTGGTTGATAGGCCCTCATCAAGCTTCTGACAGGTGCTTGTCAAGCGGCTGAGAGGCACTTATCGCGTGGCTGAGTAGGCGCTTTTCAATCAGCAGAGTGGGCACTGGTCAAATGGCTGACAGGCACTGATGAAGTGGTTGAACAGTCGCTGAATGTCCAACAGACCAGGAAATGATCAAGCGGCTGACATGCACTGATCAATGGGCTGAGAGTCACTGATCACGTGGCTGAGTAGGATCTGATCAAGCAGCAAAGTGGTCGCTGATCAAGCAGTTGACAGGTGCTGATATAGTGGCTGACAGGTGCTGATAAAGTGGATGACAGGTACTGATCAAGCGGTTGAGTAGGCGCTGATCGAGCAGCTGATTAGGCGATGATCAAGTAGATGACAGGTGCTGATAAATTCGTTGACATATGCTGATCTAGCGGCTGATAATCGCTGATCAAGCGGCTGACAGTTCTTCGCAATCGGCTTTCAGGCACATATCGCACGGCTGAGTAGGCACTGATCGCGGGGCTGAGTAGGCACAGATCATGCGGCCTAGGCGATGATCGCATGGCTCAGTAAATACTGATAGCGAAGCTAATTAGGTGTGGATCAAGTGATTTATAGGTGCTTGTCAAGTGGCTGACTGGTGCTGATCGCGCCGCACAACAGGCGCTGATGGAGGGGGTGATTAGGCGCTGATCAAGCGTCTGACAGTCTCTGATCAAGCGGCTGACAGACTATGATCACGCGGCTGTCTAGGGGCTGATTTGCGGCTGAGTAGGCATTGACCACGCAGCTGAGAAAGCACTGATCAAGCGGCTGGCAGGCGCTGTTTAAGCGGCTTACAGGTGCTGATCAAGCAGCTGACAGGTGCTGATCAACTGGCTGACAGTTGCTAATGAAGCGGCTGACAGGTGTTGATCAACATGCTGACAGGCGCTAATCAAGCAGCTGATAGGTGCTGATAAAGCTACTGAAAGTTCCTGATCAAGCGGCTGACAGGTGACGATCAACTGGCTGACAGGTACTATTCAAGTGGCTGATAGGCCCTGATCAAGCTTCTGACAGGTGCTTGTCAAGCGGCTGAGAGGCACTTTTCGCGTGGCTGCGTAGGCGCTTTTCAATCAGCTGAGTGGGCACTGTTCAAGTGGCTGACAGGCACTGATGAATTGGTTGACTAGGCGCTGAATGACCAGCAGAGCAGGAAATGATGAAGCGGCTGACAGACGCTGATCAACCGGCTGAGAGTCACTGATCACGTGGCTGAGTAGGCTCTGATTACGCAGCTAAACGGGCACTGATCAAGTTGTTGAGAGTTGCTGATATATTGGCTGACAGGTGCTGATAAAGTGGCTGACAGGTGCTGATCAACTGGCTGACAGGTACTGATCAAGTGGCTGATAGGCCCTGATCAAGCTGCTGACAGGTGCTGATTAAGCGGCTGACAGGTGCTAATCAACTGGCTGACAGGTGCTAATCAAGCGGCTGATAGACGCTGATCAAGCGGCTAACAGGTGCTGCTCAACTGGCTGAGAAGTGTTAATTAAGCAGCTGATAGGTGCTGATCAAGCCGCTGAAAGTTGCTGATCAAGCGGCTGACTTGTGCTGATCCAGTGGCTTAAAGGTGCTGATCAAGTGGCTGAGAGGTGCTGATCAACTGGCTGACAGGTACTTCTCAAGCGGCTGACAGGCACGGACCGGGCGGCTGAGTAGGCGTTCATTGCGGGGCTCAGTAGGCGCAGATCAACTGGGTGAGAGATGCAATTCGTGCGGCTGAGTAGGCACTCTTCAACCTGCAGACAGTTGCTGATCAAGCGGATGACAGACTCTGATAAAGAGGCTGACAGACTATGATCACGTGGCTGTCGAGGGGCTGATTCGCGGCTGAGTAGGCGCTGATCGCGCAGCTGAGAAGGCAATGATCCAGCAGCTGACAGGCACTGATGAAGCGGCTGGCAGGTGCTGTTTAATCAGCTTTCAGGTGCTGATCAAGCGGCTGACAGGTGCTGATCAACTGGCTGACAGTTGCTAATGAAGCGGCTGACAGGTGCTGATCAACTGGCTGACAGGTGCTGATCAAGCGGCTGATAGTCTTTGATCAAGTGGCTGTCAGGCGCATATCGCATGGCTGAGTAGGTGCTGGTTTTGGGGCTGAGTAGTCACAGATCAAGAGGCTGAGGCGATGATCACGCAGCTGAGTAAATGATCATCGCGTGGTTGATTAGGTGCTGGTCAAGAGGCTGACACGCGTTTATCAAGCTGCTGACAGGTGCTGATCAAGTGCTTGACAGGTATTTGTCAAGCGGCTGACTAGCACTGATCATACGGCTGTGTAGGCACTGACTGCGTGGCTCAGTAGGCACAGATCAACTGGCTGAAAGATGCTCTTCGCGCGGCTGAGTCGGTGCTTTTCAATCGGCTGAGTGGAAAGTGGTCAAGCGCTGATCAAGCTGCTGACAGGTGCTTAACAAGCGGCTGACAATTGCTGATCAACTGCTGACTGGGGATAATCAAGCTACTGATAGGCGCTCATCAAGCGGCTGACAGGCGCTGATCAAGCGGCTGATAGGTGCTGATAAAGTCGTTGCCAGGTGTTGATCTAGCGGCTGATAATGGCTGATCAAGCGGCTGACAGTACTTCTCAATCGGCTGTCAGGTACATATCGCACAGCTGAGTAGGCACTGATCGCAGGGCTGAGTAGGCACAGATCATGCGGCTGAGGCGATGATCGCATGGCTCAGTAAATATAGATAGCGAAGCTAATTAGATGTTGATCAAGTGGTTTATAGGTGACTGTCAAGCGGCTGACAGGTGCTGATCTCGCCGCTCAATAGGTGCTGATGGAGGGGGTGATTAGGCGCTGATCAAGCGTCTGACAGCCTCTGATCAAGCGGCTGACAGAGTATGATCACGCGGCTGTTTACGGGCTGATTCACGGCTGAGTAGGCATTGATCGCGTAGCTGAGAAGGCACTGATCAAGCGGCTGGCAGGCGCTGTTTAAGCGGCGCACAGGTGCTGATAAAGCAGCTGACAGGTGCTGATCAAGCGGCTGATAGGCCCTGATCAAGCAGCTAAAAGGTGCTGATCAACTGGCTGAGAAGTGTTAATTAAGCAGCTGATAGGCACTGATCAAGCTGCTGAAAGGTGCTGATCCAATGGCTAACAGGTGGAGATCAACTGGCTGAGAGGTGCTGATAGTAGTTGACAGATGTTGATCTAGCGGATTATAAGCACTGATCAAGCAGCTGATAGGCGCTGATCAAGCGGCTGACAGGTGCTGGTCAACTGCTGACAGGTGCTAATCAAGCGGATGATAGGCGCTCATCAAGCGGCTGACAGGTTCTGATCAAGCGGCTGATAGGCGCTGATCAAGCGGCTGAAAGGTGCTGATCAAGCGGCTGACAGGTGCTGATCCAGTGGCTTACAGGTGGTGATCAACTGGCTGAGAGGTGCTGATCAACTGGCTGAAAGGTACTTCTCAAGCGGCTGACAGGCACTGATCGGGCGGCTGAGTAGGCGCTGATAGCGGGGCTCAGTAGGCGCAGATCAACTGGCTGAATTATGCAATTCGCGCGGCTGAGTAGGCACTCTTCAACCTGCTTACAGGTGCTGATCAAGCGGATGAACGACTCTGATAAAGAGGCTGACAGACTAAGATCACGCGGCTGTGTAGGGGCAGATTCGCGGCTGAGTAGGCGCTGATCGCGCAGCTGAGAAGGCAATGATCAAGCAGCTGACAGGCACTGATGAAGCGGCTGGCACGCGCTGTTTAAGTGGCTTACAGGTGCTGATCAAGCAGCTGACAGTTGCTGATCAACTGGTTGACAGTTGCTAATGAAAGTGCTGACAGGTGTTGATCAACATGCTGACAGGTGCTAATCAAGCAGCTGATAGGTGCTGATAAAGCTGCTGAAAGGTCCTGATCAAGCGGCTGACAGGTGTCGATCAACTGGCTGACAGGTACTATTCAAGTGGTTGATAGGCCCTCATCAAGCTTCTGACAGGTGCTTGTCAAGCGGCTGAGAGGCACTTATCGCGTGGCTGAGTAGGCGCTTTTCAATCAGCAGAGTGGGCACTGGTCAAATGGCTGACAGGCACTGATGAAGTGGTTGAACAGTCGCTGAATGTCCAACAGACCAGGAAATGATCAAGCGGCTGACATGCACTGATCAATGGGCTGAGAGTCACTGATCACGTGGCTGAGTAGGATCTGATCAAGCAGCAAAGTGGTCGCTGATCAAGCAGTTGACAGGTGCTGATATAGTGGCTGACAGGTGCTGATAAAGTGGATGACAGGTACTGATCAAGCGGTTGAGTAGGCGCTGATCGCGCAGCTGATTAGGCGATGATCAAGTAGATGACAGGTGCTGATAAATTCGTTGACATATGCTGATCTAGCGGCTGATAATCGCTGATCAAGCGGCTGACAGTTCTTCGCAATCGGCTTTCAGGCACATATCGCACGGCTGAGTAGGCACTGATCGCGGGGCTGAGTAGGCACAGATCATGCGGCCTAGGCGATGATCGCATGGCTCAGTAAATACTGATAGCGAAGCTAATTAGGTGTGGATCAAGTGATTTATAGGTGCTTGTCAAGTGGCTGACTGGTGCTGATCGCGCCGCACAACAGGCGCTGATGGAGGGGGTGATTAGGCGCTGATCAAGCATCTGACAGCCTCTGATCAAGCGGCTGACAGAGTATGATCACGCGGCTGTTTACGGGCTGATTCACGGCTGAGTAGGCATTGATCGCGTAGCTGAGAAGGCACTGATCAAGCGGCTGGCAGGCGCTGTTTAAGCGGCGCACAGGTGCTGATAAAGCAGCTGACAGGTGCTGATCAAGCAGCTGATAGGCCCTGATCAAGCAGCTAAAAGGTGCTGATCAACTGGCTGAGAAGTGTTAATTAAGCAGCTGATAGGCACTGATCAAGCTGCTGAAAGGAGCTGATCCAATGGCTAACAGGTGGAGATCAACTGGCTGAGAGGTGCTGATAGTCGTTGACAGATGTTGATCTAGCGGCTGATAATCACTGATCAAGCAGCTGACAGGCGCTGATCAAGCTGCTGAAAGGAGCTGATCCAATGGCTAACAGGTGGAGATCAACTGGCTGAGAGGTGCTGATAGTCGTTGACAGATGTTGATCTAGCGGCTGATAATCACTGATCAAGCAGCTGACAGGCGCTGATCAAGCTGCTGAAAGGAGCTGATCCAATGGCTAACAGGTGGAGATCAACTGGCTGAGAGGTGCTGATAGTCGTTGACAGATGTTGATCTAGCGGCTGATAATCACTGATCAAGCAGCTGACAGGCGCTGATCAAGCGGCTGACAGGTGCTGGTCAACTGCTGACAGGTGCTAATCAAGCGGATGATAGGCGCTCATCAAGCGGCTGACAGGTTCTGATCAAGCGGCTGACAGGTGCTGATCCAGTGGCTTACAGGTGGTGATCAACTGGCTGAGAGGTGCTGATCAACTGGCTGAAAGGTACTTCTCATGCGGCTGACAGGCACTGATCGGGCGGCTGAGTAGGCGCTGATAGCGGGGATCAGTAGGCGCAGATCAACTGGCTGAATTATGCAATTCGCGCGGCTGAGTAGGCACTCTTCAACCTGCTTACAGTTGCTGATCAAGCGGATGAACGACTCTGATAAAGAGGCTGACAGACTAAGATCACGCGGCTGTGTAGGGGCTGATTCGCGGCTGAGTAGGCGCTGATCGCGCAGCTGAGAAGGCAAAGATCCAGCAGCTGACAGGCACTGATGAAGCGGCTGGCAGATGCTGTTTAATCAGCTTACAGGTGCTGATCAAGCGGCTGACAGGTGCTGATCAACTGGCTGAGAGGTGCTAATCAAGCGGCTGACAGTTGCTGATCAACTGGCTGACAGTTGCTAATGAAGCAGCTGACAGGTGTTGATCAACATGCTGACAGGTGCTATTCAAGCAGCTGATAGGTGCTGATAAAGCTGCTGACAGGTGCTGATCAAGCGGTAGACAGGTTCTGATACAGAGGCTAACAGGTGCTGATAATGTGGCTGACAGTTAATGATTAAGCTGCTTATAGGGGCTGCCCTAGCGCCTGACAGTTGCTGATCAAGCTGCTCTCAGGTGCATAACAAGCGGCTGACAATCGGTGATCCAGTGGCTGACAGGGGCTAATCAAGTAGCTGATAGGTGCTGATAAAGCTGCTGACAGGTGCTGATCAAGCGGTTGACAGGTTCTGATACAGCGGCTAACAGGTGCTGATAATGTGGCTGATAGTTAATGATCCAGCTGCTTATAGGGGCTGCCCTAGCGCCTGACAGTTGCTGATAAAGTGGCTGACAGGTGCAAATGAAGTGGCTGACAGGTGCTGATCAACTGGCTGACAGGTACTGATCAAGTGGCTGATAGGCCCTGATCAAGTTGCTGACAGATGCTTCTCAAGTGGCTGACAGGCGCTTATCGCGTGGATGCGTATGCGTTTATCAATCAGCTGAGTGGGCACTGGTCAAGGGGTTGACAGGCACTGATCTAGTGGTTGTCCAGGCGCTGAATGACCATCAGAGCAGGAAATGATCAAGCCGCTGACAGGCGCTGATCAGCCGCCTGAGGGTCACTGATCCTGTGGCTGAATAGGCTCTGATTACGCAGCTAAGCGGGCACTGATCAAGCTGTTGAGAGTTGCTGATATATTGGCTGACAGGTGCTGATAAAATGGCTGACAGGTACTTCTCAAGAGGCTGACAGTCACTGATTGGGCGGCTGAGTAGGCGCTGATCGTGGGGCTCAGTAGGAGCAGATCAACTGGCTGAGAGATGCTATTTGCGTAGCTGAATAGGCACTGTTCAACCGGCTGACAGGTGATGATCAAGCAGCTGACAGACACTGATCTCGCGGATGATTAAGCACTGATAGCGCAGCTCAGTAAGTGTTGATCAAGCGGTTTACAGGTGCTTGTAAAGCGGCTGACAGGCGCTTATCGCTCGGCCGCGTAGGCGCTTTTCAATCTCCTGAGTGGGCAGTGGTCAAGCGGCTGACTGACACTGATCAAGTGGTTGACCAGGCGCTGAATGACCAGCAGAGCAGGAAATGATCAAGCGCCTGACAGGAGATGATCAACCGGCTGAGCGTCACTGACCGCGTGGCTGAGTAGGCTCTGTTCATGCAGCAAAGTGGGCGCTGATCTAGCGGTTGGCAGGTGATGATCAATAGACTGACAGGTGTTAATCAAGCATCTGATACGCACTGATCAACCTGCTGACAGGTGCTGATCAAGCGGATGACAGGTGCTGATCAACTGGCTGACAGGTGCTAATGAAGCGACTCTCAGGTGCTGATCACCTGGCTGACAGGTGCTAATCAAGTGGCTGGTAGGCCCTGATCAATCTCCTGACAGGTGCTGATCAACTTGGTGGCAGGTGCTGATGAAGCAACTGATACTCGCTGCTCAAGGTGCTGACAGGTGCTGATCAACTGTCTGACAGGTGCTATACAAGCAGCTGATAGGTGCTGATTGCGCAGCTGAGAATGCAATGATCAAGCAGCTGACAGGCACTGATCAATCGGTAGGCAGGTGCTGATCAACTGGCTGACAAGTGCTAATCAAGTAGCTGATAGGCGATGATCAAGCTGCTGACAGGTTCTGATCAGGAGGCTGACAGGTGCTGATCAACTGGCTGACAGGTGCTAATGAAACGGCTGACAGACACTGATCAACCGGCTGAGAGTCACTGATCACGTGGCTGAGTAGGCTCTGATTACGCAGCTAAGCGGGCACTGATCAAGTTGTTGAGAGTTGCTGATATATTGGCTGACAGGTGCTGATAAAGTGGCTGACAGGTGCTGATCAACTGGCTGACAGGTACTGATCAAGTGGCTGATAGGCCCTGATCAAGCTGCTGACAGGTGCTGATTAAGCGGCTGACAGGTGCTAATCAAGCGGCTGACAGGTGCTGATCAACTGGCTGACAGGTGCTAATCAAGTGGCTGATAGGCCCTGATCAATCTGCTGACAGGTGCTGATCAACTGGCTGACAGGTGATGATCAAGCAGCTGATACTCGCTGCTCAAGCTGCTGACAGGTGCTGATCATCTGGCTGACAGGTGCTAATCAAGCGGCTGATAGGTGCTCATCAAGCTGCTGACAGGTGCTGATCAAGTGCCTGACAGGTACTTGTCAAGCGGCTGACAAGCACTGATCGGGCGGCTGTGTAGGCACTGACTGCCGGGCTCAGTAGGCACAGATCATCTGGCTGAAAGATGCTATTCACGCGGTTGAATCTTTGCTTTTCAATCGGCTGAGTGGAAAGTGGTCAAGCGCTGATCAAGCTGCTGACAGGTGCATAACAAGCGGCTGACAATCGCTGATCCAGTGGCTGACAGGGGCTAATCAAGCAGCTGATAGGTGCTGATAAAGCTGCTGACAGGTGCTGATCAAGCGGTTGACAGGTTCTGATACAGCGGCTAACAGGTGCTGATAATGTGGCTGACAGTTAATGATCAAGCTGATTATAGGGGCTGCCCTAGCGCCTGAGAGTTGCTGATAAAGTGGCTGACAGGTGCAAATGAAGTGGCTGACAGGTGCTGATCAACTGGCTGACACGACTGATCAAGTGGCTGATAGGCCCTGATCAAGCTGCTGACAGGTGCTGATTAAGCGGCTGACAGGTGCTAATCAACTGGCTGACAGGTGCTAATCAAGCGGCTGATAGGCGCTGATCAAGCGGCTAACAGGTGCTGATCAACTGGCTGAGAAGTGTTAATTAAGCAGCTGATAGGCGCTGATCAAGCTGCTGAAAGGTGCTGATCCAATGGCTAACAGGTGGTGATCAACTGGCTGAGAGGTGCTGATCAACTGGCTGACAGGTACTTCTCAAGCGGCTGACAGGCACTGATCGGGCGGCTGTGTAGGCGCTGATTGCGGGGCTCAGTAGGCGCAGATCAACTGGCTGAGAGATGCAATTCGCGCGATTGTGTAGGCACTCTTCAACCTGCTGACTGGTGCTGATCAAGCGGATAACCGACTCTGATAAAGAGGCTGACAGACTATGATCACGCGGCTGTGTAGGGGCTGATTCGCGGCTGAGTAGGCGCTGATCCCGCAGCTGAGAAGGCAAAGATCAAGCAGCTGACAGGCACTGATGAAGGGGCTTACAGTTGCTGATCAAGCAGCTGACAGGTGCTGATCAACTGGCTGAAAGGAGCTAATGAAGCGGCTGACAGGTGTTGATCAACATGCTGACAGGTGCTAATCAAGCAGGTGATAGGTGCTGATAAAGCTGCTGACAGGTGCTGATCAAGCGGCTGACAGGTGCTGATCCACTGGCTTACAGGTGCTGATCATCTGGCTGAGAGGTGCTGATCAACTGGCTGACAGGTGCTAATCAAGCAGCTGATAGGCGCTGATGGTGCAGCTGATAATGTGATCATCAAGCAGCTAACAGGCTCTGATCCACTGGCTTACAGGTGCTGATCATCTGGCTGAGAGTTGCTGATCAACTGGCTGACAGGTGCTAATCAAGCAGCTGATAGGCGCTGATCAAGCTGCTGACAGGTGCTGATCAACTGGCTGACAGGTGCTGATCAAGCGGCTGATAGTCTTTGATCAAGTGGCTGTCAGGCGCATATCGCATGGCTGAGTAGGCGCTGGTTTTGGGGCTGAGTAGTCACAGATCAAGAGGCTGAGGCGATGATCACGCGGCTGAGTAAATGATCATCGCGTGGTTGATTAGGTGCTGGTCAAGAGGCTGACACGCGTTTATCAAGCTGCTGACAGGTGCTGATCAAGTGCTTGACAGGTATTTGTCAAGCGGCTGACTAGCACTGATCATACGGCTGTGTAGGCACTGACTGCGTGGCTCAGTAGGCACAGATCAACTGGCTGAAAGATGCTCTTCGCGCGGCTGAGTCGGTGCTTTTCAATCGGCTGAGTGGAAAGTGGTCAAGCGCTGATCAAGCTGCTGACAGGTGCTTAACAAGCGGCTGACAATTGCTGATCAACTGCTGACTGGGGATAATCAAGCTACTGATAGGCGCTCATCAAGCGGCTGACAGGCGCTGATCAAGCGGCTGATAGGTGCTGATAAAGTCGTTGACAGGTGTTGATCTAGTGGCTGATAATGGCTGATCAAGCGGCTGACAGTACTTCTCAATCGGCTGTCAGGTACATATCGCACAGCTGAGTAGGCACTGATCGCAGGGCTGAGTAGGCACAGATCATGCGGCTGAGGCGATGATCGCATGGCTCAGTAAATATAGATAGCGAAGCTAATTAGATGTTGATCAAGTGGTTTAGAGGTGACTGTCAAGCGGCTGACAGGTGCTGATCTCGCCGCTCAATAGGTGCTGATGGAGGGGGTGATTAGGCGCTGATCAAGCATCTGACAGCCTCTGATCAAGCGGCTGACAGAGTATGATCACGCGGCTGTTTACGGGCTGATTCACGGCTGAGTAGGCATTGATCGCGTAGCTGAGAAGGCACTGATCAAGCGGCTGGCAGGCGCTGTTTAAGCGGCGCACAGGTGCTGATAAAGCAGCTGACAGGTGCTGATCAAGCGGCTGATAGGCCCTGATCAAGCAGCAAAAAGGTGCTGATCAACTGGCTGAGAAGTGTTAATTAAGCAGCTGATAGGCACTGATCAAGCTGCTGAAAGGTGCTGATCCAATGGCTAACAGGTGGAGATCAACTGGCTGAGAGGTGCTGATAGTCGTTGACAGATGTTGATCTAGCGGCTGATAATCACTGATCAAGCAGCTGACAGGCGCTGATCAAGCGGCTGACAGGTGCTGGTCAACTGCTGACAGGTGCTAATCAAGCGGATGATAGGCGCTCATCAAGCGGCTGACAGGTTCTGATCAAGTGGCTGATAGGCGCTGATCAAGCGGCTGAAAGGTGCTGATCAAGCGGCTGACAGGTGCTGATCCAGTGGCTTACAGGTGGTGATCAACTGGCTGAGAGGTGCTGATCAACTGGCTGAAAGGTACTTCTCAAGCGGCTGACAGGCACTGATCGGGCGGCTGAGTAGGCGCTGATAGCGGGGCTCAGTAGGCGCAGATCAACTGGCTGTATTATGCAATTCGCGCGGCTGAGTAGGCACTCTTCAACCTGCTTACAGGTGCTGATCAAGCGGATGAACGACTCTGATAAAGAGGCTGACAGACTAAGATCACGCGGCTGTGTAGGGGCTGATTCGAGGCTGAGTAGGCGCTGATCGCGCAGCTGAGAAGGCAATGATCAAGCAGCTGACAGGCACTGATGAAGCGGCTGGCACGCACTGTTTAAGCGGCTTACAGGTGCTGATCAAACAGCTGACATTTGCTAATGAAGCGGCTGACAGATGTTGATCAACATGCTGACAGGCGCTAATCAAGCAGCTGATAGGTGCTGATAAAGCTACTGAAAGGTCCTGATCAAGCGGCTGACAGGTGACGATCAACTGGCTGACAGGTACTATTCAAGTGGCTGATAGGCCCTGATCAAGCTTCTGACAGGTGCTTGTCAAGCGGCTGAGAGGCACTTTTCGCGTGGCTGAGTAGGCGCTTTTCACTCAGCTGAGTGGGCACTGGTCAAGTGGCTGACAGGCACTGATGAATTGGTTGACCAGGCGCTGAATGACCAGCAGAGCAGGAAATGATGAAGCGGCTGACAGACGCTGATCAACCGGCTGAGAGTCACTGATCACGTGGCTGAGTAGGCTCTGATTACGCAGCTAAGCGGGCACTGATCAAGTTGTTGAGAGTTGCTGATAAAGTGGCTGACAGGTGCTGATCTACTGGCTTACAGGTACTGATCAAGTGGCTGATAGGCCCTGATCAAGCTGCTGACAGGTGCTTATTAAGCGGCTGACAGGTGCTAATCAACTGGCTGACAGGTGCTAATCAAGCGGCTGATAGGCGCTGATCAAGCGGCTAACAGGTGCTGCTCAACTGGCTGAGAAGTGTTAATTAAGCAGCTGATAGGTGCTGATCAAGCCGCTGAAAGTTGCTGATCAAGCGGCTGACTTGTGCTGATCCAGTGGCTTAAAGGTGCTGATCAAGTGGCTGAGAGGTGCTGATCAACTGGCTGACAGGTACTTCTCAAGCGGCTGACAGGCACGGACCGGGCGGCTGAGTAGGCATTCATTGCGGGGCTCAGTAGGCGCAGATCAACTGGGTGAGAGATGCAATTCGTGCGGCTGAGTAGGCACTCTTCAACCTGCAGACAGTTGCTGATCAAGCGGATGACAGACTCTGATAAAGAGGCTGACAGACTATGATCACGTGGCTGTCGAGGGGCTGATTCGCGGCTGAGTAGGCGCTGATCGCGCAGCTGAGAAGGCAATGATCCAGCAGCTGACAGGCACTGATGAAGCGGCTGGCAGGTGCTGTTTAATCAGCTTACAGGTGCTGATCAAGCGGCTGACAGGTGCTGATCAACTGGCTGACAGTTGCTAATGAAGCGGCTGACAGGTGTTGATCAACATGCTGACAGGTGCTAATCAAGCAGCTGATAGGTGCTGATAAAGCTGCTGACAGGTGCTGATCAAGCGGTAGACAGGTTCTGATACAGAGGCTAACAGGTGCTGATAATGTGGCTGACAGTTAATGATTAAGCTGCTTATAGGGGCTGCCCTAGCGCCTGACAGTTGCTGATCAAGCTGCTGTCAGGTGCATAAAAAGCGGCTGACAATCGCTGATCCAGTGGCTGACAGGGGCTAATCAAGCAGCTGATAGGTGCTGATAAAGCTGCTGACAGGTGCTGATCAAGCGGTTGACAGGTTCTGATACAGCAGCTATCAGGTGCTGATAATGTGGCTGAAGTTAATGATCCAGCTGCTTATAGGGGCTGCCCTAGAGCCTGACAGTTGCTGATAAAGTGGCTGACAGGTGCAAATGAAGTGGCTGACAGGTGCTGATCAACTGGCTGACAGGTACTGATCAAGTGGCTGATAGGCCCTGATCAAGTTGCTTACAGATGCTTCTCAAGTGGCTGACAGGCGCTTATCGCGTGGATGCGTATGCGTTTATCAATCAGCTGAGTGGGCACTGGTCAAGGGGTTGACAGGCACTGATCTAGTGGTTGTCCAGGCGCTGAATGACCATCAGAGCAGGAAATGATCAAGCCGCTGACAGGCGCTGATCAGCCGCCTGAGGGTCACTGATCCTGTGGCTGAATAGGCTCTGATTACGCAGCTAAGCGGGCACTGATCAAGCTGTTGAGAGTTGCTGATATATTGGCTGACAGGTGCTGATAAAATGGCTGACAGGTACTTCTCAAGAGGCTGACAGTCACTGATTGGGCGGCTGAGTAGGCGCTGATCGTGGGGCTCAGTAGGAGCAGATCAACTGGCTGAGAGATGCTATTTGCGCGGCTGAATAGGCACTGTTCAACCGGCTGACAGGTGATGATCAAGCAGCTGACAGACACTGATCTCGCGGATGATTAAGCACTGATAGCACAGCTCAGTAAGCGTTGATCAAGCGGTTTACAGGTGCTTGTAAAGCGGCTGACAGGCGCTTATCGCTCGGCCGCGTAGGCGCTTTTCAATCTGCTGAGTGGGCAGTGGTCAAGCGGCTGACTGACACTGATCAAGTGGTTGACCAGGCGCTGAATGACCAGCAGAGCAGGAAATGATCAAGCGCCTGACAGGAGAAGATCAACCGGCTGAGCGTCACTGACCGCGTGGCTGAGTAGGCTCTGTTCATGCAGCAAAGTGGGTGCTGATCTAGCGGTTGACAGGTGATGATCAATAGACTGACAGGTGTTAATCAAGCAACTGATACGCACTGATCAACCTGCTGACAGGTGCTGATCAAGCGGATGACAGGTGCTGATCAACTGGCTTACAGGTGCTAATGAAGCGACTCTCAGGTGCTGATCACCTGGCTGACAGGTGCTAATCAAGTGGCTGGTAGGCCCTGATCAATCTGCTGACAGTTGCTGATCAACTTGGTGGCAGGTGCTGATGAAGCAACTGATACTCGCTGCTCAAGGTGCTGACAGGTGCTGATCAACTGTCTGACAGGTGCTATACAAGCAGCTGATAGGTGCTGATTGCGCAGCTGAGAATGCAATGATCAAGCAGCTGACAGGCACTGATCAATCGGTAGGCAGGTGCTGATCAACTGGCTGACAAGCACTAATCAAGTAGCTGATAGGCGATGATCAAGCTGCTGACAGGTTCTGATCAAGAGGCTGACAGGTGCTGATCAACTGGCTGACAGGTGCTAATGAAGCGGCTGACAGGTGCTGATCAAATAGCTGACAGGTGCTAATCAAGTGGTCTATAGGCCATGATCAAGCTGCTGACAGGTGATTTTCAGGCGGCTGACTGGTGCTTATCTTGCGGCTGCATTGGCGCTTTTCAATCAGCTGAGTGGGCACTGGTCAAGGGGCTGACAGGCACTGGTCAAGGGGCTGACAGGCACTGATCTAGTGGTTGACCAGGCCCTGAATGACTATCAGAGCCGGAACTGATCAAGCCGCTGACAGGCGCTGATCAACCGGCTGAGGGTCACGCATCACGTGGCTGAGTAGGATCTGATCACGCAGCAAAGTGATCGCTGTTCAAGCAGTTGACAGGTGCTGATAGAGTGGCTGACAGGTGCTGATAATGTGGCTGACAGGTACTGATCAAGCGGTTGAGTAGGTGCTGATCACGCAGCTGATTAGGCGATGATAAAGAGGCTGACAGGCGCTGATCAAGCGGCTGACAGGTGCTGATAAAGTCGTTGACAGATGTTGATCTAGCGGCTGAAAATCGCTGATCAAGCGGCTGACAGGCATTAATCAAGCGGCTGAAAGGTGCTGATAAAGTCGTTGGCAGATGCTGATCTGGCGTCTGATGATCGCTGATCAAGCGGCTGACAGTACTTCTCAATCGGCTGTCAGGTACATATCGCACAGCTGAGTAGGCACTGATCGCAGGGCTGAGTAGGCACAGATCATGCGGCTGAGGCGAGCATCGCATGGCTCAGTAAATATAGATAGCGAAGCTAATTAGATGTTGATCAAGTGGTTTATAGGTGACTGTCAAGCGGCTGACAGGTGCTGATCTCGCCGCTCAATAGGTGCTGATGGAGGGGGTGATTAGGCGCTGATCAAGCATCTGACAGCCTCTGATCAAGCGGCTGACAGAGTATGATCACGCGGCTGTTTACGGGCTGATTCACGGCTGAGTAGGCATTGATCGCGTAGCTGAGAAGGCACTGATCAAGCGGCTGGCAGGCGCTGTTTAAGCGGTGCACAGGTGCTGATAAAGCAGCTGACAGGTGCTGATCAAGCGGCTGATAGGCCCTGATCAAGCAGCAAAAAGGTGCTGATCAACTGGCTGAGAAGTGTTAATTAAGCAGCTGATAGGCACTGATCAAGCTGCTGAAAGGTGCTGATCCAATGGCTAACAGGTGGAGATCAACTGGCTGAGAGGTGCTGATAGTCGTTGACAGATGTTGATCTAGCGGCTGATAATCACTGATCAAGCAGCTGACAGGCGCTGATCAAGCGGCTGACAGGTGCTGGTCAACTGCTGACAGGTGCTAATCAAGCGGATGATAGGCGCTCATCAAGCGGCTGACAGGTTCTGATCAAGCGGCTGATAGGCGCTGATCAAGCGGCTGAAAGGTGCTGATCAAGCGGCTGACAGGTGCTGATCCAGTGGCTTACAGGTGGTGATCAACTGGCTGAGAGGTGCTGATCAACTGGCTGAAAGGTACTTCTCAAGCGGCTGACAGGCACTGATCGGGCGGCTGAGTAGGCGCTGATAGCGGGGCTCAGTAGGCGCAGATCAACTGGCTGAATTATGCAATTCGCGCGGCTGAGTAGGCACTCTTCAACCTGCTTACAGGTGCTGATCAAGCGGATGAACGACTCTGATAAAGAGGCTGACAGACTAAGATCACGCGGCTGTGTAGGGGCTGATTCGAGGCTGAGTAGGCGCTGATCGCGCAGCTCAGAAGGCAATGATCAAGCAGCTGACAGGCACTGATGAAGCGGCTGGCATGCACTGTTTAAGCGGCTTACAGGTGCTGATCAAACAGCTGACAGTTGCTAATGAAGCGGCTGACAGATGTTGATCAACATGCTGACAGGCGCTAATCAAGCAGCTGATAGGTGCTGATAAAGCTACTGAAAGGTCCTGATCAAGCGGCTGACAGGTGACGATCAACTGGCTGACAGGTACTATTCAAGTGGCTGATAGGCCCTGATCAAGCTTCTGACAGGTGCTTGTCAAGCGGCTGAGAGGCACTTTTCGCGTGGCTGAGTAGGCGCTTTTCAATCAGCTGAGTGGGCACTGGTCAAGTGGCTGACAGGCACTGATGAATTGGTTGACCAGGCGCTGAATGACCAGCAGAGCAGGAAATGATGAAGTGGCTGACAGACGCTGATCAACCGGCTGAGAGTCACTGATCACGTGGCTGAGTAGGCTCTGATTACGCAGCTAAGCGGGCACTGATCAAGTTGTTGAGAGTTGCTGATAAAGTGGCTGACAGGTGCTGATAAACTGGCTTACAGGTACTGATCAAGTGGCTGATAGGCCCTGATCAAGCTGCTGACAGGTGCTTATTAAGCGGCTGACAGGTGCTAATCAACTGGCTGACAGGTGCTAATCAAGCGGCTGATAGGCGCTGATCAAGCGGCTAACAGGTGCTGCTCAACTGGCTGAGAAGTGTTAATTAAGCAGCTGATAGGTGCTGATCAAGCCGCTGAAAGTTGCTGATCAAGCGGCTGACTTGTGCTGATCCAGTGGCTTAAAGGTGCTGATCAAGTGGCTGAGAGGTGCTGATCAACTGGCTGACAGGTACTTCTCAAGCGGCTGACAGGCACGGACTGGGCAGCTGAGTAGGCGTTCATTGCGGGGCTCAGTAGGCGCAGATCAACTGGGTGAGAGATGCAATTCGTGCGGCTGAGTAGGCACTCTTCAACCTGCAGACAGTTGCTGATCAAGCGGATGACAGACTCTGATAAAGAGGCTGACAGACTATGATCACGTGGCTGTCGAGGGGCTGATTCGCGGCTGAGTAGGCGCTGATCGCGCAGCTGAGAAGGCAATGATCCAGCAGCTGACAGGCACTGATGAAGCGGCTGGCAGGTGCTGTTTAATCAGCTTACAGGTGCTGATCAAGCGGCTGACAGGTGCTGATCAACTGGCTGAGAGGTGCTAATCAAGCGGCTGACAGTTGCTGATCAACTGGCTGACAGTTGCTAATGAAGCGGCTGACAGGTGTTGATCAACATGCTGACAGGTGCTAATCAAGCAGCTGATAGGTGCTGATAAAGCTGCTGACAGGTGCTGATCAAGCGGTAGACAGGTTCTGATACAGAGGCTAACAGGTGCTGATAATGTGGCTGACAGTTAATGATTAAGCTGCTTATAGGGGCTGCCCTAGCGCCTGACAGTTGCTGATCAAGCTGCTCTCAGGTGCATAAAAAGCGGCTGACAATCGCTGATCCAGTGGCTGACAGGGGCTAATCAAGCAGCTGATAGGTGCTGATAAAGCTGCTGACAGGTGCTGATCAAGCGGTTGACAGGTTCTGATACAGCAGCTAACAGGTGCTGATAATGTGGCTGAAGTTAATGATCCAGCTGCTTATAGGGGCTGCCCTAGAGCCTGACAGTTGCTGATAAAGTGGCTGACAGGTGCAAATGAAGTGCCTGACAGGTGCTGATCAACTGGCTGACAGGTACTGATCAAGTGGCTGATAGGCCCTGATCAAGTTGCTTACAGATGCTTCTCAAGTGGCTGACAGGCGCTTATCACGTGGATGCGTATGCGTTTATCAATCAGCTGAGTGGGCACTGGTCAAGGGGTTGACAGGCACTGATCTAGTGGTTGTCCAGGCGCTGAATGACCATCAGAGCAGGAAATGATCAAGCCGCTGACAGGCGCTGATCAGCCGCCTGAGGGTCACTGATCCTGTGGCTGAATAGGCTCTGATTACGCAGCTAAGCGGGCACTGATCAAGCTGTTGAGAGTTGCTGATATATTGGCTGACAGGTGCTGATAAAATGGCTGACAGGTACTTCTCAAGAGGCTGACAGTCACTGATTGGGCGGCTGAGTAGGCGCTGATCGTGGGGCTCAGTAGGAGCAGATCAACTGGCTGAGAGATGCTATTTGCGCGGCTGAATAGGCACTGTTCAACCGGCTGACAGGTGATGATCAAGCAGCTGACAGACACTGATCTCGCGGATGATTAAGCACTGATAGCACAGCTCAGTAAGTGTTGATCAAGCGGTTTACAGGTGCTTGTAAAGTGGCTGACAGGCGCTTATCGCTCGGCCGCGTAGGCGCTTTTCAATCTGCTGAGTGGGCAGTGGTCAAGCGGCTGACTGACACTGATCAAGTGGTTGACCAGGCGCTGAATGACCAGCAGAGCAGGAAATGATCAAGCGCCTGACAGGAGAAGATCAACCGGCTGAGCGTCACTGACCGCGTGGCTGAGTAGGCTCTGTTCATGCAGCAAAGTGGGCGCTGATCTAGCGGTTGACAGGTGATGATCAATAGACTGACAGGTGTTAATCAAGCAACTGATACGCACTGATCAACCTGCTGACAGGTGCTGATCAAGCGGATGACAGGTGCTGATCAACTGGCTTACAGGTGCTAATGAAGCGACTCTCAGGTGCTGATCACCTGGCTGACAGGTGCTAATCAAGTGGCTGGTAGGCCCTGATCAATCTGCTGACAGTTGCTGATCAACTTGGTGGCAGGTGCTGATGAAGCAACTGATACTCGCTGCTCAAGGTGCTGACAGGTGCTGATCAACTGTCTGACAGGTGCTATACAAGCAGCTGATAGGTGCTGATTGCGCAGCTGAGAATGCAATGATCAAGCAGCTGACAGGCACTGATCAATCGGTAGGCAGGTGCTGATCAACTGGCTGACAAGCGCTAATCAAGTAGCTGATAGGCGATGATCAAGCTGCTGACAGGTTCTGATCAAGAGGCTGACAGGTGCTGATCAACTGGCTGACAGGTGCTAATGAAGTGGCTGACAGGTGCTGATCAAATAGCTGACAGGTGCTAATCAAGTGGTCTATAGGCCATGATCAAGCTGCTGACAGGTGATTTTCAGGCGGCTGACTGGTGCTTATCTTGCGGCTGCATTGGCGCTTTTCAATCAGCTGAGTGGGCACTGGTCAAGGGGCTGACAGGCACTGGTCAAGGGGCTGACAGGCACTGATCTAGTGGTTGACCAGGCCCTGAATGACTATCAGAGCCGGAACTGATCAAGCCGCTGACAGGCGCTGATCAACCGGCTGAGGGTCACGCATCACGTGGCTGAGTAGGATCTGATCACGCAGCAAAGTTATCGCTGTTCAAGCAGTTGACAGGTGCTGATAGAGTGGCTGACAGGTGCTGATAATGTGGCTGACAGGTACTGATCAAGCGGTTGAGTAGGTGCTGATCACGCAGCTGATTAGGCGATGATAAAGAGGCTGACAGGCACTGATCAAGCGGCTGACAGGTGCTGATAAAGTCGTTGACAGATGTTGATCTAGCGGCTGAAAATCGCTGATCAAGCGGCTGACAGGCATTAATCAAGTGGCTGAAAGGTGCTGATAAAGTCGTTGGCAGATGCTGATCTAGCGTCTGATGATCGCTGATCAAGCGGCTGACAGTACTTCTCAATCGGCTGTCAGGTACATATCGCACAGCTGAGTAGGCACTGATCGCAGGGCTGAGTAGGCACAGATCATGCGGCTGAGGCGAGCATCGCATGGCTCAGTAAATATAGATAGTGAAGCTAATTAGATGTTGATCAAGTGGTTTATAGGTGACTGTCAAGCGGCTGACAGGTGCTGATCTCGCCGCTCAATAGGTGCTGATGGAGGGGGTGATTAGGCGCTGATCAAGCGTCTGACAGCCTCTGATCAAGCGGCTGACAGAGTATGATCACGCGGCTGTTTACGGGCTGATTCACGGCTGAGTAGGCATTGATCGCGTAGCTGAGAAGGCACTGATCAAGCGGCTGGCAGGCGCTGTTTAAGCGGCGCACAGGTGCTGATAAAGCAGCTGACAGGTGCTGATCAAGCGGCTGATAGGCCCTGATCAAGCAGCTAAAAGGTGCTGATCAGCTGGCTGAGAAGTGTTGATTAAGCAGCTGATAGGCACTGATCAAGCTGCTGAAAGGTGCTGATCCAATGGCTAACAGGTGGAGATCAACTGGCTGAGAGGTGCTGATAGTCGTTGACAGATGTTGATCTAGCGGCTGATAATCACTGATCAAGCAGCTGACAGGCGCTGATCAAGCGGCTGACAGGTGCTGGTCAACTGCTGACAGGTGCTAATCAAGCGGATGATAGGCGCTCATCAAGCGGCTGACAGGTTCTGATCAAGCGGCTGATAGGCGCTGATCAAGCGGCTGAAAGGTGCTGATCAAGCGGCTGACAGGTGCTGATCCAGTGGCTTACAGGTGGTGATCAACTGGCTGAGAGGTGCTGATCAACTGGCTGAAAGGTACTTCTCAAGCGGCTGACAGGCACTGATCGGGCGGCTGAGTAGGCGCTGATAGCGGGGCTCAGTAGGCGCAGATCAACTGGCTGAATTATGCAATTCGCGCGGCTGAGTAGGCACTCTTCAACCTGCTTACAGGTGCTGATCAAGCGGATGAACGACTCTGATAAAGAGGCTGACAGACTAAGATCACGCGGCTGTGTAGGGGCTGATTCGAGGCTGAGTAGGCGCTGATCGCGCAGCTGAGAAGGCAATGATCAAGCAGCTGACAGGCACTGATGAAGCGGCTGGCACGCACTGTTTAAGCGGCTTACAGGTGCTGATCAAACAGCTGACAGTTGCTAATGAAGCGGCTGACAGATGTTGATCAACATGCTGACAGGCGCTAATCAAGCAGCTGATAGGTGCTGATAAAGCTACTGAAAGGTCCTGATCAAGCGGCTGACAGGTGACGATCAACTGGCTGACAGGTACTATTCAAGTGGCTGATAGGCCCTGATCAAGCTTCTGACAGGTGCTTGTCAAGCGGCTGAGAGGCACTTTTCGCGTGGCTGAGTAGGCGCTTTTCAATCAGCTGAGTGGGCACTGGTCAAGTGGCTGACAGGCACTGATGAATTGGTTGACCAGGCGCTGAATGACCAGCAGAGCAGGAAATGATGAAGCGGCTGACAGACGCTGATCAACCGGCTGAGAGTCACTGATCACGTGGCTGAGTAGGCTCTGATTATGCAGCTAAGCGGGCACTGATCAAGTTGTTGAGAGTTGCTGATAAAGTGGCTGACAGGTGCTGATCAACTGGCTTACAGGTACTGATCAAGTGGCTGATAGGCCCTGATCAAGCTGCTGACAGGTGCTTATTAAGCGGCTGACAGGTGCTAATCAACTGGCTGACAGGTGCTAATCAAGCGGCTGATAGGCGCTGATCAAGCGGCTAACAGGTGCTGCTCAACTGGCTGAGAAGTGTTAATTAAGCAGCTGATAGGTGCTGATCAAGCCGCTGAAAGTTGCTGATCAAGCGGCTGACTTGTGCTGATCCAGTGGCTTAAAGGTGCTGATCAAGTGGCTGAGAGGTGCTGATCAACTGGCTGACAGGTACTTCTCAAGCGGCTGACAGGCACGGACCGGGCGGCTGAGTAGGCATTCATTGCGGGGCTCAGTAGGCGCAGATCAACTGGGTGAGAGATGCAATTCGTGCGGCTGAGTAGGCACTCTTCAACCTGCAGACAGTTGCTGATCAAGCGGATGACAGACTCTGATAAAGAGGCTGACAGACTATGATCACGTGGCTGTCGAGGGGCTGATTCGCGGCTGAGTAGGCGCTGATCGCGCAGCTGAGAAGGCAATGATCCAGCAGCTGACAGGCACTGATGAAGCGGCTGGCAGGTGCTGTTTAATCAGCTTACAGGTGCTGATCAAGCGGATGACAGGTGCTGATCAACTGGCTGAGAGGTGCTAATCAAGCGGCTGACAGTTGCTGATCAACTGGCTGACAGTTGCTAATGAAGCGGCTGACAGGTGTTGATCAACATGCTGACAGGTGCTAATCAAGCAGCTGATAGGTGCTGATAAAGCTGCTGACAGGTGCTGATCAAGCGGTAGACAGGTTCTGATGCAGAGGCTAACAGGTGCTGATAATGTGGCTGACAGTTAATGATTAAGCTGCTTATAGGGGCTGCCCTAGCGCCTGACAGTTGCTGATCAAGCTGCTGTCAGGTGCATAAAAAGCGGCTGACAATCGCTGATCCAGTGGCTGACAGGGGCTAATCAAGCAGCTGATAGGTGCTGATAAAGCTGCTGACAGGTGCTGATCAAGCGGTTGACAGGTTCTGATACAGCGGCTAACAGGTGCTGATAATGTGGCTGAAGTTAATGATCCAGCTGCTTATAGGGGCTGCCCTAGAGCCTGACAGTTGCTGATAAAGTGGCTGACAGGTGCAAATGAAGTGGCTGACAGGTGCTGATCAACTGGCTGATAGGCCCTGATCAAGTTGCTTACAGATGCTTCTCAAGTGGCTGACAGGCGCTTATCGCGTGGATGCGTATGCGTTTATCAATCAGCTGAGTGGGCACTGGTCAAGGGGTTGACAGGCACTGATCTAGTGGTTGTCTAGGCGCTGAATGACCATCAGAGCAGGAAATGATCAAGCCGCTGACAGGCGCTGATCAGCCGCCTGAGGGTCACTGATCCTGTGGCTGAATAGGCTCTGATTACGCAGCTAAGCGGGCACTGATCAAGCTGTTGAGAGTTGCTGATATATTGGCTGACAGGTGCTGATAAAATGGCTGACAGGTACTTCTCAAGAGGCTGACAGTCACTGATTGGGCGGCTGAGTAGGCGCTGATCGTGGGGCTCAGTAGGAGCAGATCAACTGGCTGAGAGATGCTATTTGCGCGGCTGAATAGGCACTGTTCAACCGGCTGACAGGTGATGATCAAGCAGCTGACAGACACTGATCTCGCGGATGATTAAGCACTGATAGCACAGCTCAGTAAGTGTTGATCAAGCGGTTTACAGGTGCTTGTAAAGCGGCTGACAGGCGCTTATCGCTCGGCCGCGTAGGCGCTTTTCAATCTGCTGAGTGGGCAGTGGTCAAGCGGCTGACTGACACTGATCAAGTGGTTGACCAGGCGCTGAATGACCAGCAGAGCAGGAAATGATCAAGCGCCTGACAGGAGAAGATCAACCGGCTGAGCGTCACTGACCGCGTGGCTGAGTAGGCTCTGTTCATGCAGCAAAGTGGGCGCTGATCTAGCGGTTGGCAGGTGATGATCAATAGACTGACAGGTGTTAATCAAGCAACTGATACGCACTGATCAACCTGCTGACAGGTGCTGATCAAGCGGATGACAGGTGCTGATCAACTGGCTTACAGGTGCTAATGAAGCGACTCTCAGGTGCTGATCACCTGGCTGACAGGTGCTAATCAAGTGGCTGGTAGGCCCTGATCAATCTGCTGACAGTTGCTGATCAACTTGGTGGCAGGTGCTGATGAAGCAACTGATACTCGCTGCTCAAGGTGCTGACAGGTGCTGATCAACTGTCTGACAGGTGCTATACAAGCAGCTGATAGGTGCTGATTGCGCAGCTGAGAATGCAATGATCAAGCAGCTGACAGGCACTGATCAATCGGTAGGCAGGTGCTGATCAACTGGCTGACAAGCGCTAATCAAGTAGCTGATAGGCGATGATCAAGCTGCTGACAGGTTCTGATCAAGAGGCTGACAGGTGCTGATCAACTGGCTGACAGGTGCTAATGAAGCGGCTGACAGGTGCTGATCAAATAGCTGACAGGTGCTAATCAAGTGGTCTATAGGCCATGATCAAGCTGCTGACAGGTGATTTTCAGGCGGCTGACTGGTGCTTATCTTGCGGCTGCATTGGCGCTTTTCAATCAGCTGAGTGGGCACTGGTCAAGGGGCTGACAGGCACTGGTCAAGGGGCTGACAGGCACTGATCTAGTGGTTGACCAGGCCCTGAATGACTATCAGAGCCGGAACTGATCAAGCCGCTGACAGGCGCTGATCAACCGGCTGAGGGTCACGCATCACGTGGCTGAGTAGGATCTGATCATGCAGCAAAGTGATCGCTGTTCAAGCAGTTGACAGGTGCTGATAGAGTGGCTGACAGGTGCTGATAATGTGGCTGACAGGTACTGATCAAGCGGTTGAGTAGGTGCTGATCACGCAGCTGATTAGGCGATGATAAAGAGGCTGACAGGCGCTGATCAAGCGGCTGACAGGTGCTGATAAAGTCGTTGACAGATGTTGATCTAGCGGCTGAAAATCGCTGATCAAGCGGCTGACAGGCATTAATCAAGCGGCTGAAAGGTGCTGATAAAGTCGTTGGCAGATGCTGATCTAGCGTCTGATGATCGCTGATCAAGCGGCTGACAGTACTTCCCATTCGGCTTTCAGGCACATATCGCAGGGCTGAGTAGGCACTGATCGCGGGGCTCAGTAGGCACAGATCATGCGGCTGAGACGATGATCGCATGGCTCAGTAAATACTGATAGCGAAGCTAATTAGGTGTTGATCAAGTGGTTTATAGGTGCTTGTCAAGCAACTGACAGGTGCTGATTGCGCCGCACAATAGGCGCTGATCGAGGGGGTGATTATGCGCTGAACAAGCGTCTGACAGTCTCTGATCAGGCGGCAGATAGACTATGATCACGCGGCTGTGTAGGTGCTGATTCGAGGCTCAGTAGGCATTGATCCCGCAGCTGAGAAGGCACTGATCAAGCGCTGACAGGCATTGATTAAGCGGCTGGCAGGCGCTGTTTAAGCGGCTTACAGGTGCTGATCAAGCAGCTGACAGGTGTTGATCAACTGGCTGACAGGTGCTAATCCAGCGGCTGACAGTGGCTGATCAACTGGCTGAGAGTTGCTAATGAAGCGGCTGACAGGTGTTGATCAACATGCTGACAGGTGCTAATCAAGCAGCTGATAGGTGCTGATAAAGCTGCTGAAAGGTTCTGATCAAGCGGCTGACAGGTGCTGATCAACTGGCTGACAGGTTCTGATCAAGAGGCTGAGTAGGCGCTGATCGTGCAGCTGATAAGGCGATGATCAAGCAGCTAACTTGCGCTGATCCAGTGGCTTACAAGTTCTGATCAACTTGTTGAGAGTTGCTGATCAACTGGCTGACAGGTGCTAATCAAGCAGCTTATAGGCGCTGATCAAGGTGCTGACAGGTGCTGATCAACTGGCTGACTGGAACTGATCAAGCAGCTGAGTAGGCGCTGATCATGCAGCTGATTATGTGATGATAAAGCGGTTAACAGGCGCTGATCAAGCGGCTGACAGGTGATGATAAAGTGGTTGACAGGTGCTGATCAAGCGACTGATAGTCGTTGATTAAGTAGCTGTCAGGCGTAGATCCCGTGGCTTAGTAGGCGCTGGTCGTGGGGCTAAGTAGGCACAGATCAAGAGGCTGAGGCGATGAACGCGGGGCTGAGTAAATGATCATCGCTTGGCAGATTAGGTGCTGATCAAGAGGATGACACGCGTTTATCAAGCTGCTGACAGGTGCTGATCAAGCGGCTGATAGGCGCTGATTAAGGGGCTGACAGGTGCTGATCAACTGGCTGACAGTACTTCTCAAGCGGCTGACAGACACTGATCGAGCAGCTGAGTAGGCGCTGATTGCGGGGCTAAGTAGGCAGAGATCAACTGGCCGAAAGATGCTATTCGTGCGGCTGATTCGGTGCTTTTCAATCGGCTGAGTGGAAAGTGGTCAAGCGCTGATCAAGCTGCTGACAGGTGCTTAACAAGCGGCTGACAATTGTTGATCAACTGGCTGACAGGGGCTAATCAAGCCACTGATATGCGTTGGTCAAGCGGCGCACAGGTGCTGGTCAACTGGCTGACAGGTGCTAATCAAGCTGCTGATAGGCGCACATCAAGCTGCTGACAGGTGCTGATCAAGTGGCTGACAGGTACTTGTCAAGCGGCTGACAAGCACTGATCGGGTGGCTGTGTAGGCACTGACTGCGGGGCTCAGTAGGCACAGATCAACTGGCTGAAAGATGCTATTCACGCGGTTGAGTCTTTGCTTTTCAATCGGCTGAGTGGAAATTGGTCAAGCGCTGATCAAGCTGCTGACAGGTGCATAACAAGCGGCTGACAATCGCTGATCCAGTGGCTGACAGGGGCTAATCAAGCAGCTCATAGGTGCTGATAAAGTTGCTGACAGGTGCTGATCAAGCGGTTGACAGGTTCTGATACAGCGGCTAACAGGTGCTGATAATGTGGCTGACAGTTAATGATCAAGCTGTTTATGGGTGCTGCCCTAGCGCCTGACAGTTGCTGATAAAGTGGCTGACAGGTGCAAATGAAGTGGCTGACAGGTGCTGATCAACTGGCTGACAGGTACTGATCAAGTGGCTGATAGGCCCTGATCAAGTTGCTTACAGATGCTTCTCAAGTGGCTGACAGGCGCTTATTGTGTGGATGTGTATGCGTTTATCAATCAGCTGAGTGGGCACTGGTCAAGGGGCTGACAGGCACTGATCTAGTGGTAGTCCAGTCGCTGAATGACCATCAGAGCAGGAAATGATAAAGCCGCTGACAGGTGCTGATCAGCCGCCTCAGGGTCACTGATCCTGTGGCTGAGTAGGCTCTGATTACGCAGCTAAGCGGGCACTGATCAAGGTGTTGAGAGATGCTGATATATTGGCTGACAGGTGCTGATCAAGTGGCTGACAGGTACTTCTCTAGAGGCTAACACGCGTTTATCAAGCGGCTGACAGGTGCTGATCAAGTGGCTGACAGGTGCTAATCCAGGGGCTGACACTGGCTGATCAACTGGCTGAGAGTTGCTAATGAAGCGGCTGACAGGTGTTGATCAACATGCTGACAGGAGCTAATCAAGCAGCTGATAGGTGCTGATAAAGCTGCTGACAGGTGCTGATCAAGCGGCTGACAGGTGCTGATCAACTGGCTGACAGGTGCTAATCAAATGGCTAATAGGCCCTGATCAAGCCGCTGACAGGTGATATTCAGGCGGCTGACTGGTGCTTATCGCGCAGCTGCATTGGCGCTTTTCAATCGGCTGAGTGGGCAGTGGTCCAGCACCTGACAGGCGCTAATCTAGCGGCTGACAGGTGCTCATAATGTCGTTGACAGGTGCTGATCAAGCGACTGATAGTCGCTGATAAAGTGGCTGACAGTTCTTCTCAAGTGTCTGTCAGGCGCACATCCCACGGCTGAGTAGGCGCTGATCGCGGGGCTGAGTAGACACAGATCAAGCGGCTGAGGTGATGATCGTGCGGCTGAGTAAATGATGATCGCATGGCTGATTAGGTGCTGGTCAAGAGGCTGACAGGCGTTTATCCAGCTGCTGACAGGTGATGATCAACTGGCTGACTGGTACTGATCAAGCGGCTGAGTACAAGCTGATCATGCAGCTGGTTAGACGATGATAAGGTGGCTAACAGGCGCTGATCAAGCAGCTGATAGGTGCTCATCAAGCGGCTGACAGGTGCTGATCAACTGGCTGATAGGTATTTTTCAAGTGGCTGATAGGCCCTGATCAAGCTTCTGACAGGTGCTTGTCAAGCGGCTCAGAGGCACTTTTCGCGCAGTTGCATACGTGCTTTTCAATCAGCCGAGTGGGCACTGGTCAAGTGTCTGACAGGCACTGATGAAGTGGTTGATCAGGCGCTGAATGACCAGCAGAGCAGGAAATGATCAAGCGGCTGACAGGCGCTGATCAACCGGCTGAGGGTCACTGATCATGTGGCTGAGTAGGATCTGATCACGCAGCAAAGTGGTCGCTGATCAAGCAGTTGACACGTGCTGATATAGTGGCTGACAGGTGCTGATAAAGTGGCTGACATGTACTGATCAAGCGGTTGAGTAGGCGCTGATCGTGCAGCTGATTAGGCGCCGATAAAGCGGCTGACAGGTGCTGATAAAGTCATTGACAGATGTTGATCTAGCGGCTGATAATCGCTGATCAAGCGGCTGACAGGTGCTGATCGCGCCGCTCAATAGGCGCTGATGGAGGGGGTGATTAGGCGCTGATCAAGCGTCTGACAGTCTCTGATCAAATGGCTGACAGACTATGATCACGCGGCTGTGTAGGGGCTTATTCGCGGCTGAGTAGGCGTTGATCGCATAGCTGAGAATGCACTTATCAAGCGGATGGCAGGCGCTATTTAAGCGGCTTACAGGTGCTGATCAAGCAGCTGACAGGTGGTGATCAACATGCTGACAGTTGCTAATGAAGCGGCTGACAGGTGTTGATCAACATGGTGACAGGTGCTAATCAAGCAGCTGATAGGTGCTGATCAAGCTGCTGACAGGTGCTCATCAAGCTGCTGACAGGTGCTGATTAAGCGGCTGACAGGGGCTAATCAACTGGCTGACAGGTGCTAATCAAGCGGCTGATGGGGCTGATCAAGCGGCTAACAGGTGCTGATGAACTGGCTGTGAAGTGTTAATTAAGCAGCTGATAGGTGCTGATCAAGCTGCAGAATGGTGCTGATCAAGCGGCTGAGAGGTGCTGATGCAGTGGCTTACAGGTGGTGATCAATTGGATGAGAGGTGATGATCAACTGGCTGACAGGTGCTAATCAAGCGGCTGACAGTTGGTGATCAACTGGCTGACAGTTGCTAATGAAGCGGCTGACAGGTGTTGATCAACAGGCTGAAAGGTGCTAATCAAGCAGCTGATAGGTGCTGATAAAACTGCTGACAGTTACTGATCAAGAAACTGACAGGTGCTGATCAACACGCTGACAGGTTCTGATCAAGCGGCTGAGTAGGAGCTGATCGTGCAGGTGATAAGGCGATGATCAAGGGGCTAACAGTGGCTTACAGGTGCTGATCAACTGGCTGACAGGTGCAGATCAACTGGCTGACAGGTGCTAATCAAGCAGCTGATAGGTGCTGATCAAGCTGCTGACAGGTGCTGATCAACTGACTGACTGGTACTGATCAAGCGGCTGAGTAGGCGCTGATCATGCAGCTAATTAGGCGATGAGAAAGCGGGTAACAGGCACTGATCCAGCAGCTGAAAGGTGATGATAAAGTGGTTGACAGGTGCTGATCAAGAGGCTGATAGTCGTTGATCAAGTGGCTGTCAGGTGCAGATCGCATGGCTGAGTAGGTGCTGGTCGTGGGGCTGAGTAGGCACAGATCAAGAGGCTGAGGCAATGATCGTGCGGCTGAGTAAATGATCATCGCGTGGCTGATTAGGTGCTGATCAAGAGGCTGACACGCCTTTATCAAGCTGCTGACAGGTGCTGATCACCTAGCTGTGAAGTGTTAATTAAGCAGCTGATAGGTGCTGATCAAGCTGCTGAATGGTGCTGATCAAGCGGCTGACAGGTGCTAATCAAGCAGCTGATAGGTGCTGATCAAGCTGCTGACAGATGCTGATCAAGCTGCTGAAAGGTGCTGATTAAGCGGCTGACAGGTGCTAATCAACTGGCTGAGAGGTGCTAATCAAGCAGCCGATAGGTGCTGATCAAGCGGCTAACAGGTGCTGATCAACGGGCTGAGAAGAGATAATTAAGCACCTGAGAGGCGCTGATCTAGCTGCTTAAAGGTGCTCATCCAGTGGCTTTCAGTTGGTGATCAACTGGCTGAGAGGTGCTGATCTACTGGCTGACAGGTACTTTCAAACGGCTGACAGGCACTGATTGGGCGGCTGAGTAGGCGCTGATTGCAGGGCTCAGTAGGCGCAGATCAACTGGCTGAGAGATGCAATTCACGCGGCTGAGTAGGCACTCTTCAACCTGCTGACAGGTGCTGATCAAGCAAATGACCGACTCTGATAAAGAGGCTGAACAGACTATCATCACACGGCTGTGTAGGGGCTAATTCGCGTGTGAGTAGGCGCTGATCATGCAGCTGAGAAGGCAATGATCAAGCAGCTGACAGGCACTGATGAAGCGGCAGGCAGGCGCTGTTTAAGCGGCTTACAGGTGCTGATCAAGCAGTTGACAGGTGCTAATCCAGCAGCTGACAGTTGGTGATCAACTGGCTGACAGTTGCTAATGAAGCGGCTGACAGGTGCTGATCAACTGGCTGACAGGTGCTAATCAAGCAGCTGATAGGTGCTGATAAAGCTGCTGACAGGTGCCGATCAACTGGCTGACAGGTTCTGATTAAGCGGCTAAGTAGGTGCTGATCATGCAGGTGATAATGCGATGATGAAATGTCTAACAGGCGCTCATCCAGTGGCTTACAGGCACTGTTCAACTGTTGAGAGGTGCTGATCAACTGGCTGACAGGTGCTAATCAAGCTACTGATAAGTGCTGATAAAGCTGCTGACAGGTGCTGATCAAGTGGCTGACACGCGCTGATCAACAGGCTGAGGGTCACTGATCACGTGGCTGAATAGGATCTGATCACGTGGCTGTGTAGGATCTGATCATGCAGCAAAGTGGTCGCTGATCAAGCAGCTGACAGGCACTGATAAAGCGGCTGGCAGGTGCTGTTTAAGCGGCTTACAGGTGCTGATCAAGCAGCTGACAGGTGCTGATCAACTGGCTGACAGGTGCTTATCAAGCGTCTGACAGATGCTGATCAACTGGCTGACAGTTGCTAATGAAGCAGCTGACAGGTGTTGATCAAAATGATGACAGGTGCTAATCAAGCCGCTGACAGGTGCTTATCGGCCGCTCAATAGGCGCTGATCGAGGGGGTGACTAGGCGCTGATCAAGCGTCTGACCGGCTCTGATCAAGCGGCTGACAGACTATGATCACGCGGCTGTGTAGGGGCTGATTTGCAGCTGAGTAGGCATTGATGGCGCAGCTGAGAAGGCACTGATCAAGTGGCTGGCAGGCGCTGTTTAAGCGGCTTACAGGTGCTGATCAAGCAGCTGACAGGTGCTGATCAAATGGCTGACAGGTGCTAATCAAGTGGCTGATAGGCCCTGATCACTCTGCTGACAGGTGCTGATCAACTGGCTGACAGGTACTTCTCAAGCGGCTGACAGGCACTGATTGGTTGGCTGAGTAGGTGCTGTTTGAGGGGCTCAGTAGGCGCAGATCAACTGGCTGAGAGATGCAATTCGCGCAGCTAAGTAGGCACTCTTCAACCTGCTGACAGTGCTGATCAAGCGGATAACCTACTCTGATAAAGAGGCTGACAGACTATCATCACTCGGCTGTGTAGGGGCTGATTCGCGGCTGAGTACGCGCTGATCCCGCAGCTGAGAAGGCAATGATCAAGCAGCTGACAGGCACTGATGAAGCGGCTGGCAGGCGGTGTTTAAGCGTCTTAGAGTTGATGATCCAGCAGCTGACATGTGCTGATCAACTGGCTGACAGATGCTAATCCAGCGGCTCACATTTGCTGATCAACGGGCTGACAGTTGCTAAAAAAGCGGTTGACAGGTGTTGATCAACATGCTGACAGGTGCTAATCAAGCAGCTGATAGGTGCTGATCAAGCTGCTGACAGGTGCTGATAGTCGTTGACAGATGTTGATCTAGCGGCTGATAATCACTGATCAAGCAGCTGACAGGCGCTGATCAAGCGGCTGACAGGTGCTGGTCAACTGCTGACAGGTGCTAATCAAGCGGCTGATAGGCGCTCATCAAGCGGCTCACAGGTGCTGATCAAGCGGCTGATAGGCGCTGATCAAGCGTCTGAAAGGTGCTGATCAAGCGGCTGACAGGTGCTGATCCAGTGATTTACAGGTGCTGATCAACTGGCTGACAGTTGCTAATGAAGCGGCTGACAGCCGCTGATCATCTGGCTGACACTTGCTAATGAAGTGGCTGACAGGTGTTGATCAACATGCTGACAGGTGCTAATCAAGCAGCTGATAGGTGCTGATAAAGCTCCTGACAGGTGCTGATTAGTGGGCTGACAGGTGCTGATCAACTGACTGTCAGGTTCTGATTAAGCGGCTGAGTAGGAGCTTATCGTGCAGCTGATAACGCGATGATCAAGCGTCTAAAAGGCGCTGACCCAGTGCTTACAGTTGCTGATCAACTGGCTGAGAGGTGCTGATAAACTGGCTGAAAGGTGCTATTCAAGCAGCTGATAGGCGCTGATCAAGCGGCTAACAGGTGCTGATCAACTGGCTGAGAAGTGTTAATTAAGCAGCTGATAGGTGCTGATCAAGCTGCTGAAAGTTGCTTATCAAGCGGCTGACAGGTGCTGATCCAGTGGCTTACAGGTGCTGATCAAGAGGCTGACAGGTGCCGATCAACTGGCTGACAGGTTCTGATCAAGCGGCTGAGTAGGCGCTGATTGTGCAGCTGATAAGGTGATGATCAAGCGGCTAACAGGCGCGGATCCAGTGGCTTACAGGTGCTGATCAACTGGCTGAGAGGTGCTGATCAACTGGCTAACAGGTGCTAATCAAGCAGCTGATAGGCGCTGATCAAGCTGCTTACAGGTGCTGATCAACTGGCTGACTGGTACTGATCAAGCGCCTGAGTAGGCACTGATCATGCAGCTGATTACGCAATGATAAAGCGGCTAACAGGCGCTGATGAACCGGCTGACAGGCACAGATGAAGTGTTTGACCAGGCGCTGAATGACCAGCAGAGCAGGAAATGATCAATCGGCTGACAGACGCTGATCAACAGGCTGAGGGTCACGGATCACGTGGCTGAGTAGGATCTGATCACGCAGCAAAGTGGTCGCTGATGAAGTAGTTGACAGGTGCTGATAAAATGTCTGACAGGTACTGATCAAGCGGTTGAGAAGGCGCTGATCGCACAGCTGATTAGGCGATGATAAAGTGGCTGACAGGCGCTGATCAAGCTGCTGACAGGTGCTGATAGTCGTTGACAGATGTTGATCTAGCGGATGATAATCACTGATCAAGTGGCTGACAGGCGCTGATCAAGCGGCTGACAGGTGCTGATAGTCGTTGACAGATGTTGATCTAGCGGCTGATAATCACTGATCAAGCAGCTGAAAGGCGCTGATCAAGCGGCTGACAGGTGCTGGTCAACTGCTGACAGGTGCTAATCAAGCGGCTGATAGGCGCTCATCAAGCGGCTCACAGGTGCTGATCAAGCGGCTGATAGGCGCTGATCAAGCGTCTGAAAGGTGCTGATCAAGCGGCTGACAGGTGGTGATCCAGTGATTTACAGGTGCTGATCAACTGGCTGACAGTTGCTAATGAAGCGGCTGACAGCCGCTGATCATCTGGCTGACACTTGCTAATGAAGTGGCTGACAGGTGTTGATCAACATGCTGACAGGTGCTAATCAAGCAGCTGATAGGTGCTGATAAAGCTCCTGACAGGTGCTGATTAGTGGGCTGACAGGTGCTGATCAACTGACTGTCAGGTTCTGATTAAGCGGCTGAGTAGGAGCTTATCGTGCAGCTGATAACGCGATGATCAAGCGTCTAAAAGGCGCTGACCCAGTGCTTACAGTTGCTGATCAACTGGCTGAGAGGTGCTGATAAACTGGCTGAAAGGTGCTATTCAAGCAGCTGATAGGCGCTGATCAAGCGGCTAACAGGTGCTGATCAACTGGCTGAGAAGTGTTAATTAAGCAGCTGATAGGTGCTGATCAAGCTGCTGAAAGTTGCTTAGCAAGCGGCTGACAGGTGCTGATCCAGTGGCTTACAGGTGCTGATCAACTGGCTTAGAGGTGCTGATCAACTGGCTGACAGGTACTTCTCAAGCGGCTGATAGGCGATCATCAAGCGGCTGACAGGTGCTGATCAAGTGGCTGATAGGCGCTGATCAAGGAGCTGACAGGTGCTGATCAACTGGGTGATAGGTACTATTCAAGTGGCTGATAGGTCCTGATCAAGCTTCTGACAGGTGCCTGTCAAGCGGCTGAGAGGCACTTATCGCGCGGCTGCGGAGGCGCTATTCAATCAGCTCTGTGGGCAGTGGTCAAGTGGCTGACAGGCATTGATGAAGTGGTTGACCAGGCGCTGAATGACCAGCAGAGCAGAAAATGATCAAGCGGCTGACAGGCGCTGATCAACCGGCTGAGGGTCACTGATCATGTGGCTGAGTAGGATCGATCACGCAGCAAAGTGGTCGCTGATCAAGCTGCTGACAGGTGCTGATATAGTGGCTGACAGGTGGTGATATAGTGGCTGACAGGTACTGATCAAGCGGTTGAGTAGGCGCTGATCGTGCAGCTGATTAGGCGATGATAAAGCGGCTGACAGGCGCTGATCAAGCGGCTGATAGGTGCTGATAAAGTCGTTGACAGATGTTGATCTAGCGGCTGATAATCGCTGATCAAGCGGCTGAAATTACTTCTCAATCGGCTGTCAGGTACATATCGCACAGCTGAGTAGGCACTGATCGAGGGGCTGAGTAGGCACAGATCATGCGGCTGAGGCGATGATCGCATGGCTCAGTAAATACTGATAGCGAAGCTAATTAGGTGTTGATCAAGTGGTGTATAGGCCCTTGTCAAGCGGCTCACAGGCGCTGATCGCGCCACTCAATAGGCGCTGATGGAGAGGGTGATTAGGCGCTGATCAAGCGTATGACAGCCTCTGATCAAGCGGCTGACAGCCTCTGATCAAGCGGCTGTGTAGGGTGTGATTCACGGCTGAGTAGGCATTGATCGCGCAGCTGAGAAGGCACTGATCAAGCGGCTGGCAGCCCTTGTTTAAGCGGCTTACAGGTGCTGATCAAGCAGCTGACAGGTGCTGATCAACTGGCTGACAGTTGCTAATGAAGCGGCTGACAGGTGTTGAACAACATGCTGACAGGTGCTAATCAAGCAGCTGATAGGTGCTGATAAGGCTGCTGACAGGTGCTGATCAAGCAGCTGATAGGTGCCGATCAACTGGCTGACAGGTTCTGATCAAGAGTCTGAGTAGGCGCTGATCGTGCAGCTGATAAGGCGATGATCAAGCAGCTGACAGGTGCTGGTCAACTGCTGACAGGTGCTAATCAAGCGGAAGATAGACGCTCATCACGCGGCTGACAGGTGCTGATCAAGCGGCTGATAGGCGCTGATCAAGCGCCTGAAACGTGATGATCAAGCGGCTGACAGGTGCTGAATCAGTGGCTTACAGGTGGTGATAAACTGGCTGAGAGGTCCTGATCAACTGGCTGACAGGTACTTCTCAAGCGGCTGGCAGGAACTGATCGCGCGGCTGAGTAGGCGCTGATTGCGGGCCTCAGTAGGCGCAGATCAACTGGCTGAGTGATGCAATTCGCGCGGCTGAGTAGGCACTCTTCAACCCGCTGACAGGTGCTGATCAAGCGGATGACCGACTCTGATAAAGAGGCTGACACACTATGATCACGCGGCTGTGGAGGGGCTGATTCGCGGCTAAGTAGGCGCTGATTGCGGAGCTGAGAAGGCAATGATCAACAGCTGACAGGCACTGATGAAGCGGCTGGCAGGCGCTGTTTAAGCGGCTTACAGGTGCTGATCAAGCAGCTGACAGATGCTGATCAACTGGCTGACAGGTGCTAATCCAGCAGCTGACAGTTGTTGATTAACAGGCTGACAGGTGCTAATGAAGCAGCTGATAGGTTCTGATAAAGCTGCTGACAGGTGCTGATCAAGCGGCTGACAGGTGCCGATCAAGTGGCTGACAGGTTCTGATCAAGAGTCTGAGTAGGCGCTGATCGTGCAGGTGATAAGGCGATGATCAAGCGGCTAACAGGCGCTGACCCAGTGGATTACAGGTGCTGGTCAACTGGCTGAGAGGTGCTGATCAACTGGCTGACAGTTGCTAATGAAGCGACTGACAGCTGCTGATCAACTGGCTGACAGTTGCTAATGAAGCGGCTGACAGGTGTTGATCAACATGCTGACAGGTGCTAATCAAGCAGCCGATTGGTGCTGATCAAGCTGCTGACAGGTGCTGATCAAGCTGCTGAAAGGTGCTGATTAAGCGGCTGACAGGTGCTAATCAACTGGCTCAGAGGTGCTAATCAAGCGGCTGATAGGCGCTGATCAAGCGGCTAACAGGTGCTGATCAACTGGCTGAGAAGTGTTAATTAAGCAGCTGATAGGCGCTGATCCAGCGTCTGAAAGGTGCTGATAAAGTAGTTGACAGATGCTGATCTAGCGGTTGATGATCGCTGATCTAGCGGCTGATTATCGCTGATCAAGCGAGTGACAGTACTTCTCAATCGGATGTCAGGCACATATGGCACGGCTGAGTAGGCAATGATCGCGGGGCTGAGTAGGCACAGATCATGCAGCTGAGGCGATGATCGCATGGCACAGGAAATACTGAGAGTGAAGCTAATTAGGTGTTGATCAAGTGGTGTATAAGTTCTTGTCAAGTGGCTGACAGGTGCTGATCGCCCTGCTCAATAGGCGCTGATGCAGGGGGTGATTAGGCGCTGATCAAGCACCTGACAGTCTCTGATCAAGCGGCTGACAGACTATGATCACGCGGCTGTGTAGGGGCTGATTCGCGGCTGAGTAGGCGCTGATAGCCCAGCTGAGAAGGCAATGATCAAGCAGCTGACGGGCACTGATGAAGCCGCTTATAGGTGCTGATCAAGCAGCTGACAGGTGCTGATCAACTGGCTGACAGGAGCTAATGAAGCGGCTGACAGGTGTTGATCAACATGCTGACAGGTGCTAATCAAGCAGCTGATAGGTGCTGATAAAGCTGCTGACAGGTGCTGATCAAGCAGCTTATAGGCGCTGTTCAAGGTGCTGACAGGTGCTGATCAACTGGCTGACTGGTACTGATCAAGCGGCTGAGTAGGCGCTGACCATGCAGCTGATTATGTGATGATCAAGCGGCTAACAGGCGCTGATCAAGCGGCTGACAGGTGATGATAAAGTGGTTGACAGGTGCTGATCAAGCGGCTGATAGTCGTTGATCAAGTGGCTCTCAGGCGCAGATCGCATGGCTGTGTAGGCGCTGGTCATGGGGCTGAGTAGGCACAGATCAAGAGGCTGAGGTTGTGATCGCGCGGCTGAGTAAATGATCATCGCGTGGCTGATTAGGTGCTGATCAAGAGGCTGACACGCGTTTATCAAGCTGCTGACAGGTGCTGATCAAGTGGCTGACAGGTAGTTGTCAAGCGGCTGACAAGCACTGTTCGGGCGACTGTGTAGGCACTGACTGCGGGGCTCAGTACGCACAGATCAACTGGCTGAAAGATGCTATTCGCGCAGCTGAGACGGTGCATTTCAAATGGCTGAGTGGAAAGTGGTCATGCGCTGATCAAGCTGCTGACAGGTCTTAACAAGCGGCTGACAATTGATGATCAACTGGCTGACAGGGGCTAATCAAGCCACTGAGAGGCACTGATCAAGCGGCTGACAGATGCTGATCAACCGGCTGAGGGTCACTGATCACGTGGCTGAGTAGGATCTGATCATGCAGCAAAGTGGTCGCTGATCAAGCAGTTGACAGGTGCTGATATAGTGGCTGACAAGTGCTGATAAAGTGGCTGACAGGTACTGATCAAGCGGTTGAGTAGGCGCTGATCGCACAGCTGATTAGGCGATGATAAAGCGGCTGACAGGTGCTGATTAAGCGGCTGACAGGTGCTGATAAAGTCGTTGACAGATGTTGATCTAGCAGCTGATAATCGCTGATCAAGAGGCTGACAGCGCTGATTAAGTGGCTGAAAGGTGCTGATAAAGTAGTTGGCAGATGCTGATCTAGTGGCTGATGATCGCTGATCGAGCGGCTGACAGTACTTCGCATTCGGCTGTCAGGCACATATTGCACGACTGATTAGGCCCTGATCGCGGGGCTCAGTAGGCAAAGATCATGCGGCTGAGGCGATGATCACATGGCTCAGTAAATACTGATAGTGAATCTAATTAGGTGTTGATCAAGTGGTTTATACGTGCTTGTCAAGCAGCTGACAGGTGCTGATTGTGCCGCTAAATAGGCCGTGATTGAGGGGGTGATTAGGCGCTGATCAAGAGTCTGACAGTCTCTGATCAAGCGGCAGGCAGACTATGATCACTAGGCTGTGTAGGGGCTGATTCACGGCTCCGTAGGCATTGATCGCGCAGCTGAGAAGGCACTGATCAAGCGGGTGAAAGGCACTGATGAAGCGGCTGGCAGGCGCTGTTTAAGCGGCTTACAGGTGCTGATCAAGCAGATGACAGGTGCTGATCAACTGGCTGACAGTTGCTAATGAAGCGGCTGACAGGTGTTGATTAACATGCTGACAGGTGTTAATCAAGCAGCTGATAGGTGCTGATCAAGCCGCTGACAGGTGCTGATCAAGCTGCTGACAGGAGCTGATTAAGCGGCTGACAGGTGCTAATCAACTGTCTGACAGGTGCTAATCAAGCGGCTGATAGGCGCTGATCAAGCGGCTAACAGGTGCTGATCAACTGGCTGAGAAGTGTTAATTAAGTAGCTGATAGGCGCTCATCAAGCTGCTGAAAGGTGCTGATGAAGCCGCTGACAAGTGCTGATTCAGTGGCTTACAGGTGATGATTAACTGGCTGATAGGTGCTGATCAAGCGGCTAACAGGAGGTGATCAACTGGCTGAGAAGTGTTAATTAAGCAGCTGATAGGCGCTAATCAAGCTTCTGATAGGTGCTGATCAAGCGGCTGAAAGGTGCTGATCCAGTGGCTTACAGGTGGTGATCAGCTGGCTGAGAGGTGCTGATCAACTGGCTGACAGGTACTTCTCAAGCGGCTGACAGGCACTTATTGGGCGGCTGAGTAGGCGCTGATTGCGGTGCTCAGTAGGCGCAGATCAACTGGCTGAGAGATGCAATTCGCGCGGCTGAGAAGGCACTCTTCAACCTGCTGACAGGTGCTGATCAAGCGGATGACCGACTCTGATAAAGAGCCTGACACACTATGGTCACGCGGCTGTGTAGGGGCTGATTCGCGGCTAAGTAGGCGCTGATTGCGGAGCTGAGAAGGCAATGATCAACAGCTGACAGGCACTGATGAAGCGGCTGGCAGGCGCTGTTTAAGCGGCTTACAGGTGCTGATCAAGCAGCTGACAGATGCTGATCAACTGGCTGACAGGTGCTGATCAAGCAGCTGACAGACACTGATCTCGCGGCTGATTAAGCACTGATAGCGCAGCTCAGTAAGTGTTGATCAAGCGGTTTACAGGTGCTTGTAAAGCGGCTGACAGGCGCTTATCGCTCGGCTGCGTAGGCGCTTTTCAATCTGCTGAGTGGGCAGTGGTCAAGCGGCTGATTGACACTGATCCAGTGGTTGAGCAGGCGCTGAATGACCAGCAGAGCAGGAAATGATCAAGCGTCTGACAGGAGAAGATCAACCGGCTGAGCGTCACTGACCGCGTGGCTGAGTAGGCTCTGTTCATGCAGCAAAGTGGGTGCTGATCTAGCGGTTGACAGGTGCTGATCAACTGGCTGACAGGTGCTGATCAAGCAGCTGATACTCGCCGCTCAAGCTGCTGACAGGTGCTGATCATCTGGCTGACAGTTGCTAATCAAGCGGCTGATAGGCGATGATCAAGGTGCTGACAGGTGCTGATCAACTGGCTGACAGGTGTTAAACAAGCAGCTGATAGGTGCTGATTGCGCAGCTGAGAATGCAATGATCAAGCAGCTGACAGGCACTGATCAATCGGTAGGCAGGTGCTGATCAACTGGCTGACAAGTGCTAATCAAGTAGCTGATAGGCGATGATCAAGCTGCTGACAGGTTCTGATCAAGAGGCTGACAGGTGCTGATCAACTGGCTGACAGGTGCTAATCACACGGCTGATAGGCGATGATCAAGGGGCTTACAGGTGCTGCTCAACTGGCTGACAGGTGCTGATCAATTGGCTGACAGGTGCTGATCAACTAGCTGACAGGTGCTAATCAAGTGACTAATAGGCCCTGATCAAGCTGCTGACAGGTGATTTTCAGGCGGCTGACTGGTGCTTATCGCGTGGCTGCATTGGCGCTTTTCAATGGGCTGAGTGGGCAGTGGTCAAGCAGCTGACAGGCACTAATCAAGCGGCTGACAGGTGCTGATAAAGTCGTTGACAGGTGCTGATCAAGCGACTGATAGTCGCTGATAAAGTGGCTGACAGTACTTCTCAAGTGTCTGTCAGGCGCACCTCGCACGGCTGAGTACGCGCTGATTGCGGGGCTGAGTAGACACAGATCAAGCGGCTGAGGCGATGATCGTGCGGCTGAGTAAATGATGATCGCGTGGCTGATTAGGTGCTGGTCCAGTGGCTGCCAGGTACTTCTCAAGCGGCTGACAGGCACTGATCACGTGGATGACCAGGCGCTGAATGACCAGCAGAGCAGGAAATGATCAAGCGCCTGACAGGAGAATATCAACCGGCTGACCGTTACTGACCGCGTGTCTGAGTAGGCTCTGTTCATGCGGCAAAGTGGGTGCTGATCTAGCGGTTGACAGGTGATGATCAATAGACAGACAGGTGTTAATCGAGCAGCTGATACTCAGTGATCAATCTGCTGACAGGTGCTGATCAAGCGGCTGACAGGTGCTGGTCAACTGGCTGACAGGTGCTAATAAAGCGGCTGATAGGCGCACATCAAGCTGCTGACAGGTGCTGATCAAGTGGCTGACAGGTACTTGTCAAGCGGCTGACAAGCACTGATCGGGCGGCTGTGTAGGCACTGACTGCGGGGCTCAGTAGGCACAGATCAACTGGCTGAAAGATGCTATTCACGCGGTAGAGTCTTTGCTTTTCAATCGGCTGAGTGGAAAGTGGTCAAGCGCTGATCAAGCTGCTGACAGGTGCATAACAAGCGGCGGACAATTGCTGATCAAGTGGCTGACAGGGGCTAATCAAGCAGCTGATAGGTGCTGATAAAGCTGCTGACAGGTGCTGATCAAGCTGTTGACAGGTTCTGATACAGTGGCTAACAGGTGCTGATAAAGTGGCTGACAGTTAATGATCAAGCTGCTTATAGGAGCTGCCCTAGCGCCTGACAATTGCTGATAAAGTGGCTGACAGGTGCAAATGAAGTGACTGACAGGTGCTGATCAACTGGCTGAGAAGTGTTAATTAAGTAGCTGATAGGTGCTGATCAAGCTGCTGAAAGTTGCTGATCAAGCGGCTGACAGGTGCTGATCCAGTGGCTTACAGGTGCTGATCAACTGGCTTAGAGGTGCTGATCAAGTGGCTGACAGGTACTTCTCAAGCGGCTGACAGGCACGGACCGGGCGGCTGAGTAGGCGTTCATTGCGGGGCTCAGTAGGCGCAGATCAACTGGGTGAGAGATGCCATTCGCGCGGCTGAGTAGGCACTCTTCAACCTGCAGACAGTTGCTGATCAAGCAGGTGACTGACTCTGATAAAGAGGCTTACAGGCTATGATCACGTGGCTGTGGAGGGGCTGATTCGCGGCTGAGTAGGCGCTGATCGCGCAGCTGAGAAGGCAATGATCCAGCAGCTGACAGGCACTGCTGAAGCGGCTGGCAGGTGCTCTTTAATCGGCTTACAGGTGCTGATCAAGCGGCTGACAGGTGCTGATCAACTGGCTGACAGGTGCTAATGAAGTGACTCTCAGGTGCTGATCAACTGGCTGACAGGTGCTGATCAAGCAGCTGATACTCGCTGCTCAAGCTGCTGACAGGTGCTGATCATCTCGCTGACAGGTGCTAATCAAGCGGTTGATAGGCGATGATCAAGCTGCTGACAGGTTCTGATCAAGAGGCTGACAGGTGCTAATCAAGCAGCTGATAGGCGATGATCAAGGTGCTGACAGGTGCTGTTCAACTGGCTTACAGATGCTGAACAATTGGCTGACAGGTGCTGATCAACTAGCTGACAGGGGCAAATCAAGTGGCTAGTAGGCCCTGATCAAGCTGCTGACAGGTGATTTTCAGGAGGTTGACTGGTGCTTATCGTGCGGCTGCATTGGCACTTTTCAATCGGCTGAGTGGGCAGTGGTCAAGCAGCTGAGAGGCACTAATCAAGCGGCTGACAGGTCCTGATAAAGTCGTTGACAGGTGCTGATCAAGCGACTGATAGTCGCTGATAAAGTGGCTGACAGTACTTCTCAAGTGTCTATCAGCTGCACTTCGCACGGCTGAGTAGGCACTGATCGCGGGGCTGAGTAGACACAGATCAAGCGGCTGAGGAGATGATCGTGCGGCTGAGGAAATGATGATCGCGTGGCTGATTAGGTGCTGGTCAAGTGGCTGCCAGGTACTTCTCAAGCGGCTGACAGGCACTGATCAAGTGGATGACCAGGAGCTGAATGACCAGGAGAGCAGGAAATGATCAAGCGGCTGACTGGTGCTGATCAACTGCCTGACAGGTTCTGATCAAGCGGCTGAGTAGGCGCTGATCGTGCAGCTGATAAGGCGATGATCAAGCGGCTGATAGTGGTTGATCAAGTGGCTGTCAGGCACAGATCGCATGGCTGAGTAGGTGCTGGTCATGGGGCTGTGTATGCACGGATCAAGAGGCTGAGGCGATGATCGCGCGGCTGAGTAAATGATCATCGTGTGGCTGATTAGGTGCTGATCAAGAGGCTGACAGGTACTTGTCAAGCGGCTGACAAGCACTGATCAGGCGGCTGTGTAGGCACTGACTGCGGGGCTCAGTAGGCACAGATCAACTGGCTGAAAGATGCTATTCGCGCGGCTGAGTCAGTGCTTTTCAATCGGCTGAGTGGAAAGTGGTCAAGCGCTGATCAAGCTGCTGACAGGTGCTTAACAAGCGGCTGACAATTGCTGATCAACTGGCTGACAGGGGCTAATCAAGCAGCTGATAGGTGCTGATAAAGCTGCTGACAGGTGCTGATCAAGCTGTTGACAGGTTCTGATACAGTGGCTAACAGGTGCTGATAAAGTGGCTGACAGTTAATAATCAAGCTGCTTATAAGGGCTGCCCTAGCGCCTGACAATTGCTGATAAAGTGGCTGTCAGGTGCAAATGAAGTGGCTGACAGGTGCTGATCAACTGGCTGAGAAGTGTTAATTAAGTAGCTGATAGGTGCTGATCAAGCTGCTGAAAGTTTCTGATCAAGCGGCTGACAGGTGCTGATCCAGTGGCTTACAGGTGCTGATCAACTGGCTTAGAGGTGCTGATCAACTGGCTGACAGGTACTTCTCAAGCGGCTGACAGGCACGGACCGGGCGGCTGAGTAGGCGTACATTGCGGGGCTAAGTAGGCTCAGATCAACTGGGTGAGAGATGCCATTCGTGCGGCTGTGTAGGCACTCTTCAACCTGCAGACAGTTGCTGATCAAGCGGATGACTGACTCTGATAAAGAGGCTTACAGACTATGATCACGTGGCTGTGGAGGGGCTGATTCGCGGCTGAGTAGGCGCTGATCGCGCAGCTGAGAAGGCAATGATCCAGCAGCTGACGGGCACTGATGAAGCGGCTGGCAGGTGCTCTTTAATCGGCTTACAGGTGATGATCAAGCGGCTGACAGGTGCTGATCAACTGGCTGACAGGTGCTAATCAAGCGGCTGACAGCTGCTGATCAACTGGCTGACAGTTACTAATGAAGCGGCTGACAGGTGTTGATCAACATGCTGACAGGTGCTAATCAAGCAGCTGATAGGTGCTGATAAAGCTGCTGACAGGTGCTGATCATCTGGCTGACAGGTGCTAATCAAGCAGCTGATACTCGGTGCTCAAGCTGCTGACAGGTGCTGATCATCTGGCTGACAGGTGCTAATCAAGCGGCTGATAGGCGATGATCAAGGTGCTGACAGGTGCTGATAAAGCGGTTGACAGGTTCTGATACAGCGGCTAACAGGTGCTGATAATGTGGCTGACAGTTAATGATCAAGCTGCTTCTAGGGGCTGCCCTAGCGCCTGACAGTTGCTGATAAAGTGGCTGACAGGTGCAAATGAAGTGCCTGACAGGTGCTGATCAACTGGCTGACAGGTACTGATCAAGTTGCTGACAGATGCTTCTCAAGTGGCTGACAGGCGCTTATCGCGTGGATGCGTATGCGTTTATCAATCAGCTGAGTGGGCACTGGTCAAGGGGCTGACAGGCACTGATCTAATGGTGGACCAGGCGCTGAATGACCATCAGAGCAGGAAATGATCAAGCCGCTGACAGGCGCTGATCAGCCCGCTGAGGGTCACTGATCCTGTGGCGGAGTAGGCTCTGATTACGCAGCTAAGCGGGCACTGATCAAGCTGTTGAGAGTTGCTGATATATTGGCTGACAGGTGCTGATAAAGTGGCTGACAGGTACTGATCAAGCTGCTGACATGCTTTTATCAAGCGGCTGACAGGTGCTGATCAAGTGGCTGACAGGTACTTCTCAAGAGGCTGACAGTCACTGATCGGCCGGCTGAGTAGGCGCTGATCATGGGGCACAGTAGGAGCAGATCAACTGGCTGAGAGATGCTATTTGCGCGGCTGAATAGGCACTGTTCAACCGGCTGACAGGTGCTGATCAAGCGGCTGATAGGCCCTGATCAAACTTCTGACAGGTGCTTGTCAAGCGGCTGAGAGGCACTTATCGCGCGGCTGTGTAGGCGCATTTCAATCAGCTGATTGGGCACTGGTCAAGTGGCTGACAGGCACTGATGAAGTGGTTGACCAGGCGCTGAATGACCAGCAGAGCAGGAAATGATCAAGCGGCTGACAGGCGCTGATCAACCGGCTGAGGGTCACGGATCACGTGGCTGAGTAGGAACTGATCACGCAGCAAAGTGGTCGCTGATCAAGCAGTTGACAGGTGCTGATAGAGTGGCTGACAGGTGCTGATAAAGTGGCTGACGGGTACTGATCAAGCCGTTGAGTAGGCGCTGATCGCGCAGCTGATTAGGCGATGATAAAGCGGCTGACAGGCGCTGATGAAGTGGCTGACAGGTGCTGATAAAGTCGTTGACAGATGTTGATCTAGCGGCTAATAATCGCTGATCAAGGGGCTGACAGGTGCTGTTAAATCTTTGACAGATGCTGATCTGGCGGCTGATAATCGCTGATCAAGCGGCTGACAGTACTTCTCAATCGGCTTTCAGGCACATATCGCATGGCTGAGTAGACATTGATCGCGGGGCTGAGTAGGCACAGATCATGCGGCTGAGGCGATGATCGCATGGCTCAGTAAATACTGATAGCGAAGCTAATTAGGTGTTGCTCAAGTGGTGTATAGGAGCTTGTCAAGCGGCTGACAGGTGCTGATCACGCCGCTGAATATGCGCTGATCGAGGGGGTGATTAGGCGCTGATCAAGTGTCTGACAGTCTCTGATCAAGCGGCTTACAGACTATGATCACGCGGCTGTTTAGGGGCTGATTCGCAGATGAGTAGGCATTGATCCCGCAGCTGAGAAGGCAATGATCAAGAGGCTGTCAGGTGCTGTTTAAGTGGCTTTCAGGTGCTGATCAAGCAGCTGACAGGTGCTGATCAACTGGCTGACAGTGGCTAATGAAGCGGCTGACAGCCGCTGATCAACTGGCTGACAGTTGCTAATGAAGCGGCTGAAAGGTTTTGATCAACATGCTGACAGGTGCTGATTAAGCGGCTGACAGGTGCTGATAAAGCTGCTGACAGGTGCTGATCAAGCTGCTGACAGGTGTTTAACAAGCATTTAACAATTGCTGATCAACTGGCTGACAGGGGCTAATCAAGCCACTGATAGGCGCTTATCAAGCGGCTGACAGGTGCTGGTCAACTGGCTGACAGGTGCTAATCAAGCGGCTGATAGGCACTCATCAAGCGGCTGACAGGTGCTGATCAAGCGGCTGATAGGCGCTGATCAAGGGGCTGACAGGTGCTGATCAACTGGCTGACAGGTGCTAATCAAGCGGCTGATAGGCACTCATCAAGCAGCTGGCAGGTGCTGATCAAGTGGCTGATACGCCCTGATCAAACTTCTGACAGGTGCTGGTCAAGCGGCTGAGAGGCACTTATTGCGCGGCTGTGTAGGCGCATTTCAATCAGCTGATTGGGCACTGGTCAAGTGGCTGACAGGCACTGATGAAGTGGTTGACCAGGCGCTGAATGACCAGCAGAGCAGGAAATGATCAAGCGGCTGACAGGCGCTGATCAACCGGCTGAGGGTCACGGATCACGTGGCTGAGTAGGAATTGATCACGTAGCAAAGTGGTCGCTGATCAAGCAGTTGACAGGTGCTGATAGAGTGGCTGATAGGTACTGATCAAGCCGTTGAGTAGGCGCTGATCGCGCAGCTGATTAGGCGATGATAAAGCGGCTGACAGGCGCTGATGAAGTGGCTGACAGGTGCTGATAAAGTCGTTGACAAATGTTGATCTAGCGGCTAATAATCGCTGATCAAGGGGCTGACAGGTGCTGTTAAATCTTTGACAGATGCTGATCTGGCGGCTGATAATCGCTGATCAAGCGGCTGACAGTAATTCTCAATCGGCTGTCAGGCACATATCGCATGGCTGAGTAGGCAGTGATTGCGGGGTTGAGTAGGCACAGATCATGCGGCTGAGGCGAGCATCGCATGGCTCAGTAAATACTGATAGCGAAGCTAATTAGGTGTTGATCAAGTGGTGTATAGGAGCTTGTCAAGCGGCTGACAGGTGCTGATCACGCTGCTGAATAGGCGCTGATCGAGGGGGTGATTAGGCGCTGATCAAGCGTCTGACAGTCTCTGATCAAGCGGCCGACAGACTATGATCACCCGGCAGTGTAGGGGCTGTTTCTCGGCTAAGTAGGCATTGATGGCGCAGCTGAGAAGGCACTGATCAAGCGGCTGGCAGCACTGTTTAAGCGGCTTACAGGTGCTGATCAACTGGCTGACAGTTGCTAATGAAGCGGCTGACAGGTGTTGATCAACATGCTGACAGGTGCTAATCAAGCAGCTGATAGGTGCTGATAAAGCTGCTGACAGATGCTGATCAAGCTGCTGACAGGTGCTGATTAAGCGGCTGACAGATGCTAATCAACTGGCTGACAGGTGCTAATCAAGCAGCTGATAGGCGCTGATCAAGCGGCTCTCAGGTGCTGATCAACTGGCTGAGAAGTGTTAATTAAGCAGCTGATAGGCGCTGATCAAGCGTCTGAAAGGTGCTGATAAAGTAGTTGACAGATGCTGATCTAGCGGTTGATGATCGCTGATCTAGCGGCTGATTATCACTGATCAAGCGAGTGACAGTACTTCTCAATCGGATGTCAGGCACATATCGCACGGCTGAGTAGGCACTGATCGCGGGGCTGAGTAGGCACAGATCATGCAGCTGAGGCCATGATCGCATGGCTCAGGAAATACTGAGAGTGAAGCTAATAAGGTGTTGATCAAGTGGTGTATAAGTTCTTGTCAAGCGCCTGACAGGTGCTGATCGCCCTGCTCAATAGGCGCTGATGGAGGGGGTGATTAGGCGCTGATTAAGCGCCTGACAGTCTCTGCTCAAGCGGCTGGCAGACTATGATCACGCGTCTGTGTAGGGGCTGATTCGCGGCTGAGTAGGCGCTGATAGCCCAGCTGAGAAGGCAATGATCAAGCAGCTGACGGGCACTGATGAAGCCGGTTATATGTGCTGATCAAGCAGCTGACAGGTGCTGATCAACTGGCTGAGAGGTGCTAATGAAGCGGCTGACAGGTGTTGATCAACATGCTGACAGGTGCTAATCAAGCAGCTGATAGGTGCTGATAAAGCTGCTGACAGGTGCTGATCAAGCGGCTGACAGGTGCTGATCAACTGGCTGACAGATTCTGATCAAGCGGCTGAGTAGGCGCTGATCGCGCAGCTGATTAGGCAATGATAAAGTGGCTGACAGGCGCTGATCAAGTGGCTGACAGGTGCTGATCAAGTCGTTGACAGATCTTGATCTAGCGGCTGATAATCGCTGATCAAGCAGCTGACAGGCGCTGATCAAGTGGCTGAAAGGTGCTGATAAAGTCGTTAATAGATGCTGATCTAGCGGCTGATAATCGCTGATCAAGCGACTGACAGTACTTCTCAATCGGCTTTCAGGCACATATCGCATGGCTGAGTAGACATTGATCGCGGGGCTGAGTGGGCACAGATCATGCGGCTGAGACGATGATCGCATGGCTCAGTAAATACTGATAGCGAAGCTAATTAGGTGTTGATCAAGTGGTGTATAGGAGCTTGTCAAGCGGCTGACAGGTGCTGATCACGCCGCTGAATATGCGCTGATCGAGGGGGTGATTAGGCGCTGATCAAGTGTCTGACAGTCTCTGATCAAGCGGCTTACAGACTATGATCACGCGGCTGTTTAGGGGCTGATTCGCAGATGAGTAGGCATTGATCCCGCAGCTGAGAAGGCAATGATCAAGAGGCTGTCAGGTGCTGTTTAAGCGGCTTTCAGGTGCTGATCAAGCAGCTGACAGGTGCTGATCAACTGGCTGACAGTGGCTAATGAAGCGGCTGACAGCCGCTGATCAACTGGCTGACAGTTGCTAATGAAGCGGCTGAAAGGTTTTAATCAACATGCTGACAGGTGCTGATTAAGCGGCTGACAGGTGCTGATAAAGCTGCTGACAGGTGCTGATCAAGCTGCTGACAGGTGTTTAACAAGCATCTAACAATTGCTGATCAACTGGCTGACAGGGGCTAATCAAGCCACTGATAGGCGCTTATCAAGCGGCTGAGAGGTGCTGGTCAACTGGCTGACAGGTGCTAATCAAGCGGCTGATAGGCACTCATCAAGCGGCTGACAGGTGCTGATCAAGCGGCTGATAGGCCCTGATCAAACTTCTGACAGGTGCTTGTCAAGCGGCTGAGAGGCACTTATCGCGCGGCTGTGTAGGCGCTTTTCAATCAGCTGATTGGGCACTGGTCAAGTGGCTGACAGGCACTGATGAAGTGGTTGACCAGGCGCTGAATGACCAGCAGAGCAGGAAATGATCAAGCGGCTGACAGGCGCTGATCAACCGGCTGAGGGTCACGGATCACGTGGCTGAGTAGGAATTGATCACGTAGCAAAGTGGTCGCTGATCAAGCAGTTGACAGGTGCTGATAGAGTGGCTGACAGGTACTGATCAAGCCGTTGAGTAGGCGCTGATCGCGCAGCTGATTAGGCGATGATAAAGCGGCTGACAGGCGCTGATGAAGTGGCTGACAGGTGCTGATAAAGTCGTTGACAGATGTTGATCTAGTGGCTAATAATCGCTGATCAAGGGGCTGACAGGTGCTGTTAAATCTTTGACAGATGCTGATCTGGCGGCTGATAATCGCTGATCAAGCGGCTGACAGTAATTCTCAATCGGCTGTCAGGCACATATCGCACGGCTGAGTAGGCAGTGATCGCGGGGTTGAGTAGGCACAGATCATGCGGCTGAGGCGAGCATCGCATGGCTCAGTAAATACTGATAGCGAAGCTAATTAGGTGTTGATCAAGTGGTGTATAGGAGCTTGTCAAGCGGCTGACAGGTGCTGATCACGCTGCTGAATAGGCGCTGATCGAGGGGGTGATTAGGCGCTGATCAAGCGTCTGACAGTCTCTGATCAAGCGGCCGACAGACTATGATCACCTGGCAGTGTAGGGTCTGTTTCTCGGCTAAGTAGGCATTGATGGCACAGCTGAGAAGGCACTGATCAAGCGGCTGGCAGCACTGTTTAAGCGGCTTACAGGTGCTGATCAAGCAGCTGACAGGTGCTGATCAACTGGCTGACAGTTGCTAATGAAGCGGCTGACAGGTGTTGATCAACATGCTGACAGGTGCTAATCAAGCAGCTGATAGGTGCTGATAAAGCTGCTGACAGATGCTGATCAAGCTGCTGACAGGTGCTGATTAAGCGGCTGACAGGTGCTAATCAACTGGCTGACAGGTGCTAATCAAGCAGCTGATAGGCGCTGATCAAGCGGCTCTCAGGTGCTGATCAACTGGCTGAGAAGTGTTAATTAAGCAGCTGATAGGCGCTGATCAAGCGTCTGAAAGGTGCTGATAAAGTAGTTGACAGATGCTGATCTAGCGGTTGATGATCGCTGATCTAGCGGCTGATTATCACTGATCAAGCGAGTGACAGTACTTCTCAATCGGATGTCAGGCACATATCGCACGGCTGAGTAGGCACTGATCGCGGGGCTGAGTAGGCACAGATCATGCAGCTGAGGCCATGATCGCATGGCTCAGGAAATACTGAGAGTGAAGCTAATAAGGTGTTGATCAAGTGGTGTATAATTCTTGTCAAGCGCCTGACAGGTGCTGATCGCCCTGCTCAATAGGCGCTGATGGAGGGGGTGATTAGGCGCTGATCAAGCGCCTGACAGTCTCTGCTCAAGCGGCTGGCAGACTATGATCACGCGTCTGTGTAGGGGCTGATTCGCGGCTGAGTAGGCGCTGATAGCCCAGCTGAGAAGGCAATGATCAAGCAGCTGACGGGCACTGATGAAGCCGGTTACATGTGCTGATCAAGCAGCTGACAGGTGCTGATCAACTGGCTGAGAGGTGCTAATGAAGCGGCTGACAGGTGTTGATCAACATGCTGACAGGTGCTAATGAAGCAGCTGATAGGTGCTGATAAAGCTGCTGACAGGTGCTGATCAAGCGGCTGACAGGTGCTGATCAACTGGCTGACAGATTCTGATCAAGCGGCTGAGTAGGCGCTGATCGCGCAGCTGATTAGGCAATGATAAAGTGGCTGACAGGCGCTGATCAAGTGGCTGACAGGTGCTGATCAAGTCGTTGACAGATCTTGATCTAGCGGCTGATAATCGCTGATCAAGCAGCTGACAGGCGCTGATCAAGCGGCTGAAAGGTGCTGATAAAGTCGTTAATAGATGCTGATCTAGCGGCTGATAATCGCTGATCAAGCGACTGACAGTACTTCTCAATCGGCTTTCAGGCACATATCGCATGGCTGAGTAGACATTGATCGCGGGGCTGAGTAGGCACAGATCATGCGGCTGAGGCGATGATCGCATGGCTCAGTAAATACTGATAGCGAAGCTAATTAGGTGTTGATCAAGTGGTGTATAGGAGCTTGTCAAGCGGCTGACAGGTGCTGATCACGCCGCTGAATATGCGCTGATCGAGGGGGTGATTAGGCGCTGATCAAGTGTCTGACAGTCTCTGATCAAGCGGCTTACAGACTATGATCACGCGGCTGTTTAGGGGCTGATTCGCAGATGAGTAGGCATTGATCCCGCAGCTGAGAAGGCAATGATCAAGAGGCTGTCAGGTGCTGTTTAAGCGGCTTTCAGGTGCTGATCAAGCAGCTGACAGGTGCTGATCAACTGGCTGACAGTGGCTAATGAAGCGGCTGACAGCCGCTGATCAACTGGCTGACAGTTGCTAATGAAGCGGCTGAAAGGTTTTGATCAACATGCTGACAGGTGCTGATTAAGCGGCTGACAGGTGCTGATAAAGCTGCTGACAGGTGCTGATC